>NC_133618.1:495076585-495376585 GCF_048593235.1 Sminthopsis crassicaudata | reverse complement strand
TTTTCCAAGTAATTATACCTGCTGAAGAAGCCATTGCAAAGGCTCAATTTCTCAATTAGAGAGGGAAAAGGATAAATGATTAATTGACCTCTCCTTGAAAAAGCCCACATTAACCTCCATCTCTTTGGTTTTTCTAATGTCTCTGTTACAATGTGGCCAAGCAGGAAATCCATCAGGTTTACAGACAGATGACTCCACCTATGAATTTAAAATCATTTATCCTGAAATTGTGACACAACCCTGTGCAAATTACAGTCCTCAGCCTGCAGGCCTGGGCTCTGGCTCCCCATAGTGGGGCAATCCTCAGAGACATTAAAGGTAGCAGAGCCCAGGAGACGTACACTCCTATGGTGGCCCAGAATCTCTGTGTGCTCACTAATTACACAGGAGGCTAACTGCCCTGGGAGAGCAAAGAATCAAAGCTGAAGTTTATCCCGGAGGAGTGAAAAAAGCTCATTCTCGGCTTATAGGGTTCAATTACAAACCCTCCCCAATAAAGGCGGCTCTCCAAAGGGCCGATTGGGCAGGTCCCACTTGTCAGGTCCCTCAGCGGAGTATCAGGACTGCTTTTGAGCCCTGGCTTTGCCATAAATCATACCATGACTCCAGTGATCCACAGCTTCTCATGGCTTCATCGGTCTCTTTCAAAAGAGAGAGTCTGAGATCCTATGAGTAATACCTATGAAACACTTAATAACCAGAGTGCTGAAGGTTGGAAGGCATTTCTTCCTCGCACCTGCGGTTTCTCACCAAAATATATAGCTAAAGCGAGCATGTGTTTCCTAAGGGAATCACATCAGCATCTTTTTCTCAAGATTTTGCTTCCCTAGAGTCTCCATGGGATACCCCAGGGAACTGTGCTCTACAGGTCAGACACCCTTTCTCCCATGCCAACCTGGGCTATCTCCCTGGCCATCTGCCTGGGCAAACACAGGGCCACGTTCTGCCTTGTGGTGCACGCCAAGCTGTTCTGTCCTAACTGGACCGACCGCCAGCCGGCAGCTGGATCTGAGACCCAGGAAAGGAGCCCCCAGTTTAATTCTCAGCTCTGTTACTGACTTTCCAGTGACTCTCTTCCAGATTATTTCTTTCCTTTATTTCTTTGGTGAGGCAACGGGGCTAAGTGACTTAGCCAGAATCCCAGAGCTGGTCTGTGTCAGGTCCTCCCTGCTCCAGAGCCAGTGTTCTCTCCACTGAACCATCTAGCTATCCAGGCGGATTATTTCTAAGATCCATCCAGCTCTGACATTCTGCGTGCTATGAAATCACTCTCACCTTCTGCTCTGAGATTTCTTCTAGCTCTGACTTCCTAAGTTCTAAGGTCCCCTCCAGCTCCGACATTGTGTTCTGCAGTTCCTTCTGATTCTGACAATCTGTTCTAGAGCCTCTTCTGAGTCTGGTATTTTTAGTGATGTAAGGTCCTTTCCAGCTCTGGCTTCTGCATCCTAATGTTCTGCTAGCCTGCCATGACATCTGTTTTAAGGTTCCTTCCAGTTACATAACATGATAGTTTATTTTTTTAATGTAACTTCTGGCCTGACATGCTCTTCACATGGAGCAGGGGAAACCTCACTGTCACTTCCAGTCTTCCTGGCTGCCCGTAAGGGCCAATGAGTAGGAGTGATTACAGCTAGGTTGCAAAGAAAGGACATCCAACATCCTGGAAGAATAAATAGTTTTTTTTTTGTTTTTGTTTTTTGTTTTTTGTTTTAACTCAACTATAATCCTCAGTTCCTAGAACTGACAGGGAAGACATTCTGGTAGTTTTGGAGCTTAGTTTTAGAGTGTTATCTGGGACACCATTGTGATTTGTTGTTATTATTTGTCCTTCATTCTAAATAGCTCCATGACATCGGGGAGGTGATGCTGTGACATTCAAGGGAATTGGATTTAAGGGAGGGAGGCTGGGCAAGGTCACCTGCCTCACTTCACCTCCCACCCTCCCACCCCCCAGAGCTACCTGGGAACATTGCAAGGTATAGGTCAGGACCACTGGAGATGGCCCTGGATGCATTCAGGGACCTTGGGCTTTCTAAGCTAAGGTCTTCAACAGGTCTGTTTGACTGAGGCTACACCCAGTCAATGATTAATTAGGTAGCAATTGAGAAAAAGAATCTCCTCTTTCACCTAGTTCAAAATATAAATTCCAAATGAATAAATCTGAGAGGGAAAGACCCTTAAAGTTTCTGGGCAAAGCAGAAATAACTGTTATTTACATTAAATCTGAGTCGAGCAGAACCCAGACAATGACCAAATGGGGTTTGACTTAGGACCCATTGGTGGCCCATTGTCACCCTTAAAATTCTAAATGAGAATCTTAAGGACCGGGCCTTAAAAACAAACAAACAAACAAACCAAACCAAACCAATCTGAGGACTCTAAGAAGTTGAAGGACCTACCTGGGGTTTTTCACAGCTTGTATGTATGTATGGTAGTCCTTGAACTCAGGTTTGAAGCTTGCTCTCTAACTCCTAAGCTATTCTGATTCTCTAAGAATGAGTGTTGTAGAATTATGGCCCTTTTTCTTTTCTTTTCTTTTTTTATATTTCCACATTTATCATGTTGCACAAGAAAAACCAGATCAAAAAGAAAAATGAGAAAGAAAAAAAAGAAAGCAAATACTAACAAAAAAGGTGAAAATACTATGTTGTGATCCACATTCAGTTCCCACAGTCCTCTTTCTGGATGTGGGGATGACTCTCTTCATCCCAAGTCTATTGGAATTCTATGGCCTTTTCCCCAATAAAAAACCTAATCTGATTCAGTGGAGAGAGTCCTTGACTTGGAGACCTGGGATCTGGCTGGTCCTGATCCCTTCCACCCACATACTGTCTGACTTTGCACATTCACTTCCCTTTTTTGAACTGATTTCGCTAATTAAGCAATGAGAGGATTGAACAAACTCATTTCTAAGTGTCTTTTCCATTCTTAGGACTTGTATTCCCAAATCTAAATGTATAGGTCTTTGTCTTTTCTGGTTTGCAAAATTTACTTATATACTGTCTGGCCCCTTGTGGCAAGCCTGGGAAGGACCTCTATAGAGGAAAAATGGGGTGTCATACACCAAATCCCAGGATCCAGATCCAGAAATCACTTCTCTTTAAGAAAAAATCCAACTGGCTGACCCCTCTCCCCCACTTCCCTCCCCCAGTCACTTTTTTCATCTTTCCTAAGTGCAGTGAGTGACTTTCCGGTGGGTGATAGGTATGTCGTAAGTGAGGGCTACAGGCACTACAGGAATGACCTGGTGCCTCACCCACCTGGTTATAACTCTAATTGGTGTGTGTAGGAGTGGCTTCTATAAATGGTAAGGCAGTCAGGAGCAACCCTGTCTCTCGGCACAGTATCTCAGCCATTCCAAGAGGATCACCGAGAAGGAGCAGGGGCTGGAGAGACATGGCTGGTAAGTGTGATAGAAACTTCTAAAATGGATAAGTACTAGGGAGTCCACCAGCTCTTCCAGTGCAAACAGGTCCTCCAGTCTGACCCAGGAGGATTTCTAACCGATTCTCATTCACTCATTTATCTTGGAAAGGCAGCATGGCATAGTGGATTTGGAATCCAAAGAACCAGGCTCCCGAGACCTCATTCCAACAAATGGGGACTATAATAGCGATCCTGTCTCCCTCAGGGTTATTGCTGAGAAAGTGTTTGGAAACTGTAAAGGGCCATAGAAATGTGAGTTTGTTATTTGAGATTCATGGATGAGGTTAGTTTTCTTGAAAGGTCACTGTTGCATGGTTGCAATGAGATTCTGATCTCCAAGGCAGCAGATGTGTGTGCTTGGGAGGATCTCACAGTGGCAGACATTTGTTCAGCAGATTTCAGGCTTGGTCATTCATAAAGAACAGTTTTGCCTCATTGGAATATCTTAGACCCCAGGTATCCATGTGCAAAGCCCCTCTCAGTTTCTCAGCATTCTGGCAGTTTTCTATGTCCTAAGGGCCTTTCCGGCTCTGACAACCCCTGTTTCTAGAACAGCTATTGTAACTAAGTTGATTGAAAAGAAAACATCTGCACTATAGGAATGTACTTTAGAAAAATAACATCCGGGAGCATTCTTCAGCCTGGTTTGAAAGTGATTTGGTGATGTCAAAATTCCCAGTAGCAGGATGAGCAGGTGGTAGTGAAAGATTATCTAGTTTTTATAAATAGCTCCTGGAAAGAAAGGAAGAGAGAGAGAGAGAGAGAGAGGGAGGGAGGAAGCCACAAAGCCAGAAAAAGAGAAGAAATAAATGAAGAAGAAGAGAGAAGGAAGGCGACGTCTCAGTGTAACGACAGCTGTCGAGGATTCCGGCTCTTGTTAAACAGCCCTGCTGCTCTCCAGCAGGCTAATTATTGTGTGCTGCAGCTAAGCCAGGGTGGGTGATGGCCAAGCCAAACCCAAACAAGGCGTGAGTCAAACTCTTAAAAATCTCATGAATGGTGGTGAAACCTGCAAGAAAGCTTGCCAAGGGAAATTGTTAAGCCAGATGTGGGAGCCAGGTCCCAGTCACTCCGTGGCTTGTGAGACATAGGACTGGGACTGCACGCCGCACAGATCTCCTGCTGTCCGTGCGGGAGCCACGTGGTCTTTGCCAGAGGAGCCTTTGCAGAGAAAGGACAATTGAACCTGAGGAAAAGGACCTTAGCCTTAGTCTGACATGTCACTCTATGCCCTGGGGCAGCTAAGTGGCTCAGGAGCTAGACTAGCTAGACTAGGGTCTGGAGTCAGGAAAACCTGAACTGAAATCCAACCTCAGATGTTTACTAGCTGTGTGAGCAAATTGCAAATGACTGGGCAAATCAGCTAACTGTGTATATCCCTTTCCTCATCTGCGGAAAGGGGACAATATCTTGCGAGGATCACTTGCGGTAATAATTATAGCCCAGTGCCTGGCACATAGGAAGCACTGGCTACCATTGCTTATTATTATGCTCAAAAAGCCCCGCTGGTTCCCGCTTGCCTCAAAGATAAAAATACAGTCTCTACAGACCCATCATGGTCTGTCTCTAGACTATATTTCTGTGACCCAGTTTTGTTCATTGTACAGATCTGCCAAACTAACTTACTTGCCATTCCACAAATATAACTTCTGTCACCTATCCTCTGCACCTAGGACACCTCCCTCTGGGTCTGGGCCTCTTAGAACCCCTAGATTCTTTCAAATTAAGTACCACCTCCGACAGGAGACCTACAGGAGCCTTTCCTCCCTCAGATAACTTTGTACATGTTTTCTGTGTATATTCTGTTCTCATCCCCCACTCTCATCCCTAGAATGGAAGCTCCTAGAGGACAGGGACTGATTCACTTTTGTGTTTATATCCCCACAACCTATATTGTTTGGCAAATAGAAGCTCTTAATGCTTGTTGAGCGAATGAATGGATACAATGAATGAACAAATAACCATAGGCTATTAGAACTTAATGTAAGGGAAAAGTTCTTGAAAATTAGAGCAATCTGAAATGAGAGCCATCGCAAGAATAAGGGGGTTCCTTCCTCCTTACCGGAGGTCTTCAAAGGCTAGAGAGAGCCTTGTCTGGAATGCTGGGACTGAAGGCCTCTGATGTCCCTTCCAGCTCTGTAATTTGTAATACCAGGAAATGGTATTACAATTGTCTGGGCTTTCCAACCCAACACATGGAAAGATAATCACCAAAGCAACACTGCGGAGAAACCTGCAAATTGCACACAGCTTAAGTAAGTCCAGGTAGCCTCTCCTAAAGATTGGTCTTTGTCAAGAAGAGGTGTGAACATCAAACTTCAGCTTGAGACCTGTGGGATGAGTGTCTGGAGGAGGGGGGGTAAGGGATATAGATACATTTGCTCCTTCCAGCATTTTCATGTCCCACTTATCTTATCTAAAATAAAATTTAGGGCTGGAGTTGTTTGTTGTATATTACCCAAATGCCAATTATAGACATTGTCTGAGGTATACATAGTCTATCTAGGGAGAAAAAGAGACGGAAGTAGATGGGAAGAAAGGGGGATTTTTTGTTTCTTTGGAATTTTTTTATGTCATTATTAGAAACTTCCCTAACCAGAGGTTTGAGAGTACTGGGACCCTAGGATTGATACAGGATGTCCCAAAAGTGTTCGTGCAGTTTTGTTGTTTGTGGGGGGTTGATTTGATTTCCTCTACCCAACCCCTCATTAAAAAGCTCAGGACTTCAATGATATCTGATCTCTCTGCATAGTCCCGGGAATTCAGACACAAATTTGGGTGTGGTATAAGGAAAATCATCTAACAATTAGCATCATCCAAATGATCCAAAAGTGGAATAAACTTCCTCAGAAGGAAGTGCCAGTCTTGAAGTAAAGATGAACAACCTCTTGGGAAAGCAATAGATATTTTTAGATAGATTCTTATTCTGGTAATGGTTGTGCTAATTGGCCAACAGAGGTCCTGTGCCAATCTGGTGCCCTGTGATTCTGGGTGAGGTCTTTAGTTAAGGTCTCAAGTTACTTTCATTCATCTTTGAACAAGCTTTGTACACCTTGAATGTTAAACATAAAAAATAAATAAACAAATATAATATATTTATAAAATATAAATTATAAAATTATATAGTAATATATTTATAAAAGGGATAAAATAAAATATAAATATACAAATAAGTTGTATATTTATATAAATAAATAAATAAATAGGTTTTATATATATATATATATATATATATAAACATACATAAGAATGTTAAAATTTTAAAATTTTACAGACGATTCACTCAGGCCAGGGGATAGTTGTCTATTCATTATGTCAGGCTGTGCCAGAGCCAAGATGAAATACATAGATATACACGTGTATATCTCTATGAAAGGCTGTCAGGGATGACAACATAGATGTACAGAAAAAACCAAGTAGTTCTAAAAGTTTAGAGCATCTGTACTGAACATCTCTGGAATGTGGTCCTAGCCTTTTCAGGGGTATAGCATATAATAGAATGACATCTATAATGCACTGACACTGTGCACAATTCATGTTGTTCATAGATTATTCTGTCTAATTTCACTTATGTCCTCAGTATACATTGAAGAAGGAGGAAAGAAGAGCAAGATTTATTATACACTTATTATGTCTATTATGTACGCACTATGTGAAGCAGCGATGACCTTAGTAATAATAATAAAATAATGTCTTTCCTTTGGCACCTTATACTTGATAAAGTGTTTTCCTCAATGAGGTCTCATGAAGAATATCATGTAGGTATTATTATCCCCATTGTACAAATGAAATCTAGGTAATTCTTCAATACCAAAAGGATGTTTCAGAACCAATTGCTCTTATACCAGACTAGGGAATAGGGGGGAGAGGGAGAAGGGCTATCTATCACTGGTTCAGAAATTCTAATAATTTCTTGAAATTACTTGAAAGAGAAAAATTCAGAATAAATTCTTGGGTTTTATGATCCAGTGGAAGGTAATTTCAACATGAGACTAAATCTAACTGTTTGGTTAAAAACTGGCTGAACAGCTGAAGATTCCATCCCTGGTCTCGTCATTGTGTCAGAATGTGAACACTGAATTTTCGAAGCAAGATTCTGTGATCCTTCTGAAAAGAAAAATGTCATTGGGTTTCTGATGTAGCACACTGGCTAAACCTTAGTCTTCTTGGTATCTACGTGTCCTCAGTAAAGAGAATTGCTGGATTATTGTGTCTTCTATATACAGTTCAGTTCAGAAGGTGGAAATAACATCAACTCTTTTTCAGCCCACCCCCATACACACACATAAATTCTGCCTTTTTCTTATTCAAGTTCTGCTTTTACTTTCTTTTTTACTTCCTAGGATTATGTGACTTGAATTTTTATAATATCTGATTTGAATGGTTACTACATAGAGGAAAAAAAAATCTAAAAAGGTAATAAAGCATCTCTTCTTCCTCTTAACCATTAAAAAAAAATAAATAAAAATAAATAAGAGCTGGCTGAAAACCACATTAGAAAAACTTCTTATATCTTTGCATAGACTATCATCTGGACCCATCTAAATCTTCAGAGGCCAAGTACCCGGAGGTTTTCCTGGCTTTGTCCTTGGTTAGTGTTAAGAGCTAATTAAGCATATGGCTGTCAGACAGCATGGAACAAAGGAACTAGATTTGAATTCTTAGCCATGTTAATATCTATGATGAGTCCATCACTTACAGTCTTACTTTCCTTATTTGTAAAATGGGAATATTAATACTTCTATGACTTATCTTATGAGGATCTCATGAGGAAAGTGTTTCATAAAATGTCATACTATAGACATGTGAACTAATATTAGACAATTTCCCAAGGGTCTGGGTCTGACATCTCTTAAGTCCTCATAGATAAGAGAGAAACTTCTCTGATTGACCTCTAAATTACTCCCATAATTAGGGGTGAGGGATGACATTTGGGCAGGCTGCTTCCTTGTGAGATAACTCTGGGATCCTGCCTCTCAGAGCCTTTGGAGCAGTTGCACAAACAATCTCCTATGATATCTATGACCTGGATGAACAAGTCAGGAGTTTGAAAAAAAGGACTTATTTCTTTAAGCAAGATTTGCTGTCTCCCTAAAGCTATCTGGAAGTCAGAGAAAAGTGACTGATCAAAGGTCTCTCCTGATTTGCCTGACTAACCTTTGCCTAGGGGAGGCCACTGGTCCTTACTTGGTTGTTGTCAGCTTCTGGATACAACTGAGGATCCCAGTCTTCATCTTAAAAGTGTATTCCTAGAGATGGGGAATCAAGAAAGCTGGGTTCATGCCTTAGTGCTGCCACCAACTTGCTTTAAAAACCTGCATTTTTCCTTGGCCTATTTTCTTTTTTGCAAAATGAAGTTAAAATGAGATACCTCTAATAGCCCTTTAAGCTCTATGTTCTGTGTTCACTGGCATTCTATATAAAGGATAGTTGACTCTCAAGAGTAGAAATAGGAACTTTGGGTAAAAATTTCAAAGATTTCAATTTCAATTTATCCTTCATGTAAACTTCCTAACATTTATAATTAATCAAAATTGGAATGGTCTACTGTGGAAGTTGAGGGTCTTCAAACAAAAGTTGGCTGACCATTTATTGGGTATCTCCTTGATGAAATTGGTCTGCAAACCCAGAGACGAGGCAGTGCTGAAATTGCCAGAGCTATAACTTCCAAAGAAAATCAAACGGGGGCTTCAATAGTGACTGAGGCAGGAGGCTAAGCAGCAGAGGGGGAGTCGAGCAATCTCTGCAACACAACCCTGAAGCCCTGAACCAGAGGGGCAGAGTAACACAATGAGGAGGAACAGGGTCAGGGAAGCACACAAAAGCCACCTGTCCTTGACTTTCAAGGACTGTTTGAGGTTCCTGGGCTTTGGCAATCAACTGTTACAGCGCTGACAATAACTCCTTACTTCCAAAGAGATGTCAGATGTGAATCTACTGCACTCCCAGTTCAGGAAGGACCCTTACTCTGCATAGAGGGAAGTATTAAATGTCCAGTTCCATTGTAAAGAAGACTGTTTCATGTTGGAGTTGAACCATTTAGGATTCTAAAGTGCCTTTTACCTCTGACATTCTATGTTCTAAGGTCCCTTCCACCTCTGGCCTTGTGTATTCTAGGGCCCTTTTCATCTCTAATAATCTGTGTACTAAAAGTCCCTTCCAACTGTGACATTTCGTTCTATATAAAAAACAGGAGGACCCTAGATCTCACTCTAAACCTTTAGGAAACAGGGTTTCTTTATTGGACTTTCCCTCAGCATACAGGAACAACCAGCTAGGCTAGAATTAAGCCCACTAAGTCAAGTGTTTCTGAGAAACAGTCCTAGACGCTACTGTCGTTATGGATCGAGTTGCTGTTCTTAGTCTGAAAAGAGGAGTCACCTCCTCCACTCCCCTCACCCGGAGGCCTTTCACCTGGGACAAAAACCACTCCCCTCCATCTGGGGCCAGACTCACCTCATATGACCTGAAATGGAGCCGTTCCCACTCTCCCAGGTGCTGATGGATTTTTTGTGGGCCTATCTTCCAGCTTTGGCTTATTAAAAGGTTTACTCACTGGACCAAGTCTTATATTCCATGAGAAGGGAAGTTGTGGAGAATTTCTCTTTCATTAGTAAAGAGTTATCTTCCTCCCCACCCCAACTATCTTCACAAGTCTCCCGGCATTATCTATCCCATCCTCCCCCTCACCACCCAAAACTCTGCTGGCATGAGCCTCAACACCTGGGGAAATGATGCTTCCATAAGACTGAAGTGAGAGTGTGCTCTCCTCCCCCACAGGAAGAGGGGAACAGGCTCCCTAAATTGTCTATTGGGAGAGGCTGAGGAAGAGGTACAGAAGTCCATTTCCTCCATCTCTCTCTAGATTCCCAGTACAATCTGGAGGCTATCAGTAAGAAGGCCTTTCTCTTCATGCATCTCTCTTCCCTGGGGGCAGCTGGTAGCAAACTATTCTGGAAGGCTTCAGTACCTTCTCTCTCTTAGCTCAGTCCCCGGGACCAATGGCTTCTCTGTTATGAAATGAAGGGCTTGGATTAAATGGTCTCTCATGTCCCCTCCACTTCTAACATTGAATGTTCTATGTGTAAGTGTCCTCTTCCTCAAGTTGTCCTACGGCATTCTGGATCTCTGGATTCTGAAGCGTCAGAATCTACCTTGCATTATATTTAGTTGGACTCCATGGTAGACCGTAAGCTCCCTCAGGATGTGCCATTTTCTTTCTTTTTCTTTTTAATCATAGTACCTAATACTTAATAGATGCTTAATAAATATGTAAATAGGATGAAACTTTCCATCTGTTAACATTTTATGCTCTAAAGTCTCTCTTGATTCTGACATTCTATGTTCTGTGTTTTGAAGTGCCTTCCAAAAATGACATTCTATGTTCTAATGACAGTTTCGGCTCTGATATTGTATGGTCTACGAAGTGAAAATGCTCTTTTTTGGCTAAAGAAGGAAAATTAAAGGGGTTAAATTGGAGAATTCTGGCCACTAGGGTGCTGAGTTCAAATGAGGTTGCCACCCTTTCCTACATGTAATTGCCCTGATGGGCAGCAAACCAGAGTCATGGGTTCTTGACTTAAACCCATAAAACAACTTTAGTTATAATAATATAGTTAGTTATATATAAACGCATCGGCCCTGGACACCTTAGAATGAGCCAGAAATAGATTACAAACAGATATTCCTGCTAATTTCTTTCTAAGGCTGTCTTTGGTGTTTTCACTTTAACCTTGTTCCACAGACCTACAAATAATATCCAGGGAGAGAAATGGTTCACAACAAAATTTGTTCCTTTGCTCTATGTGAGTGGCCCTGGGTACTCTACGTAGAATGGACATTGGGCTTGTAATTATGAAACCTGGAATTGAAAACTGAGCTTCAATATTTAGCATCTGTGTGATCTCGAACATCATTTTTACTTTACATTTTTTAGCCTCAGTTTCTTCATCTATAAAATGAGAATCTTAATATATGCTACTACCTCAAAAAGTTATAGTGAATAAAACCTTTTGTGAATTTTCAAGGGACATGTAAATGTGCGCTGCCATCATCATATTATTAGCAATGGCCCTGCCTAGAACACAGAACTTAGAGACCTGTAATGCTCAATTGAAATGAATTTAATTAATTGAACTCATAGTCCTTGGGAAACAGGGGTCCTCCCCAAACCCAGAGCCTTCTCCTCCCTGCTGACAGTAACACAGTCTGCCTAGGGCTGTCAGTCCTGCCTGATGGGTGGAGGCTGGGAAAGGCTGGGGCTACTTTAGAAACTCTTTTCCCTAATCCCTCTTCCTTCTTCAGAGAAGGCTGGCCAAGGCTTTCAGAATGAAAGAAAAAGAGACCAGAATAACCTGAGATTTAATCAGAAAATTGAATATCCCATGGGGCAAGGAGGAGGCACACCTTTCATGTTGCTTTGGCCAACCTGAGAGAGAGAAAATGCAACTGCAATTTAGTAAAGATTGATTGATGAATGAGGGAAAAAGTTTAGTAAGCATTTATAACTATGAGCAAAGGACTGGGGGCGAAAATAGAAAAATCAGACAGACCCTATTGTCAAGGAGCACACCCCCAGGAATGTTTTAGCTGCAAGTCAGCTGAATGGAGGGTCCCATGATCCTTAGGATGCAGCATCCGAGACAGGAGATCCATTCACATCCATTCACATGTGCGCCATTGTGTCTTCTGGGGACACAATGAAGAATGAGCCATACTCCCTGCCCTCAGAACACTCAAAAACTCAACTATAGCCCTGGAAATGGCCAAAAACATCCATTTTGGCCATGGAGGAACTACAAGCAGCTAGGTGGCTTGCTGGAGAGAATACTGGGTCTGGAGTCTTCCTGGAGAACTTCCTTAGTTCAAGCCTGGTCCCCAACATTTCCTAGTTTGTTTTTTTTTCTTTTTTCTGAGGCTGGGATTAAGTGACTTGCCCAGGGTCACACAGCTAGGACCAGATTTGAACTCGGGTCCTCCTGAATTCAGGAATGGTGCTCTACCCACTGCCCCACCTAGCTGCCCCCTAGCTTTATGATTTTGGACAAGTTACTGAACTGATCCTTAGTTTTCTCAGCTAGGAAAAAAAAAAAAAAGGCTTCATAACAGCTTATATCTCTCAGGGTTGTTGTGAGGATCAAATGAGGTAACTTTTTTTTTTTTTTTAAATAGCTTTTTAATAACAGAACATATGCATGGGTAGTTTTTCAACATTATCACTTGCATTCACTTCTGTTCCAACTTTTCCCTTCCTTCCCTCCACCTAGGCAGTCTCATACATATTAAACATGTTAAAGTACATCTTAAATACAATATATGTGTACAGATCCATACAGTTCTCTTGTTGCACAAGAAAAATCGGACTTAGAAAGGTAAAAATAACCTGGGAAGAAAAACAAAAATGCAAACAGTTGAGGTAATATTTGTAAAGCATTTAGCACAGTGCCTGCCTTACAGTTAGTCTTATATAAATGTTTGCTGCTATTATTATTATTTTCAACTAAATGGCACAGGGAAAGAGCACCAGGGTTGGAGTCTAGAACAGCTAGGTCCAAATCCAACCTCAGACAATAATTGTGACCCAGTGCAAGTCACTTAATACCTGATTACCTCAGTTTTCTCATCTGTAAAATGGGGATAACAATAGCATCTACCTCCTAGAACTGTGGGATTTTCACAGATCAAATGAGAACAATTGTAAAGCACTTAGCATGGTGTCTGGCACAGAGTCAGCTCTTTATAAATATTAGCAATTATTATTATTAAGAAAATACTATCAATATTGATATAATTAATATTATTGTTAATATTCTATCATTTTATTATATTTATTTATTATTATTTTACTCTATCATCATTTGGATTTTTTTCTCATCTCACTTTTTAGTTGCAAGCCCTAGAAAGACAAGGAGCTCAGCCTTCTTTAAGAGAAAACTGAGAATCCTATTATCACCGCACTACCCTTGAACTTAGAACACTGAGGTTGCAAGCTTTGTTCTGTTATTGCTAAGGGACTGTGTTCATCTGAGCTCTTCCTGGTACAGGGAAACTGAGCTGATGGACTTCATGACTTTAGTAGCTGTGAGTGGAGCCTTATCTTTATCTTGGCAACTTTTTAATTTGTATATTCAGAGGTGCCCAGGTCTTCTTAACTAGGAGAGTCTAAAGGGTTTTTTTGTTTGCCTAATTATAAGGCCATGCTGGTCTTCCCTGTGTTCAGCTACTCTGTTGGCCTGCAGATTTGGGCAGGGCTGCTTTTCTGGGGAGGAGATTGTGTGCACAGCCTGACTCCTTAGTACTATTACTAAGGGGGGCAGCCCTCAGGTACTTCACTAGCTCTCTGACCCTAAGCAGGTCCCTTGTCTGCTTCCATTTCTTCATGGGTCAAATGAGATGTTAGACTGAACGACCTTCCAAGGCCCCATCCCAGCTCCATGATCTTACTGCTAGGGTGGCAGTAAAATTGAAGTAAGGGACACCTTATGTCATGGTGGATGGCGTAACTTTTCCTTGAAATCTTGAACCAAACTGACCACAGACAAATCCATAAAATGAGATAGTTAGACTACATGGTCCCTAGAGTCTGACATCCCCCACTCCCCAGTTCTGATTCCCACTATATCCGAAATAAATTCAATTATCTGTAAATATGATCATAATACTGACACTACTGCCTACCTTAATGGACAAAAGGGGAATTATCATTTGTGTGCCACAACTGCATCCATTTGTTGTCCAACCATTTTTCAGTAGTGTCTGACTCTCCCACACTCCCCATTTGGGGTTTTCTTGGCAAAGATAATTAGAGTGGTTTTATATTTCCTTCTCCAGCTCATTTTGTAGATGAGAAAACTGAGGTAAACAGGCTTAAGTGACTGGCCCAGGGTCACATATCTACTAAGTGTCTGAGGCTGGATTTTATGAGTCTTCCTGACTCCAAGCCCAGAACTCTATCCACTGAGCCATAGCTGCCCACAGTATATTCTTATGTGTATATATATGTTTATATATTTCTGTTTCTATACATACATACATATATATATATATATATACATATATATATATATATATATATGTCTCACATGTCTGTTGAATGAATAAATGTAAGTACATTGGCCTGTGGTTCCCAGTATAAGTGTCCCAAGTTCTTCAGGTCCCTCCTTAGTCTCCAGGACCAAATATAGCTGTTTGGCATCCAGAGCCCTTCATCACTTAGTTATTCCTACCTTTCCAGCCTTCTCATGCCCCATTCCCCAACACATACTCTTTGAGTCAATGACCCTGGCCTCCGGTCTGTCCACAATAACACACTCTTATGTCTCCGTTCTGGGCATTTTTTCTGGCTGTCCCCTATTCCTGAACGGTTCTTCCTCCTCTGCTTCACCCACTGATCTCCCTGGCTCCCTCTAAATCCCAATTAAAATCCCACCTTCTAGGGGAAGCCTTCTCCCATCTTCTTTAATTATTTTGCCCTCCCTCTGTTCATTATTTTCTTTTTGTCCTCTATATAGCTTTGTATATGTTATTTGCATGTTGTCCCCTCCATTAGATTGTAAGCTCCTTGAGAGCAGCTACTGTTTTTTGCCTTTTTTGGTCTTCCTAGAACTTATAGGCAATCAATGTCAATTGCTTGATTGTTGTTCTATAAAAGATCCCTAAGTCTCCAACTTGTCCTTTTTCTTTTCATAGATTTGAGACTCACAGACTTCAGCTGGCAGATACAAGCTAACGGATATGCTCACCACACAGACAAGTACTACAGTGAGGAGCTGATCACAAGGAGGGGGCAGCCCTTTAAGCTCAGGATGTCTTTGAGCAGATCTATCACCTCTAGGGAGAGGCTGATCTTCACAGCCTCAACAGGTAACTGAATTTTTTTTTTTCCTCTTTCCCAGGACCCAGCATAATATTCTACATGCAGCAGGCACTCAATAAATTGTGTCAAATTTGCTGTTCCGAGATGTTATGATTAACATAAAGATGCAAGACGGGCTGTAAGAGGTCTGGGCTCTGTGGGACCTCTCTAGGATTGTGATGAATAATGACTAAAGCGCTATTGTTGTTCATTTGGGTCTGACTGAGATTCCATTTGGATTTCAGCTCATTCCCCCTACTCTATCCTAAATCCTTGTTCAGATAATACTACATGGATTTCATTGTTCTCTGTTATTTTTGGAAAGGTCCAAACCCCTCTGAATCAGCTCGGACCAAAGCCGTGATGCCTTTGTCTACTGGGTCAAGCGGCAGTTCCTGGAGTGCAGTACTGGTGTCCAACAACCAAGACGGTTCAATGACCATCGCCATCTCCAGTCCAGCCAACGCCCCTATTGGTCGATATACACTCAGCGTTCAGATCGCCTCTCAAGGTGGAAGCACCTCCACAACTCTGGGGACATGGGTTCAACTGTTTAATCCCTGGCTGCAAGGTAGGAGTCAAGCCCCCTCCCACATCATGAGCCCACCACTAGACTGATTCCCAGTCCAGGCGAATCTTGCAAGGGCTTACAGAAGAAAAAGGGGGGGTTGGAGAGAGCTCTACCCCAGGAGGCAGGGAAGTTGGAACTTAATGCTAGTTCTTCCATTAACTTGGGGTCATCTTGGGCAGTTCACTTCCTGTCTCTGGCCCTCACTTTCCCCATGAGAAGGTTGGGCTAAGACAATGTCATAGCATTTAGTAGTTCTCTGGCAGCTTCAATGCCTTCAGATTTGATGACAGTATTGCAATAAACTAGTATGAATGGCTTCCTGGTGATGTGGACAGCTACTGCTCCACATTTCCCAAATTCTCAGCACTGAAACCTCATCTCTGCAGCCTGAGCCCCTAGAGTATCTCAGTTCATTTTAGACATAGGACTTAGTGCTGGTTGGCGGCAGACCCTTTCTCCAGCCTCCCTTCCCACCTGCGTTTTTCCAAAAGCATAAACAGGTAGTCAGAAACATCAAGCCTATACCTGCCACTTAAAGAAGGGATTAGTTCTGTATGAATTAACTGGAAAGGGTAGAGTCTGAAACAAAGGCTGGAAGCTTAAAGTAAAGAAAATCTTGTCAACAATTAGAACTAACCATAAGTGGCACATTCTGCTTTACAAGAGGTTTTTAAGCAGATCCTGGAAACTTGATATTATAGAACCCATTCCTCTTCAGGCATGAGTCGAACTTGTCTATAAGAAGTCATGGATCCCTTTGGCAGTCTGATAAAGTGAGTGAACCTGCTCACAGAATAATAGTTGTTTGATTTTTAAAATCGTAATGGAAGGAAATGCAAAATGTCAGAAAGAGATTAGTGAAAACAACAATGTAATTTCTCTCCCATACAAATATATGGATTAATTGGAATATATCCATAGAACCTCAGGTTAAGGATTTTTGCACTAGAGGATATCTGGGGTACTTTCCAACTCTGAAATTCTGTGTCAATGAGTTCTTTTAGAGGCCAAGAGCGGGTCTTTGAAACAGCCAGTTCCCTAGTACAGAATGTGTCTGGGATGAAGTGGAAAAAGGAAAGGGCCCCTTCTAATTCTCTCCCACCTTCTTTCTCGGGGTTTCCAGAGGATGCTGTATTCATGAGGAACAATGCAGAGAGAGAAGAATATGTGGAGGAAGATGCTGGTATCATATATGTAGGGAGCACAAATCGAATCAATATGGTTGGCTGGAATTTTGGACAGGTAAATGAGTAATAAGGCAGCCAAAGGTTGCATACAAGTTTCCTGAGTGATTGACTTAAGTTGGATTATCATTTGTATATAACTTGTGTGTTAGTCATTTAACTTAAAAATACATTCAGATCTTTTTGACAAATGTTTTCATTCAAAATTCTAAGCTCCTGCTCTGTTCTGCTCCTTTCTTTCAATTTCTAGTGTAAGTACACAGTGCAACTAGGTTTTCTCATCTTGGAAAAACTGGCTTGCTATATTTTGTAGCTGGTTATACAGCCCTGACCAAGGCACTTTCTTCCCCTAAGGTTCAAATGAGGGATTGGGCTTCTAATGCGGAATCATTTTAGTCACATCCAGTCTCTTCATGATCCCATTTGACGTTTTCTTGGCAAAGATACTGCAGTGGTTCTCTATTTCCTTTTTTTACAGCTCATTTTACAGATGAGGAAGTTGAGGCAAACAGAATTAAATGACTAGTCCATAGTCATACAGCTCATACAGCTAATAAATATATGAGGCAGATTTGAATTCAGGTAGCTTCAGGTAAACCCGGAGTTTACCTTGGGGCCCTCCTCAGGGCCTCTCTTCTCCCTTCATTACAGGCACGTAACCACTATTAACCCCAGGCTTCTCTTTCTGAACAGTATGAAGACGACATTCTGAACATTTCTCTCATGATCCTGGACAGGAGCCTCAACTTTCGCCGTGACCCCGTCACAGATGTGGCCAGAAGAAATGATCCTAAATACATTGGCCGGGTGCTGAGCGGCATGGTAAGGAGAGTATTGCCCAGCCCATAATCGGGGCTCTGGACAATTCTAACTCGGATCCTGGCTCATAACATTTCTTCTTCTAACATTTTGGTCAGCAGGCCCAGAAACAAGGCAGGGCTCAGCCCATAAACTCTAGTATTGTCAAGAACCAGAACCCAACCTAGGAGAAGAGAGAGAGGACAGTACGCCATACTTCCCAATGTTCCACATGGCATGGGCAAGGGAAGAAAATAAGCATTTATACAGCACCTGCTACAAGCCAAGCACTATGCTAAGCACTTTAGAAATATTATACTCTCCCCCCCAAAAAAGAAGTATTATTCCCATTTTACAGCTGAGGGAGATACAAGTAGTGTCTCATTCATCCAGGGTTACACAGCTAGGAAGTATCTGAGATGACATTTGAACGCTATCCTCTGGACCAGCTGGAGGCTCTGGAAAGTGCCCCGGCCTTAGAAGGAGAAGACTTAGATTCAATTTCCAGCTCTAATGGCTGGGTGACCTTGGGCAAATGACTTCCCCTTCTGAACTTCAGTTTCCTAACCTATAAAATAGGGATAATAATTTTCATATCACCCGTCTCTTAGGTCTGGTATGAGGAAAATGCGTTTTAAACCCTCAGAGGCTTTAGAAAAGTGAGCCATTATTCTCCTGGCTCTGCCACAGCACAGAGACTCATTCATTCAGCAGGCAGGCCTTCACCACACAGTCACTCCGTACCGTCCTCGGCTATAGTGAGAAGCCGGATAAGAGACAGGCACCCTTATCCCAGCACTCCCAGGCTGGGGGGTTGGGAGGGAGCCAGGTACAACGTGTTACATAGGAGGAAGCTGAGTCCCAAAGAGGTCACTGACTTTCCGAAGGTACAGAAATAATCATTAGAAAGCAAAGCTACACACCCCGGGCTTCTGGATCCAAATCTTTCTTTCCCCCAACCACTCTTGTTGAGCTTGCAACATAAAAAAGAAGAGGTGAAAACTCTTCCACATTGACAGAATGTGGGGTCAGACCAGTTACCCAGGTGTTCCTAGGAAAGCCCTGCATCAGGAAGGTTTGGGGAGGCTCAGGGGAGTTTCCCTGGTAACGGGGGCTCCCAGGCCAGTGTGCACGGGGCCCAGCCTCATTCCCGGGATTGCCCTTGTCCTCTGGAGCAAGGCACCTTCAGCTCGAGAGAGGCCTGGCCCCTGGAACAGGTCAGCCTGGGCAATGGAAGGTAAGGAGTCTGAGCATCACGGAATGGCAGCGCTGCAGGGAATCTCTGAGCTCACTGCAAGTGGGAAAACTCAGCCCACAGCCAGGAAGGCATCCACCTCAGGCGGGACCCAGAGTCCCAGGCAGTCAGAGCTACGGGGCTCCTCGCTCCCCGTGGGGGCTCGCCAGGACACCTCCCTGGCTCCCTACAAACGTTTCAAAGTTCAAAGTCAAAGAGGGGTGGCTGGAACTCATTACCGTCACCTGATTAATTAACTAGAACTCTTCTTACCTTTCAACTTGTTAATGAGCTCCAATGGCTGGGGAACTGACTTGGCTAAAAGGTTAAAAGGTAGGGCAATCTCTCTGGCTTTGAACTTTTTAACTTTTAACATTTTAACAAGTTAATTGAAGTGACTTCTTAGATGCAGCCGAAAGCCCTGCCTGTCTGGCCTAGGATGCCAACGTCTCTGCCCACGAGCCTTCAGAAAGGCATCACAAACCCCCACTTTGCCGGCCCACTCTCTGGAGGTGACTTCTCTTAGCCACAAGTCCTGCATCCATTTTCTTTTCTTTCGGATCCATCGTTGTCATTTTTTCCCTTCTGCATCCAGTTGGGTTAAGTGACTTGTCTAGGATCATAGCTAGTATCTGAAGCCAAATTTGAATTCAGGTCCTCTTGACACAAGGGCCAGTGCTCTATCCACTGTGCCACCATCTGCTCCTAGTTCACCTTAGAAATCCGCTCCCTCAGCCTCCCGGTTTTACAAGAGGACCCAAGGAGGGACTTCTCTAACATAAGTCAATGGCGAAAGTAGGTCTTGAAGTCAGGACTCCTTGGGGAGGAGGAAAGATCTCTGGATTTGGAATGAGAAGGCCTTAGGTCTGAATCTCAGCACTGTGACCGTGGAAGTCACTCAGCTGCTTTGGGTGTCAGCTTTCTCACCTGAGAAAGGAGAGGACTGGGCTAGACCGCCTCTAAGGTCCCCTGCCCCTTGAAATGTATAACTCTGCATTCTCAACAGTGAGAAGTAACAGCCTTCATGGAGTGCCTTGTTTTCTGGAACTCTCCCTGCCATGCCCCGCTGCCCCTTTATAACTCAGATATCCTTCACATCAATAACCACTGGAGGCTTCAGAAGGCAGGTGAGACTTTGAAAGCTAAAGTTTCAGAAAAAGTGAGAGCACTGAAGGTCAAGCCAAAGATCAGAGAAGATTGGTGCTGAGAAGCTGTCGCCCCTGAGACAGCCGGGAAGTCCTCCACAGTGCCCAGCCCTCCCAGTTAGCATTCTTTGTGGCTTCGGCTGCTGCTGATTCATTCCTTGCCCCTCGGGCAAACCGCTTTATCTCCCAAGTTTCCTGAGCTGCATTTAGGAGAGGATCCCTCCCAAACTGTCAGCTAGGCTGGGCTGGGCGAACTACACTAATTATCACCTGCACTGCCTTTTGAAAGGATCAGAGCTCTTCGGTAACCCAGCTGATTACTACTTTCCAGGCTGGGGCCCTGGTGATTCAGGAGATGGGGACAGATGGTGAAATCTTTCATCTTGGCCTGTCTCTAACATATCTCATGATCTCAAATGATGGTCCATCAGAGTGGGAGGAGGGGAGAAAGATTTGTAGGTCTTTGGCTCAGCTGCAAACAGGGGAGTGCAATTCTCTAGCCTGCTTCTTCTAGATGGAATCATAGACATCAGCTACTGGAAGAGGCCTTGGAAGGTTAACTGTCAGAGTTACAAGGGACCTGCAAGTAGTCCACTCCCATCATTTTGTAAAAGAGAAAGCATTCCAAAAATCAGTGCCTTCTCTGAAAAAAGTAGAGAGGTTTTTTTTTTTTAAATTAATAATATATCAATAACAAAATCCAAAGGAAAAATGGAAAGAGAAAGTCGATTCAAAATAGCTATGAAATATGCATAATATCTGAGAGTCAGTCTACCAAGAAATACAGATGGATAGATAGATAGATAGATAGATAGATTTAAATGGATACATAGATAGATGGACAGATAGGTGAACAGATGGATAGATCTATGGATGGATGGATGGATGGATAAACAGATAGATAATCACAAAGCAGTGTTTAAAAAATAAAGAATAGGGGAAACTAGATGGTGCAGTGGATAGAGCATCAGCCCTGGAGTCAGGAGGACCTGAATTCAAATCTGCCCATAGATAGTTAACACGTATTAGCTGTGTGATCCTGGGCAAGTCATTTAACACCAGTTGCCTTACCAAAAAAACAAACAAACAAACAAAAAAAAAAACTTGAGAATGACAAGTAATTGAAGAGATATCACTGCACATGGTTAAACTTTATGAATGAAATAAAAATGATAAAATTCCCTATATCAACTTTAAAATTAGTACTTTGTTAATGAAACTAATAAAGGAGTAGTCTATAGAGCCAGACAAAATAATAACAATTCATTTGAAGGAACAAAAAGGATAGAATCTTAAAGAAAATGAAATTTAAATAGAAGGATGAAGAGAGAACAACACTTCTAGACTTAATGTTATAAAGCAATCATTATCAAAACTATTTGGTACTAGGGGAAAAAAACAAGAAAAAAAGTATATCAATGGAACATAATATGTCCCATTCATTCAATAACCCAGCAAAAACAAGAATATAAACTAGTTACAGAAGAACTCTCTATCTCACAAACACTGCTAAGAAAACTGGAAAGCAGTTTGGCAGAAATTCCATTGTTGTTGTTCAGTCATGTCTGACTCTTTATAAACCCATTTGGGGTTTTCTTGGCAAAGATACTGGAGTAGTTTACTATTTCCTTCTCTAGCTCATTTTACAGGCAAAGAAACTGAGGCAAACAGGGTTAAGTAACTTGCCCAGGATCATACAGGTATTTAAGACCAGATTTAAACTCAGGAAGATGAGTCTTCCTGTTTTCTGGCCCAGCTTTATCCACTATACCACCCAACTGCCCTAAAAAATAGGCTTAGACCATCATTTTTACACCGTATATCACAGATAAGCTAAAAAAAAAAAAAAAAAAATGAGACCTAAATATAAAAGGCTACCCCATTAAGAAATTAAAACAAAATTAATTAAGACATATCTCACAATTATGGCTAAGGAGATAATTCTTAACCAAACTAGAAAATGGATCACAAAAAGATAAAATACATAATTTTGTATGTGAAATTAAAAGGCTTTTGCACAAATATAATTAGAGCTATAAGACAAAGGTAATTTGTTTTAATGATTTTGATGAGTTTGGTTAATAACAGTAATAACAATACTCCCCTCCAGCAGATCTAAAAATAATTTAATAAAGAATGAGAGGAAAAACATAGATTTAACAATCATAATGCTAAATATAAATGGACTGAACTTCCTGGGGAAAAAGATATGGTCATCCAACAATACGTTGTTTGTAGAAAACACATTTAATAGAGAAAGATTTTAGTAGATTTAAATGAAAAACCTGATATAAAATTTTCTATGCTATTGCTAATTCATGAGGAGTCCAGGTAATACTGAAGATGTCATAATCAATAGAGGTAGAAATCGAGACGCAGACAGTAAAAGGTACTTGTCCAAAGTCATCTGTGAGTTAAGAGTGCCCAGGTCTCAACTCCCAAGCCACAACTTTTCTCTGCACCACGCTGAGCTCTTCTCATCTGCCACTTCTTCCTCTCCTCATTCCCTCTCCAAACATTGCTGCCTTTCCTGCTCTCCACCTGTGGAGCTGACTGGATGAGTGTTTTTCAGATCAATGGCAATGACGACAATGGGGTACTATCTGGGAACTGGAGTGGAGATTACTCTGGAGGCAAGGATCCCCGGAACTGGAACGGCAGTGTGGAGATCCTGAAGCAATGGAAGAAAAATCGTTTCCAACCTGTCCGTTTTGGCCAGTGTTGGGTCTTTGCTGGGACCTTGAATACAGGTATTCAATGGGATACTGGGGGAAGTGCAGTCTGGCTGAGTCAGTCCCTAAGAGGGAACTCACTCGCAAAAGCTTGTCCCAAACTCCCATCCCTGAATTTGGAGTCAGGAGTCTTGGGTTCCAGTTCCAACTTTGCTATTGACTCCCTTTGTGAACTGACAACACCGAGACTCAGAAGAATGGGGAATAATCATATTGTATCACCTACCTACCAGGGCTGCTGTGAGTTTAATGTTTTGTGAGCCCTAAACTACTATAGAAATATAAGTTATTATTATCTTCTTATTACCCATAGAAAAGGGCCAAAAACAGACTTATCCAAGGACTAACGTAATTAAATGTGGAGAGAATCTCCTGGCTGTCCAGACCACAGCAACACTTAGTAATCCTCTGCTAAGTTATAGAGGTTGTGACCTGTTCCAGCAGGGAGGGACATCTCGTACCGGGGAAATTGCAGATCCCTGAAACAGAGAGATTTAAAGTAAATGATGCTTTGAGGCTCACAAAGCAGCCCTGTACCGTGAGCGCTGGCTGGCACTTCATTTTATAGATGAAGGAGTTAGGGTCCAGAGAGCTGAACTGAGCCACCAATGACTACGTGGCCAACCTGTATTGTCAGACCTTGTATTCAGGTCCAGATCTCCTTATAACTCCAAGTGAGTGTGTCGGTCTCTCCACTGCACCAAACGTATTGCAGAAGGTTATGGTGAGGAACCGCTTTTGTAAATAGTATATAACTGGAGATTGTCACCACTACTGCCGTCACCATCACCATCACTTCTTCTAAGCTGTCTCCCTGGTTTTTGACTTCCAGTGCTTCGGTGTTTGGGGATCCCTGCCCGAGTGATCACTAACTTTAACTCAGCCCACGACACAGACCGTAACCTGACCATAGATGTCTATTATGACCCTCTGGGAAACCCATTAGAAAGAGGGAGTGACAGTATTTGGTAAGTCCCTCTCCTTTCTTCTGTATTGACTCAGGTGTCTCCTTATTTGCATTGCTCCTTAGAGATTCAGTTCTAAGTGTAAGATGAGGGGTTAGTGAGGTGGGAGGAGGAGAAATGCAGACCTACAATGACAGACAGACTGATGACACATCCAAAGTTAAACCATTCTGACATAGTTCAGGAAAAGATCTCATAGAATGGGACATACGATGTAGCGTTTTGGTTACACATTACCTAGAAAACCCATTGCCACTGCCGCCATGGTTATCCACTCTTTGGAATCAAGCCTAATAAAAAGAAAAATATGTTTTGGAAATTTCACTTAGTTCAAAGAGTTTTTAAAATTATAAAAAATTTGGTTAGATGAGTTCTTAGAATTTAAAAGTGGAAGCTCCCTTAGGAAATAGAATGTTAGCTCTGAAAGGGACCTGAGAGCCAACAACTTTAAAAGTGTAGGACTTTGAAACATTTCCCAGCTTAGGGGAGTGCAGAATAGGGAAGGTTAAAGCTGGAAGGTTTCTTGGAGATATCTAATCCCAGTTTACTTAGGTAAAACATGAGACCCACAGGGGTTGAACGATTTGCCCAAGATACAACTAGTAAACTACAGAGCCAAACCTAGAACCTAGACTTCCTAAGGTTCCCGTGTTCTTTTGCAGAATTTTACACAGCCATCTGGTGCCATTTTAAATGCCTTGAGAAGTCTGTAGGGGGTAGAGAATTCCACATCATTCTCCTAACCCCCACACTTGCCTAGCCCACCCAGATGCCAGCAAAGCAGCTCTGCACATAACCCTATGGCCCTGACTTTGCATCAGTATTGTAGGAAGCCAGTGTTCTTCCAGAAGCAGCCTGAAGATCTCTAAGCACCGCCTCCCCTCCCCCCCATAAAAGTCTAAGTGACTGCTAAACAGAAAGTTGTGGGATCTGGTCCCTACCCCCATTCTTTTATTTGAAGGGGGTAGTGGGAAAGTAAAAATCAGAAAATGTGGGTCCAATCCTAATTGTGCCATTACCTGACTCTGTGCCCCGGGGCAAACCATTTCCCCTCCAGAGCTCAGTTTCCTTCTCATAAATTGAGAGGAATGGATCTAATGATCTCTAAAGTCATCTTAAAAATTTTGACTCTCTAGATGTTTATTTCTCCCAGTTACAGCACCTCCCAGGGAAGCCACACCCTCTTTTACTTAATACTGACAAAATCTGGGGAAAGAAGGCCTAGAGTCATTTAGGCTGAGTATATAATAACAACCTGTCTTTGCAAGAATTTATAGCATAATACAAATACTATTCGTGTTTAAATGGAATCGTGTGAAAAACAGGTAATAATCTCAATTTTATCCTAAACTATATTTTTGGTCAGAATCCATCTGGCATCACATTTTAGAAAGTTCATCAACAAGTTGGAACAGCTCTCAAGAGAGGAAAGTGGCCGGGCTGGGGAGGAGCCTTAGAATCATGACATGTAATAATAACTACCATTTATATAACACTTACTGTGTGCCAGGCACTGTGCTAAATACTTTGCAATTATCTCATTTGATCCTCCGGGTGGCAGGTGTTATTATTATTCCCATTTTAGAGATGAGGAAAGTGAGGGAAATAGGGCTTAAGATCATATGAAACCAGACTTGAATCAAGTCTTGCCAAATCTTGCCCCAGAGCCCAGATGCCCTATCCATGGTGCCATCTAGCTGCCCCTAAATGTGAGAATCATTTGAAGGAATCTGGGATATTTAACCGAGAGTAGAGAAGAATTGAGCACCTTTGAGGCAATGAGAAACAGGCTTATTTCTCAGGTAACTCTAGAAGGCAGAATTAGAACCAGTGAAGGGGGGTTTCAGGGTCTCAGATTTTGACTCAGTATAATAAGAATCTATTACTCCAAGGACACACAGAACTATCTAATAAAGGAATAGGTTGATTTGTTAGGTAAGATAATAATACTGGAGTGAGCTGTAATACCCTTGGACTGTAATGGAAGCGATTCTTGATCAGGTAGGAGTTAGAAGCCCCAAATTCCCATTCATCTTTTAAGATTCTGTGATTTAGTAAAACCCAAAGATCATGTGATTTTCTGATCCATTATGGCATAAAGTTCCCTCTTCCCTAAATATTGGTTATTACCTCAAGGATTGAAAGACCCAAGTGCAGTAAATTGTAGTCATGGTTTCAGTGGCATCTGATCACAAGGCAGATGGAGAAAGAGTGTCACCCGCTTTTTAGCCAAATTCACTGGCACAGCTTGCTGAACTGTGTGCAGGGCCGGTCCACATTGTGTCCATCCTGCTGGTCAGATCAGAGGGAAAGCAATATTGAGCCAATATAAGGTGTTATTCCCTCAGATGAAACTTGAGTGTTTCTCAAAGGATCTTTCTTAAATTTGAGCCTTCCCTCCCCTGCCTCCCCACACCCAAATCAGAAAATACAGCAGCTTCACATACCCAGGCAGATCTTCAAGTCAGAGCCAATCTTTTTAGTTGTGAGGAAGTAGGAAATATGTTTGTCCAAGGGATGGGGGTGGAGGGGCGACCCTTGTAGTAGAAAAAGTACTTGACTGAGAGTTAGGAGCTACTTATTCCTTGTATGACCTTGAACAAATGTCTTTTCTAATCCATATTCCAGTTTCCCCATATATAAAATGAGCTGCAGTTAGACTGGATCAGTGCATCTTAAAGTTCTTCACTTGTACCCATTTTTCACCCACCCAAGAAATTTTTTCACAGCCCTGGCCATATATCCAAATCAAACATTTGTATACAATATGTATATGAGGTAAACAAATCAAACATTTACTGATAATAAATCATAATTTCACAACCCCCCCTTTCAATTACATGACTCTATCTGAAACAACCCACAGTCTAAGAAGGTTAGAACTAGATAATCCCTTAGGGCCCTTTGAGCCTTAATAGTCCTCAAATATAGAGCAGAAGCTCAAGGGTTAAATCTCATTTTTAGATCTTGGAGTTCATCCCACGTTTGACACCAGATGTTTGCTCTGTATCTACTTCTCCGGAGCTGAGGAGCTATTCTGTGACTCTGTTGTGTGTTACCGTAAACGAAGCCTCAGGCGCCGTCCAATCAATGGGCATAACCAAATCATCTGAAATAGTTTGGGCTGTGGTTAATTTTTAACTTGATATTTCCATTTGGTGCACGCGTCTTTGTATACATTTCATTTATCTCTGACAGATCTTGGGCTTCTGAATCCACAAAGTGGATTGCACATTGCCTGTGTTTAAGGGGCCTAGAAAGCACTGGTTTGAAAACAGATCCTCTCACTCTGAATTCAGCACTGTTTCGGTTTTGTCTTGGTTCCCCTTAAAAGTTTCCTCTGGTATTGAAAAGCAGAAGGGGAAAAAATCCTTGTTTCTTAAACTCATAGGGTGATAGAGCCTCAGACGCAGAAGGCACCTAAAACTCAATCTTTCTACCATATCTCCTCCTGACCAACTATTTAACAGCAAAATGCTTCCAAGGGTTATGTTACTCCTGATAGTGTTGACCAAATCATAAGAAGCCAACCTTTTAAAAATACCTACTGTGTGTACTAGTGATAGAAGGTAGAGAACACTGGGTGTGAAGTTAGAAGATGAACAAGATATGCTCTGCCCGTAAGGCACTTACGATCCAGTTGGAAAGACAGCAAGCATGTTAAAAAGTAACTTATGATGACTGGGAGAAGCAGTAAGTGCGCCAGTCACGTCATGCGATGTCCTGTAGGATGCTGAACCACCTAATACCGGGGAGGAGAGAAGGGGCAGAAAGGAGCTTTGTTAGGTATCCTCATGCTTTACCTCAGACTCACCCAGGCACCTCTGACCCATCAGCCAGCCACCGCGGCCTTGTTCTCTCCCTAGCTTTATGCCTTCCCCTGGAATTTCTTAAAGTCCTGCTTCCCAGAGAACCCATTTCTGGGTGTCTATCTGTCCCGTCGAGACTATAGACTTGAGAGAGATTTTCCTCCTGCGGACAGAATGCTGTTTGATACTTTTTCAGGAAGAGAAAATTGGTCCGTGATCTTTGAGACCTTTAGTTGATTTGTGAGATCATCGATTATAAAATACTGACTGGCAAACCCTCAGAACACTGACTATCAGATCTGGAAAGGACCGTAGATTATTGCGGTTGTCTTTCCATTTCATTTGTTGTACAGATAAAGAAAGTAAGGTCCAAAGAAATGAAGTGGCTTGCTTATTATAACAGAAAAAAAAAAAAAAAAAAAAAAAAAAAAGAAAGGGTGTGTTCTATACCTTCTAGCCTGGAATTATGGAAATTTATCTACTCTAACTTTGCCTACAAACTTTCCCCACTAATGTTCTCCACCCCCTGATACTATTGTTACTATTTCCATAGTCACAGAACCTGTGAGACAGGAATTGCTTTCTGAGAGAAGAATTTACGTTCGGGAGCCAGTCTGTTATAATAATGAAATATGGAACTGAGAAATGGGGTCTGAGCGAGCTGTGTGATGTTGGACAAGCAACCGCACCTCTCTAAGTCTTGATTATAAGTCTTGATGGCCCCGAGATCATTTTCAGCTCTAACACTTTATGGTCTAACATTTATGCCAGGTTTTTTCCCTCATATTTTGTGTTCTTGGGTTCCTTCCAGTTCTAGTTTCTGTGAATTCTTTGAGCTCAAAGGAGCAAGGTATATGCTAAGAACAGTCTAAGTTCTCAGACCTCACAAGACTTTTCCTGATCCCATGAAGGTTCCCTCAAACAACTTTGTATTTACTTACTTGTATGTTATTCTCCCAGCGGATGTAAGTTGTAGAAGGGCGAAGACTAGTTTTATTTGTAACACCTAGCAAAGCATAGTAAATGCTTTAAAAATGCTTATTGATTGAAGACCCTTACAGATAAATATTCCTTTGGAAACATAGCTTCTTCCCAAGGGCTTGATCTCAACTCTCAGCCTAGAAGCTAGGCTCTACTTCAATTCAATAAACATTTAAGATTGTCTACCTTGTGCACAGAACTATTGTAGACAAAGGCAAAAAGAAAAAAAAAATTACTCGTCCTTGTGGATCTTGCCTTCCATTATGGAGTTGCACAGATAAATACAAAACAATTTCTTGAGGAGAAGGTATGAATAGGGGATGGGGGATGGGAGGATTTGAAGAAGTTTTAAGAACAGTTTCTAAGAACACTCTCCCTCCAGTGTAGAACAGTTCATTTGTAAGTATTCAACTTGCAGAATGTAATAAAGGTCTCTTGGCCCTAGCTAGTCCCACAGGTAGGAGGAATTTCTAATACCAGATTCTGAGGGTTGATTGAATGCAGGGGCTAGATTTGGATTGTGGGGAAAAACATTTACCTAGGATAAAACATTTAATTTAATTCATTTAATTTTTTACCTCAGTTTCCTCATCTGGAAAAGGTAGAAGTTATACTAGATCAGGGCTTCTTAAACTTTTTCCACTCACAACCCCTTTTCCATAGCCACAGAATCTGTAAAACAGAAATTGCTTATGACCCCGGGCACAAAGGTATATAAAATAGGTGTACAATCAGTACATTTACTGAAAATAAATCATAATTCTGTGACCCCTCACATTCGGTTATGAGACTCCATATGGGGTTGCAACCCACAGTTTAAGAAGCTTTGGACAAAAAGGATTCTGAGGTCCTTCCAGATCTGTGATTCTGTGATCAAGTCTAACCTCCTCCAAGAAGCCTTCCCTGACCTTCCCAAGCCAAAGGGCTTTCTCCCTTCCCTAAACCCCTGTGACCCTTGTTGTCTTAGACAGAGTTGATATATAGTCTCTTGGATTATCTAGTTATTTTTGGTCATCCCTATTTTCTCTATTAAAAGTCATCATTTCTGCTAATAAGAGTAGTTACTTAACATTTGTATAGCACTTTCAAAAGTGATTTCATACCCATTAATTCAGCTAGTCCTCACAACATTATCTGCATTTTAGAGATGAAAAAACTGAGACTCAGAAAAGGAAAGCCAAGTTACCCAAAATCACAAAGATAGTAAGTGAAGGAGGCAGAAATTGAACCTTTCGTCTAAGTCTAGTGTTCTTTGCACAAGATCAAACTCCCTGGAGACAGGGGTTCTATATCTTTGTCCTTCAACCACGCAGAGGTTAGGGCTTTGTGTAAAGCTTGGTGAAGGTTGGTTGATTGAATAAAATTATTCTCCATTCCAGATGTGGGAGCAGAGCAGAGTACTGGAAGGCTCCACATCAGCTCAAGGTCTTTTTAACTCCAGAACTTACTGCAGCAGAATCACAGACTCTCAGGGGTGCTTCACAGGCTATCTGGTTTATAACCCATCCTTGAAAGCCCCTCAAGACATCAGAGTTTCTTTGTGTCCCGGGAGAAATATCTCTTTTTCAAGTTTGTGTGATAAATAACTTCTGTTGAAATAGTTCTACTGCAACACCTCTTTTCTCTATCGGTAAAACAAGAGGATTATGTTAATTGACCTGACCCTAACGATCTAAATTAATTATGATTCGGTTATTCAGGAATTTCCATGTCTGGAATGAAGCCTGGTTTGTTCGAATTGACTTGAGTTCACAATATAGTGGATGGCAAGTGTTGGATGCAACTCCACAGGAGAGAAGTCAAGGTAAACTAGTGAGATTAAGTTGGTCTGATTTTTTCCTTGGTTCTTGAATAGCTTGTGGATTAGCTAAATTTTTATTTCATTGAGAAATGGGAGGATGGTACAAACAATACCAAAGTTATTTCAATTTGCCTTTGAGATTATATTTTCCCTAGCAAATTTATCCCCATTTTTCTCTTTAGTTTTGCCTCATAATAAAATGGCTTTGCATTCTCTGACTGCATATCACTTAAAAACAGGGAAGATAGCTGCTCCATGGGGCAGTGGAGAGAGCACCAGCCCTGAAGTCAGGAGGACCCGAGTTCAAATTTGACCTCAGACACTTAACGCTTCCTAGCTGTGTGACCCTGGGCAAGTCGATTAACCCTAATTGCCTCAGCTAAAAAAAAAAAAAAAGCTGTTCCACACCATACTACAGGTATCAGGAAGCCACCCTAGGATTTAACATCTGCCAGGAAGAAATTTCCTAAAACACTGCTTTCAATGTCATTCCCTGCCCAAAAATTTTCACAGATTCCCTACTTTCTTCAGGGTGAAATCTTAACTTCATAATCCAGCCTCAGTGCCTATATCCCAACTTTATCTCCCATTTCTGACAAGCTTAGATCCTCTGTTCCAGCATGACCATCAGGCCATCCCAGATACAAGGCTGCCTTGTGTTCCTCTGTTTCCACCTCTTTTCTTAGTGTCTGCAATGTCCCTACTCTTCTTTGTGAATCTAGATTTTTACCCATTTTAAGGCTCTGCTCAAGTCTTTGGCATGAAGCCTACACCAACTGCTGCTGCCCTCACTGATCTCTCCTTCCCATTTTTGAACTCAAGTTCATAAAATTTTATCCTTAGAAAGGAATTCATTGGTTAACAGTCCAACCATATCTATAACAGTTCTGATGACAGGTCATTCAGCCTTAACTTAAACACCTCTGGCAGTGGAAAAGTCAATACCTCCCAAAGCAGCTCATTCTTTGTCCTAACAGCTCTGGTTGTAAACAAGTTACTCTATATAGATTCAAATAATTCTTAATTTTTTAAACCATTCATAATTTCTCATTGTGACATAGAAGTCATTCTCTCTTCATCAAATTCTAAGACTGAGAATTGGAAAAATATTTCTCAAGAGTTTGTTATATGTAGAACACCATGTTGGGGTTGAAGAACATACAAAATTTAGATCAGATGTGTTCTCTGTCCTGAATCTATTGATCCTCTGATAGTTTAACAAAAATGCTTCTAGCTTTATATTACAGCCTATCACATTGATCATTCTTTAATGCAGTCCTATAGGACTGCCTCCAAGCTCTGGTTATTTTTTGAGTAAGAATTGGGGCCTCTGCTCATCAAAGCAATGTAAAGATGGTCCTAGCAGGCCTCCCTTTGCCTCTGCTACAGCTCTGTAGCAAATCTCAGAACAAAGATCATGGCCCCGTCCCTGAGGAGCTCCCATTCTCAGTCTCACAATCCTGCAAAGCTTATGACAAGAATTCATTGACAGTACAGGCAGTACAATCTATCAGAGTGAGGAGCAATTTCTCTAAGATGAGGTGTTCAAGGAAAACTTTATGGAGGAGTAGGACTTGATCTGGTGCTTGAGGGTCAGCTAGGATTTGAACAGACAGAGGAGAAAAAAGGAAGCATATAGATGTGATTGGAGGGCCTTCTCAGAGTGGAGGGAATGGCACGGGTGGGGGATGTCTGGGCTGTATCTTTACGTTCTGTCTGACTCTGTGTCCTAGGAGTGTTCCAGTGTGGTCCTGCTTCTGTCATTGCCGTCCGGCAGGGTGATGTGAACCTGGACTTTGATATGCCCTTTGTGTTTTCCGAAGTGAATGCTGACCAGATCACTTGGATTATTGGCCCTGATAACAGCAAAAAGCAAACTTCCTCCAAAACCAGCTCTGTGGGCAGATTCATCAGCACAAAGGCCGTGGGCAGCAATTCCCGCATGGATGTCACAGACAAATACAAATATCCTGAAGGTGAGGGCTCTGGGCCAGACACAGGGGCCTTTATGCCCAGGAAGATGGCCATCCATCTCATGCCTTGTTTCTGAACTGGCAGACTCCCTCTTTCCCATTCATTCATTCAGTAAATGTAAATAAGTATCTCCCAGTGTTTGATGTCCTAAAGCACAGAGAGATGAATAAGGCATGGTCTTTGTCCTCATCAAGCTTACTGACTAGTGGAAGCAGAAGCCATGTCTGCAACTGATTCTCTAAGGGAGTATGAAATCAGTATCAGCAAGCCATAAAGTATCCTGCAGCAATCAGGAGATCAGGAAAGCCTTCAGGGAAGAGATGGTCTTGAAAGATAAGCAGGATTTTAAATGGCAAAGATGAGACTTTCTGACAGAGATCAATGGGAGCAAAAGCACCCAGGCTTTGTTAAGAAGGGGAGAACTTTCCACACTGATGGTTTGTAATAATGGACAGAAAAGCTGACTAAAGTCAGGTGGTAGATGCTCTCAAGTTCCAAAATTATGTTTGGGCTATTTAGTTTTCAGTAGTGAAGTGACATGATCTGAACAACCTCAGAAAAAAAAGGGCTTGTCTCTACAGAAAGCAGGGATGTCTGCAAGCACCAATCCCTGAGAAGGAAGCCAAGTGATGGTGTAATGAAGGAAAGCAAAAATAGTAGGGGAGAAAAATGAGAGCCATTCAGACTGTGACTGTCTCCCAAAGATAGCAGTGGCCATGTTTGGGTGCCCTGATCATTGTGTCTAACAGAGAGCTCTGTCCCCAGCACACCTTAAAAAAGACCCCACAACTAGGGGAGTTATAGCATTGGCTCACAAAATGGCACCAGTAATAATCCATGTAGAATTCTAGACTCCAATCTGTGTCAGAGCAGGGAGGAATCTTAAAGCAGAGAATGGGAAGTAGTCCTTAACAAACAGAACATCTGAGGACCTTAGAGTCTAGAACAAAAAATCCCATTGCTAGGAGATACCTTAGACTATAGAATCTAAAAATGTAGCTGAAAATATAGATCACAGAATGTCAGAACTAAAGGAGAACACAGAATAGATTTCAGCACATGGAATATATAATGTTCAGCTTGAAAGGAACCTTGCAGATGGACTCTAGCCCAAATCTCACATTCCACAGATGGGAAAACTGAGGTCCAGAGAGGTAGGGAATTGCCCCAAATCACTCAGTTTATTAGTAGGAAAGCCAGAATTAGATACCCAGGCTTATGTTCTTTATTAACCCTTTTTATTTTTCTTTCCCTTGTTTCTCTAGATTTTTTCTTCCTCTTCCATTCATTTCTACTCCCTCTCCTTCTTCCCTTTCTGAGACTGCTTTGGGCCTATCCACAACCCCTGCCAGCGTAATTTGTCCCTACAGGTAATGCCCAAAGCTTCCTGTTTGCTTAGCTCTGATTCAGAGGACTAAGCCCAGCGGTTTTCATTCTGCTTCTGTCCTGCCCAACTCCAGATAGCTTCCTGTCTTGTACAATTGCTCATACCCCTAACACACAGTAATGTGAAATACAGACAAGAGAGTGTAGAAAAAGAACAGGAGGCTGCTCGTCAGGTGGCCTGGGATCTAGTGCTGGCTTTGCCATCAATGCCTGACTTTAGATAAATCCCCTCTCTCCAAACCTCAGTTTCCTCACCTATAAAATGAGAGGGTTAAAGTACATGGCCCATAAGGTCCCTTTCAGAGGTAATATCATCTGTTGTAACATCCCTTCCAGCTCTGATATTCTCTATATTTTATGTAGGAAATAGTCCCGGGCAAAATTAGTGCCAGGAGAAAGATTCTTTTGCATATCGACACTGCCGTCTCTCTCCCCAGCAACATATCCAACCATGTCAGCTTTACGTCACCATTCTATAATGATCTATAACCAAGTAGAGTCTGTCTCCAAGCCCAAAGTCACAAGGAGCTTCCCTCTGCAAGGCCCAAAGAAAACAGAAGGAAAATAGACCTCAGTAAATAAATGTCCCGTGCATCCTAAGGAGGTAGACTTGAGAGTGTGACCCATTCCAAGCTAATATCATGTTATTGCAGAAAGTCTAAGAATGCAAAATGAAACAAACTAGAAACAAACAAAAAAAACTTTTAAAAATAGACCACAATTTATTCTAACAAGCATTTTATAAAGTGTAGTTACAAAGGGAAGCATTTGTAGATAAGTTTTCATAGAGAGTATCTTATTTTTGCCTCACAAGAGCCCTCTGATGTAGAAGGTAAGGAAGGTATCCCATTTAAATGGGAATGGGAAAACTGAAATTCAGCAATGTAAAATGACTTACCCAGGATCACACCAAGTGTGATTTCAATGACAGATCTAGAACCTGGGCTGTTGATCCACTGTTTTCCCCCTCCTGAATCCATGCTACTATTTTAAGGGGGAGAATGACCCATGGCATCCAGGTGATCTAAGCTGGGTTTTGGACTCTGTTCCAGCCTATGTATGAAATTAAGCCGAGTCATTTGACCAGTCAGCCTCAATTTCCTAACCTAATGACGCTAAAGGAGTAGCTCATAAAAATAGTTGCTAAGCATTTTGCATAACAGAAATGCTAAAGCCTGAAAACAGGACTAGGAAGTCCAAATCCTTGGGCAAACCCCAGCAGCTGACCTACATAGCCCCAGCCCCACTGGGAGCCCCTTTCCGCAGATAGCTTGGGCACAAAAATACAGTTACCAGCAAAGTTCTTGGCCCCAGGTGTTCAGCCTGCCTCTCAGCTACAGGATGGGAGGAAGCCAAGAGAAACCAGCGCCGCTAGGACCGGGATGTTCTGGTAATCTGACTGATTCTTCTTCTACTTTAAAGCTAAACTTTCCTGGGGCCAATTTGGGAGGAGATTAAGGGCAGGGCCAATAATTCCATCCTCCTTTCTTTCCATCCAGATGCCTTATTTTGTAAGAAATGTAAGGGATTGGGGCTTTACATTAGTTCACAGTCACTAACAATTATGACCTAAAATAGAGGCTGTTAGAGCTGGAGCTTAGAACATAGAATGGCATGTCTGGAAATGCCCTAAGATCCTAAGATCTCGGGATCTTAAGAATCCTTAAGAATAGCATCTGTTTTGTATCAGGGTTTGTACCTCTAGTGCCTGGCCCAGTAGTGGTGCCCTGTGTTAGTTACTTCATAAATGTTGGTGGAACTGAAATAAGTCAAACTTAGAATCTCTTTTTTTATTTGTTTATTTTTTTATTACAGCTTTTTATTTTTAAAACATATGCATGGATCCTTGCAAAACCTTGTGTTCCAAATTTTTCCCTTTTTCTCCCACTCCTTCCCCTAGTGGCAAGTAATCCAATATATATTAAACGTTAAAAAAAATATAATTAAATCCAACATATGTATATATTTATACAATTATCTTTCTGCACAAGAAAAGTAAACTTAGAATCTTAAAGTTGAAAGGAACCTATGTAGAAAGTATCCAGGAGACCGATTTGCTCATTTTACAGGCAAGGATACTGAGATTTAATGAAGGAAAGCAATTTACCTAAAGTCACCGAACAAGTCAATAGCAAAGGCAAAACGACCCCAAACTCTCACAGTGTGGTGCGCTTGCCTCCAGACACTTAAGGCTCCTCCAACACCTGTCCCTGCCCCTTTGCACAGGTTCCAAAGAGGAGAGGGAGATATTCAACAAAGCTCTGCAGAAAATGAAGCCCACTTCTACTTTCGGGGCCACAGCTGCGGGGGGAGAGAACCCAGAAGAGAGGCCACCCTCCATCTCTGGGAAGTTCAAGGTCAATGGCACCCTGGAAGTGGGGAAAGAGGTCAACCTGGTTCTGCAGCTCAAAAACCAGAGTGACGACTGGAAGACTGTCACGGTGAATATGACGGCCTGGACGATTGTCTACAACGGGACTCTGGTACATGAGGTGTGGAAGGACTCCATCACCGCCTCTCTGGACCCCAAAGAAGGTAACCGGTGGGCTCTTTCCTTAATGTTCTCTCTTCCACTACCGTTTACTGCGGGTTCAGCCTTACAAGGAAGGTAGACACTGCAGAGATTCTTGCCCTCCCTCCCCCCAGGGGCCACACCGAGGGACACTAGCTCAGGTAGTATTTCCTACCAGAAGGCGGGAGAGTTGTCCTCTCGGTGCAATAAAAGGTCCCCGTTTCTCTGATGTCTTTGACCTAGAAGGACGCCTGCTTAGTGAAGATTTATTGAGTGATTATTGTGGGAAGTGACAGCAATGCAGAGTTGTCTGTCCTTAATTCTCAGACCACTAAACTACGGACTATGACGTCAGGGGGCAAGTGAACTGGATTTAATTTCTGCGTCCCTGGCTTTCAGGCCCCATATTCTCTCCTCTCATCACCCCTGAGCAGCCTCCCAGAAAGGCTGCCTGGGCCCAGATTATAAACTTCTAAATGCCGGGTTGGGGACTTTGCACATAAGCAATGGGACGTTGCTTTTGAAATAACTGAATAATCTCCAGCGGGGAAGGGAGGTGCTTTAGGAAGTCTGCCTGGAAGACTAGAGGCAGGGGAGGGGGGTTGTTGCTGTAGTAATCTAGAACACCAGAGCTGAAAAGGACAATAGAGAGATCATCTCCTTCAGTTCTGTCAGCACACTCCGAGGCCCGCGGCAGTGGAGGCTCGCTGAGCCTCGAAGCCATGTCATTTTTCTCTTCATCCCTCTCAGGAACAGTCTGAATCTGGGGCTGCATGTCTGACATACCTAACCATGGGGTGCTGGGGCTCAGAGGGACAAGGGCCCGCCTGGTCCCCAGAGAAGTCAGACCATGGGAGAGGCCCCCAATATCTTTACCCTCCAACCAGGATGAGAGGAGGAGAAGGGAAAGAAAGAAACCTTAGTCCTCTCCTCCTCTGGGGGAAATGGAAATAAAGTATGATGTCAAGAGCATGGACACTCTAGTACCCTGGGTTTGAGGCCTGTCTCTACCATTAACTCAACCACAAGCAAATTATTTCTCTCTGAGTCTCAGTTTCCTCATCTATAAAATGGGAATAATAATCTCTGCTCTGCCTGCCTCCCGGGGTTGTTGTGACAATCAAACGCAGTAATGTATGAGAAGCACCCTGAGACCACAGAGTGATACGGGAACCTGCACCACTGGTATTTTCCAAGTGGATCAGTATGGATTAATCACATCCATTATCTTCCTGGATCCTCAGAAGGATCTGGCCCTGTGAAGTCCCCAGAATAGAATGCTCCAGAGTCCCCCCATAAAGGAGAAGGCTGGAGATATAGACCCTTACCCCCCATGCAGTTTGCAGGGAGACCAGTAGGCAGGTGGGAGGGTCTGGAGTCAGAGCTGGAACCGCCAGGCTGGCTCCGTGTCTCCTTGGCCGGCCACCGCAGAGTTCGCCCCGAATCTGAGATTCGCCATCCCCCCAGTTTCCTGTTTAACTCAAATGTAGATGTGGCTTCCACTACTTTCTGGCAAGTGAGGGTGGAAGGGGATTGTTGCTCACAGTCGGGCCCTCCAGACCCAGAAATCTTGGAGATCCCCCTCATGTAAATCTGGCCTCCTGGGGGTTGCTCACCTTTTCCAGGTGGCTGTCCCACCCTAATCCCAGGGCGGCTGTTAGTGCCAAGTGGCCCCTCAGAGCCCCCGGGAAGGAGGCACTTTTTTATCAGTGTTTGTGAGAGAAGTCCCCCTCATGCTGACCAGAAAGCACTTACCTGCTTCACACCCACCTCCTAAGCAACCACACTGTCCCACGCTCATTCTTGGAGTTCTCCTTCCAGAGGCGGAGTACCCACTGAGGCTCACGTACGCTCAGTATGAAAACTTCCTGACGGCGGACAATATGATCCGTATCACTGCCGTGTGCCAAGTTACGGATGAAGCCGAGGTCGTCGTGGAGAGAGATGTCATCCTGGACAACCCTGCCATCACCCTGGAGGTAGAAGGGTCCTCCTGCTGTGGGGGTGGGGAGAGCAAAGGACAAGACGCTGAGTGGGGGGCCAGGGCGAGGGGACCCTCACCCATGCACTCATTACTTTGGAATTAGCGCAGCCGTAACTGGAGTCATACCCTGAGGCTGCTGAGAGCCCTTCCCCAAACCCCTCCGTTCTTCCAGAGAAGACCCTTCCCAAATGGACTCAGAGCGGGGGAATTTGGTGAAGACATAACTACTGCCAGGCCCAGGAGCCTCAGCCAGAGATTTGTAGCACTCTCTCTCACAGTCACCCAGCCCTTTTGCTTTTCCCTTTTCCTATGTCCCGATATTTACCAACTTTTTTGGTTTAAGACACATCTGTGAACTTGCCAGGTCACTCTGGGACATACCCAGGGAGGAAGCCAGGACAGCACAACCAGGGAAGTTCAGGCTCCTCCTAGCTTTTCAGGAGCTTGCTCTCTTCTTGCTGCTCATCCTCCTGCCCAAGGCCTGCTAGTGCCCCGTCTCTCAGGCGCTGAGCACGTGGAGGCCTGCTGACCCACAAGGGGCTCTGGGGTGGTCTCCTCTCCAAGTCCAGTCTTGGGCTGAGTCCTCGTCCTGCTGAGGATTCTCCGGCTTGAGCTGAGCTTTCCCCTCCAAGGACCTCAGCCTTTCTCCCCGGCCTGTGTATCGCGCTTACAGCAGAGAGAGATGCTAGCATGGCAGCACTGAGCAGGTCACAGGACCGGGTCTCAAATCCAGTTCTGCTCCACACTTCCGGTGTGACAAGTCACCATCTCCCGGGGCTTCGGTCTCATCCCCTGTAAAATGAGGGGGTCTTAACTAGATCTCTGATGCTCTGAGCCTGGGTCCCCCGCTGTCAAGTGAAGCGCTTGGGCCAGAGGCCTCCCAGCTCAAACGTCCATAAAAACAGGAAGCTCTTCACACATATGTGGAGTTTACAATTTATAAATAAAATACACTCATTCTCTATTATTAAACACGTTATTAGTATGGATTAATCACACTCATTATCTTCTTGGATCCTTAGAAGGATCTGACTTTATGAGGTAACAAGACACGTCCTCCCCTTTACAAATGAATCTGAGATGAAGAGAAATGAGAACGCAGCACCCTCTGAAGGGTCACCTTCAGGCTGGGACTTCAAGCTCAAATAGAAATGAGACTATTAAATCATGCAAAGACCTGCAGGAGACTTAGAAATCTCATTTTAGCATTATGTTGTATTTTAAAGTTTATTTTATTAAATATTTCTCAATTATTATTAAATTATTCCCAATTACACATGAATGTGCTTGGGCAGCACTGATCTAGATGATCCCTATGAGGACTTTGGTTTTCTAAATTTCCATTTCTAAATCTGGGTGTCAGTGGCAGAGCTGGAATGAAAAGCCAGCTTTCCCGACTCCTTATTATTTCCCCACCCCTCCACTGTGTCTTGCATCATCCGCTCCCCACTGCGCTCTAGGTCAGGTATGGAGGAGCAGGTACTGGTCGGGCTGGGGAGGCCACGTCATGGTGTAATCTGCCTTTTTTCCCCACAGTTACTGGACCAGGCCAGAGTGCAGACCCCTGTAAGAGTGCGCGTTCGGTTTGCCAACCCCCTGGATGAACCAGTGAATAATTGTGTGCTCACGGTGGAAGGCAGCGGTCTCATGCGGGGCAATCTCAAGATTGAGTGAGTTTGGGGGCCTGGGTCTGGTGTGATTCTGGGAGCCGGCTGGACTGGGGGTCCCAGGGCCCAGAGACAATGGCGTCCTTAGGGTGAGACAAATCGGGGCCTGTGTTCTGCACCGCTTCTCCCATCTCCACCTGTCCCTGCCAGTTGCTATAGAGACCAAGGGGTTGCAGTCTGTGGGGCAAGGATGGGAGAGAGAGTCCGGAGGTAGCACCATGTGATGGGCCTTCACAGAGGCCTGAGGTTCTGGCACATAAACCAACGGAGAGTTTTCCATATCCCTGGGTCCCCTGACATCTGAGGCTTTGTTGCCAACTTGACCTGTGAATTAAGCTAATTACTTCTTTTTTTAGTTCTCAATTTCTTCCTCAGAAGAGTTTACCCCTATATGATATATATGCATTTATAAATAACACAATAATCTCCACAATATCTTTAAATTCCAAAATTCTACCACTAAATAGAGAACTTATGATCACCAGGCTCCCCGTGAGACAGGGATTATTGGGTTTGAGGGTGACCGAAGGAAGAGAACCTTGTAAAAGGTCACTTGAGGTGTGCTTCAGGCTCACTTTTGGTTTGGGGCCCTGGGGCAGAGCAAGGAGCTCACTACACAAGATTTCCTAACATTCCTGCAAGGAATCATGGTCCCAAGAAGCAGCGAGTTCCTCGTCGCTGAAGGGTTTGGAAAGTTGAGGAAATTCATGAGGGGGAGACAAGGTGACTTCCGAGGTAAGGGTGGGTGACTTGGGGCCGTCCCGGAGGCCCGCTCCTAATGGCCCTGTAGGGAAGTCAGCCAGAGTCACCAACTCCCTAAAGTTTTCCCGTTAGCTCCGGGAACTGGAAGCCTCAGAACTGGAAGGGCCCTCTCAGATCCCAAAGTCCAGAGGGAAAACCGAGGGAGGGGCCTGCAGATGCTCAGTGACTTGCCTAACTGAGGCCACACGGCCACAGTGGCGGAGCTAAGACCGGACAGGTCGCCCAGTTTCCCACAGCACTGCCTGTCCAGTGCTGTGTCCCGGGAGACTGAGATGACCGTTCTCTCCTCCCCTGATCACTTCTCGCTTCTCTCTTCCCTCAGCGTGCCATCCCTTCTCCCCAAGGAGCGCTCCAACTTCAAGTTCGAGATCACTCCCCTCAAGACCGGCACCAAGCAGCTGCTCATTGACTTCGTCCTGCAGCAAATTCCCAGCCATCAAGGCCTTCCTGTCTGTCGATGTTACCGAATGAGGAGCTCCCTGCTGCCCGCCCCCCCTCCCAGCCTTGGGAGCCTGGGGTCAAGGGCTTCTTGAAGCAGCCGCTGGGCTCAGCCAGGGCTGTCCAGCCTGGAAGCCCCAGGCTGCTCAAACCCCTTGTCAAGTCTCCTTCCTAACACACACACACACACACACACACACACACACACACACACACACACACACTCACACACACACACACACACACACACACACACACACACACACACACACCCCCTTTCTCCAAAACACACATTTGCAGCCTCTCCAGACACACACATCTTCTCATACACACGTGCATCTGCACAGACAGTCTCACATATACCCTCATATATGTGCACTCCTGTTCTCCAATACACATATATACACCCTTTCTCTGTCTCTCCTTCTCAACACACACACACCCCCCCGCATGTATCTGCAAAGGATGCACCCACGTCACTTTTGCACATTCCCCAGCAGGTAATTCCCCCCTCAAGCCAAAGCTGCCTCCTCTGCTTCTCCTGTAAGCCCCTCCTGTCTTGGATTTGCACTCTACTTGACCATTGAACTTTCAGAGTAGAAATAATAATAATAGTCCCCTTAATTTTGATACAGTGCCTTACAATCTCCTAAGCTCATTACTGCTTATAAGTCTTATAGTTTACAAAGGGCTATCACATCCATTGTCTCATTGGATGCTTTCAGCAACCCCTTGAGGGTGACAAGGTAGGGATTTTTATCCCCAATTTACAGATAGAGTCAGAAAGATTAAGCAGCTTGCCAATGGTTGCACAGCTAGTGGATGGCAGAAGCAGAATCCAAACCCAAATCTGCAGACCCCAAGCTAAGGGCTCCTTCTGCTGCATAATTCTCTTCCCTGTCAAGGGAGAAGAGGATGTCTGAATTGTTTGCAACTCGAGATGAGTGTTTGTGCTATTCCTGTTTCTGCCTCAGGCATGAGGGTGTGGGGGACATAACCTGCCACAAGTCACACCCCCCTACATTGAACAATGGTAATAATAAAAAATGTTATACTATGGCGATGTTGAAGGACGTCCCGCTCTCATGCCTCCAGAGGAACATGATTCTCATAACCTTCTCTGTTACCAAATGTGGGCAAAGTTAAAGAAGCCCAAAGGTCTGTCCTCACTAGCTGCCCCGTCCTCTGGATTTTCTAGCACCATTTTTGTTATCCACCCTCCCCTCCACTTCCATTCTCTCACATTTCTGGGAATCTCCTTGGTGGATTGTAGCATGGCTGAAGAACTTGGAACATGGGAAATGAGACTGAAAGAACACAACATCAGAGCTGGAGCAGACCTTAAAAAGGCAAAACTGAAAGAACCCTTAGAAATAATCTTGTCCAACCTCCATTATTTGGAAAATAGAAGACATGTCTTTTGTGGCAGAGTCAAGTTTAGATAACAAATCCCTCATTTCTTGGCCCAGGGTTCTTTCCAGGGAGGGAAACCATGAACCAACGGGGAACTCTCCCCCATGACAAAGAGGGGAGAAAAGGAGATTTTTGTCTCCATCCGTGGAAGGAGTTCGAAAGCTCTCTCCAAGCCTATGATGTTTTGAGTTGTGACATTATAGTGGACATTCTCTTTCTTTTTTTCTCAATTCATGGGGCTATAGAAATGATAAAGGTACCGCTTCTGCTTAAGCATGGTTTAACCCCATGGTTTAGTGTGCAAAAAACAGAAGCCCACCAGAAAAGGACAAATAACACAGGTAGAGAGAAACTTCACTCAGACTAGATTCTAATTAGCTCAGATTTGCCCAGAAACCACCATCACTCCCTAGGACCAGCTTTCTCTGATGTACCACCCAGATGAGATGCCCTCGCCCTCATTCCAGAGCACACAAGTGACATTCACTCACTCAGTCAAATAATTAGCAAGAAGGATCCTAAAGCTGTGGTCAATGGAGCATAGGTGGAAGATACCTTAGGAGAAAGAAAGTTAGACCTTGAAGACTCAGACATAGACTGCTAAAGTCTTAAAGGAATCTCATAAGATGCAATGTTGGAATTGGAAAGCACAGAATCTCAAGAGTCACAAGGAAACTGAAAGTCCAGCTGGTTCAACCCATCCCTCTATAGAAATCTCCATCAAACAGTCATCCAGCCTTTTCTAGAAGACCTCTCTTTAAGGAGAATCTGCTGTCCCCAAGGCAGTCCATCCCACTTTGGCCTGAAGTTCTTCCTTACCGTGAGCTGAAATTAATGTCTACCTGTGGAGCCAAAGAGAGCAGGTCCAATTCCTGCTCCACGTGACAGTCCTCCAAATACTCCAGGGAAAAGGCAGTTGTTATGTCCTCCTTAAGTCTTTTCCAGGTTAAACATTCCCAGTTCTTCCAATTGATCCCCAAATGGCATGGTTTCTATTCCCATCCTCATCATCATTTTCTGGAAAACCTCCAGCCTAATGTGTTTTTAAAAATGTGGAATCTAGAACTTAACACAATGTGATATGGCCAGGACAGAGAGAGACTCTCACCTCACTCGCTCTAGACATGATACCTCTTTAAAAACAACTTCAAATCAGCATTCTTGGCTGCCATGTTGCACTGTTAACTAAAATTGAACACCTCCTCCCTATCCGTGATCTTTTTCACACAAATTTTATCCAGCTTACACCACCTCCATTTGGGTTTGTGAAGTTGATTTTTAAATCTACCATGAGATTTTACATGTTTCCCTGTTAAATTTAATCTTAGTAGATTCAGGCCATTATCCTAGTCAAAAACTTTGGATTCTGATTGTGTGGTCTAATATGTTAACTATCTTCCCCAGCTTTATATCATCTACGAGTCAGATAAAGATGCCAAATATGCCTTTATCCAAACCATTTATAAAAACTCTTAAGTAACAAAAGCTCAAGGACAAATCTCTAGGGTATTTCAACTCTAGCTCTCTCTCCACGTTGACATTAATGACCAATCTTTTGGTCCAGCCATTCAGTCACTTCTAAATTATACCCCAGTGGGCTATAACTGAACCCACATCTTGCCCTCTGGCCCACAAGGAAACCATGAGAAACTTTGTCAAATGCCTTATTAAAATCCAGACAAACCATATCTACTATATTATCCTTATCTACAAGTCTTGTCAATACCTCAAGGACCTGATCCCTCCTCTGATTCAAATCACAACTCAGCAGTAACTTACCATCTTAGTCTCCTAAGGCTCAGGATGAGTGAATTTGCCCATGGTCATCGAGGTCAGAGAGCCAGTGTCAGCATGAATCCATGTCTCTCTGATTCCAAGTCTGGCATTCTGGAGATATCAGGAGATGGAGGATAGAAGGACCTGGCTTGCTACAGTCACAAAGAATCAGACACAAGTGAACAATTCAACATGTCGTGATGCTTCTCTGCTTAGTCTCAGAACCTGTTCCCAATAGGTAATCTGACAGATCTATTTTTGATAAAGCTATGCTGCTTCTTTGTAATGATTGCTTCCCTTTCTATGTGCTCACAAATCATTCCCGTAATAATAAATTGTGAAACTTTGCTATTAATTAAAGTAAATCTCACTAGTTTATAGTTCATAGGCTCTATCCTCTTCCTTTTTTAAATTTATTTTCATTTGTCTTCATTTGCTCATCATGGCATCCTCAATTTCAGTAGCTCAAAAGAAACATGAGGAGGTGCACAAATTTAGAGCCATCTCCACTCTGATTGTTCATAAGGATTATTTGTGCCCAACCTGTGGTAGAGCCTTTCAAGGTCACATTGGTCTGATCAGCCATAGTCATACTACTTTACCTTGACCCAACACAGTGGGTCATTTGGGTCCCCTTTGAGCACAAAAAACAATAATCACCACCATCGCCAGTCTTGAGAAACTAACCATAAGTAGAAAGCCTTATTTTATTCTGGATATGTCTTTATTAAAATATCTTTCCATTTCCACATTACATTCTGTGGCGATTACACCCCAAATCATCACAAAAATAGCATTACACATAATTAGTATTGTACCATATGCTATCATGCTGCCAGGTGGAATATGCCTGCTTACATTAGGATCTGGAGCTCACCATCTTAATTTCCCATCCTTTGTGCATTTGTATGCGGGTATCTGAGACCTGCCCTATTCTCTATGATCTTTTAAAGATCAGTAACAGCAGTTCAGTAATCACATCTGCCAGGTTTTTCAGTGCCCTGATGTATAGTTGATCATAACCCAATGACTTGCACTGATTAAGGTCTGGCTGGTGTTCTCTTTCTACTGTCTCATTTAGCTCGGGTTTTAGCTCTCAGCTAACCAGTACTGGGTGGGTAACCTTACAGGGTTAGAAGTCCTCCTCCCTGGTCTCCACCGCCTGTTGTTATCATCCTGTCCTTCCCAAATAGCTGTCTCGCCCTTTCTTGGAGTCTCACCTTCCCTACAACACAAGTCCAAAGTCACCTTTGATGCCGGGTTTTTTTTACCTGCTTTTGCCTACCTCCCTCAGTTCATTCTGAACGTTAACACTCTTGACACACTTATATGAAGCAGTTAGGTGGTGCGGTGGACAGAGCGCTGGGCCTAGAGTTAGAGGTGCCTGGGTGCAAATATGGCCTTGGACTCATTAGTTATGTGATCCTGGGGGGGGGGGGGAAATCATTCTCTGCCTCAGTTTCCTGAACTGTAATAGAAGGGTAATATAGACAGTTGTTGCTTTATGTGGATTTGAATAATGTACATTTGACTTTACATAAAGAATTTTTTTTTTAATTGATAAGGGAGGTTTATTATGGGGTTTGGAAGTAAAGTTAGTCTAGTTAGTAAAAGGTAGAGGTAGAGATAAAAGGGCACCGGAAATAGGATTCCAGTGCCCAGAGATCCTTGTCAGCCAGGCCTAAGGCTGCCATGTTAGGAACCTCTGCTACATAAAGAATTATGAAAGAAATCCATATTCCAAAATACCACTTAACTTTACTACAGTATAGTTCTCTCTCCCTCCTCGTCTCTCTCTTGCTCACTCTCTCTTTTTCTCTCTCTCTGTCTTTCGCTTTTGTCTCTGTCTCTCTCTTTGTGTCTCTCCCACCCCCTCTCCTCTCTGTCTCTCTCTCTCCTTCTTTTCCTCTCTCTCTCTCTCCCGTATCCTTCCTTCTCTCTTTCCCGCCCTTCCTCCCTCCTTCCCTCGCTTTCCTTCTCTCTCTCTCCCTGTCTCTCCCTCCCCCACCCCATCTTTCTCTTTCTCTCTCCTGTCCCTCCATTCAGCCTCCAGATTACCATTTGCCACTAAAAGAACCACTCTCCCCCCCACCCCCACCCAAGAAACAACACTCTCCAAGTAAAAGCAGAACGGATTCAAGGAACAGAGAAACAGCCGTCCCAGATCAGGGGCTTGGCTTGACCACACACGAAAGAGGACTATGGCCCTGTCCCACCTCCATGTCTACTCCTGTGTGTCTGTCCCTGCCCCCCAGTATGAGTCCATCCTCTCCAGGTTGTGTCTGTGTCTGGCCCACACATGGGTGCCTCTGTCCTACTCCTGTGTTCTTCCTCTCTGTTAAGCCAGGCTATCGAGTAGCTGACCCAGCCCCTCGTGTACTTCCTCCTGCTCTTGTTTCTGTGTCCTCAGCTCCTTTTACCAGATGGAGCCGAATCCCTGCCTCCCTGCCTCCCTGCCTCCCTGCCTCCCTGCCTCCCTGCCTCCCTGTCTCCCTGCCTCCCTGCCTCCCTGCCTCCCTGTCTCCCTGCCTCCCTGCCTCCCTGCCTCCCTGCCTCCCTGCCTCCCTGCCTCCCTGCCTCCCTGTCTCCCTGTCTCCCTGCCTCCCTGCCTCCCTGTCTCCCTGTCTCCCTGCCTCCCTGTCTCCCTGTCTCCCTGTCTCCCTGCCTCCCTGCCTCCCTGCCTCCCTGTCTCCCTGTCTCCCTGCCTCCCTGCCTCCCTGCCTCCCTGCCTCCCTGCCTCCCTGCCTCCCTGCCTCCCTGCCTCCCTGCCTCCCTGTCTCCCTGCCTCCCTGCCTCCCTGCCTCCCTGTCTCCCTGTCTCCCTGCCTCCCTGCCTCCCTGCCTCCCTGCCTCCCTGCCTCCCTGCCTCCCTGCCTCCCTGTCTCCCTGCCTCCCTGCCTCCCTGCCTCCCTGCCTCCCTGTCTCCCTGCCTCCCTGCCTCCCCTGCCTCCCTGCCTCCCTGCCTCCCTGCCTCCCTGTCTCCCTGTCTCCCTGCCTCCCTGCCTCCCTGCCTCCCTGTCTCCCTGCCTCCCTGTCTCCCTGCCTCCCTGTCTCCCTGCCTCCCTGCCTCCCTGCCTCCCTGCCTCCCTGGCTCCCTGCCTCCCTGCCTCCCTGTCTCCCTGCCTCCCTGCCTCCCTGCCTCCCTGCCTCCCTGCCTCCCTGTCTCCCTGCCTCCCTGCCTCCCTGCCTCCCTGTCTCCCTGTCTCCCTGCCTCCCTGCCTCCCTGCCTCCCTGCCTCCCTGCCTCCCTGTCTCCCTGCCTCCCTGCCTCCCTGCCTCCCTGCCTCCCTGTCTCCCTGTCTCCCTGCCTCCCTGCCTCCCTGCCTCCCTGTCTCCCTGCCTCCCTGCCTCCCTGCCTCCCTGTCTCCCTGCCTCCCTGCCTCCCTGCCTCCCTGCCTCCCTGTCTCCCTGCCTCCCTGCCTCCCTGTCTCCCTGCCTCCCTGCCTCCCTGCCTCCCTGCCTCCCTGCCTCCCTGCCTCCCTGTCTCCCTGCCTCCCTGCCTCCCTGCCTCCCTGCCTCCCTGGCTCCCTGCCTCCCTGCCTCCCTGCCTCCCTGTCTCCCTGCCTCCCTGCCTCCCTGTCTCCCTGCCTCCCTGCCTCCCTGCCTCCCTGCCTCCCTGTCTCCCTGTCTCCCTGCCTCCCTGTCTCCCTGTCTCCCTGCCTCCCTGTCTCCCTGCCTCCCTGTCTCCCTGTCTCCCTGCCTCCCTGCCTCCCTGTCTCCCTGTCTCCCTGCCTCCCTGCCTCCCTGCCTCCCTGCCTCCCTGCCTCCCTGACTCCCTGCCTCCCTGACTCCCTGTCTCCCTGCCTCCCTGTCTCCCTGTCTCCCTGACTCCCTGACTCCCTGCCTCCCTGCCTCCCTGCCTCCCTGCCTCCCTGCCTCCCTGCCTCCCTGTCTCCCTGTCTCCCTGTCTCCCTGCCTCCCTGCCTCCCTGCCTCCCTGCCTCCCTGCCTCCCTGTCTCCCTGCCTCCCTGCCTCCCTGTCTCCCTGCCTCCCTGCCTCCCTGTCTCCCTGTCTCCCTGCCTCCCTGCCTCCCTGCCTCCCTGTCTCCCTGCCTCCCTGCCTCCCTGCCTCCCTGCCTCCCTGCCTCCCTGTCTCCCTGCCTCCCTGCCTCCCTGCCTCCCTGCCTCCCTGTCTCCCTGCCTCCCTGTCTCCCTGCCTCCCTGCCTCCCTGTCTCCCTGTCTCCCTGCCTCCCTGCCTCCCTGTCTCCCTGCCTCCCTGCCTCCCTGCCTCCCTGCCTCCCTGCCTCCCTGCCTCCCTGCCTCCCTGTCTCCCTGCCTCCCTGCCTCCCTGCCTCCCTGCCTCCCTGTCTCCCTGCCTCCCTGCCTCCCTGCCTCCCTGCCTCCCTGCCTCCCTGCCTCCCTGCCTCCCTGCCTCCCTGCCTCCCTGTCTCCCTGTCTCCCTGCCTCCCTGTCTCCCTGTCTCCCTGCCTCCCTGCCTCCCTGTCTCCCTGTCTCCCTGCCTCCCTGCCTCCCTGTCTCCCTGCCTCCCTGCCTCCCTGCCTCCCTGCCTCCCTGCCTCCCTGACTCCCTGTCTCCCTGCCTCCCTGCCTCCCTGCCTCCCTGCCTCCCTGCCTCCCTGACTCCCTGCCTCCCTGCCTCCCTGCCTCCCTGCCTCCCTGCCTCCCTGTCTCCCTGCCTCCCTGTCTCCCTGTCTCCCTGTCTCCCTGCCTCCCTGCCTCCCTGCCTCCCTGCCTCCCTGCCTCCCTGCCTCCCTGTCTCCCTGCCTCCCTGTCTCCCTGCCTCCCTGTCTCCCTGCCTCCCTGTCTCCCTGCCTCCCTGCCTCCCTGCCTCCCTGTCTCCCTGCCTCCCTGCCTCCCTGTCTCCCTGCCTCCCTGCCTCCCTGCCTCCCTGCCTCCCTGCCTCCCTGCCTCCCTGTCTCCCTGTCTCCCTGTCTCCCTGCCTCCCTGTCTCCCTGCCTCCCTGCCTCCCTGCCTCCCTGCCTCCCTGCCTCCCTGCCTCCCTGCCTCCCTGCCTCCCTGCCTCCCTGTCTCCCTGTCTCCCTGCCTCCCTGCCTCCCTGTCTCCCTGCCTCCCTGCCTCCCTGCCTCCCTGTCTCCCTGCCTCCCTGCCTCCCTGTCTCCCTGCCTCCCTGCCTCCCTGCCTCCCTGCCTCCCTGCCTCCCTGCCTCCCTGCCTCCCTGTCTCCCTGTCTCCCTGTCTCCCTGCCTCCCTGCCTCCCTGCCTCCCTGCCTCCCTGCCTCCCTGCCTCCCTGTCTCCCTGTCTCCCTGTCTCCCTGCCTCCCTGTCTCCCTGCCTCCCTGCCTCCCTGTCTCCCTGTCTCCCTGTCTCCCTGCCTCCCTGCCTCCCTGCCTCCCTGCCTCCCTGCCTCCCTGCCTCCCTGCCTCCCTGCCTCCCTGCCTCCCTGTCTCCCTGCCTCCCTGCCTCCCTGTCTCCCTGCCTCCCTGCCTCCCTGTCTCCCTGCCTCCCTGTCTCCCTGTCTCCCTGCCTCCCTGCCTCCCTGTCTCCCTGTCTCCCTGCCTCCCTGCCTCCCTGCCTCCCTGTCTCCCTGTCTCCCTGCCTCCCTGTCTCCCTGCCTCCCTGCCTCCCTGTCTCCCTGTCTCCCTGCCTCCCTGCCTCCCTGCCTCCCTGTCTCCCTGCCTCCCTGCCTCCCTGCCTCCCTGCCTCCCTGCCTCCCTTCTTTCCCCATATTAGCGGACAAATTTGTCTTATTTACATAAGTAGAGATCTATGGAACTGTCTATTTAGGCAAAGTGAGAACTGTCTGTAATAGCACTTACCTCCCAAGGTTGTTGTAAGGATTAAATGAGGTAGTTTTTGTAAAGTGCCAGGCACATGTTGGTGCTTAATAAGTGCTCATTTCCTTCCTTTCTCGGAGGCCTCAGCCAGGTTTTTCATTCATCTTGTGACACTGGCCCTTGCTTCCATCTCTGCATGTGAACATTGACCACCTGAATAGATAAAATCGCTTGTGAGGCACAAGCCTCACAGAGCTGGGACGCATTGGAGAGGAAGCAGTAACTCTCATCAGAAAAGACACTGTTTTCCCTCACCTTGCCAAACAGTGGAGCCAGAGGATAACGCCAAGAACACTGGCTGGCTTCCAATCTGGGCACAGGTGGGGCCGAGAAAATACAACGGGCAGCTAAGACACCGAGAGACGAGGCAAGAGGAACCTGTACTCTGGAAACCTGGTGATCCCGAGAATTTATACTGTGGGCTACTCTAGAGTTTCTGTGAGTTTTCCCTCTTTTCATCTCCAGTTAAAACTTCTTCAGTCATTTGGTGAAATTCCGAGTGAGCCAGTGGTTCCCTGTACATTCCCAGTGAGTTCCCTCTATATCCACATGAGCCTCTAAATACATTTCCCCCTTGCTTATTCCTCAGACTTTCCCGTGTGTGGGTCAGCATTTCATTCTTGCGAGCCTCCATTTCCTCTCAGACCGACTTCCCCGGAAGAGTTTTAGGTCTTTGGCTCCTTCCTGTCACTTTTCTGAAGCCCTCTGATGTTTGCTCTTCTAAGGCCTATTGGGTACATCAGACTCTCCCTCTTGTCCTTTCCTCCTCCATCGCAAATTCCAAGAAGGAATGGTCCCTTGTCCCGAATGCTCCCATCATTTCTACTTCAGCGGCCATCCCTTGTTAATAAGACTCAAGTTCCAGGCATTGGCTCCTCCCGAGTCTTACCCTACATTTTAAAGAATGATTACCAATAAGGCAGGTCCAAATGTATCAGAGGCCTCTGAGACTTGTCTTGCAAATACTACAGCTCTTTCTGCTCTGCATAAACAACACACATGGCTGATTCTGTGCTGTTCCTTGAGCTTGTTGCTTAAGGGACAGGTGGCAGTTCTGGAGCCCTGCCAAGCCTCCCGGAACTGAGGGTATCCTCAGCTGCCCATGGGGCAGAGTTCAAGCGCTGAGGCACGGTTCCCAATGGGGGAAAAACTCTAGGAAAGTTGAGAGACCAAGGGAGTGAATGCTTTACCCAGAAAAGGTAGTGGGAGAGGGGTTTAAGGACCAGGAGTCTCTGGAATGAGGACAAGTATATGTAAGTATTCTGTTTTTTGCTCTACTCCTTTATAAGACTTTTAAAAAATTCTCCTCCCCCAGTCTTTTTTTTTTTTTTTTGAAAAAAATTATTAAGTACAATTATCTCTAGTATTATATAAGATTGGAGTAGGGGAAGAGAAATAGAAGCTTGAGCAAATTGGTGGGATTGAGATGGGAATGGGCCCTTATTTCTTACCTCCTGTAAGCAAAAGTGCCTCCAAAAGGCTTGGGGAGATTTACATGAACTGATGTTGAGTGAAATGAGCAGAACTAGGAGATCGTTGTCTATGGCAACAAGATGATGTGATGATCAATTCTGACGGATGTGGTTCTCTTCAACAATGAGATGGTTCAGGTCAGTTCCAATGATGTGATGAAGAGAGCCATCTGCACCCAGAGAGAGGACTGTGGGAACTGAGTCTGGACCACAACATAGCATTCTCACTCTTTCTGTTGTTGTTTGCTTGCATTTTATCTCCTTTCTCAGTTTTTTTCCTTTTTTGAGCTGATTTTTCTTGTGCAGCAAAATAGCTGTATGTCTACATATATTGGATTTATCATATATTTTAACATATTTTACACGTATTGAATTACCTGCCATCTAGGAGATGGGATGAGGGGAAGGAGGAGAAAATTTGGAACAGGCTTTGCAAGGATCAATGTTAAAAAAATTATCCATGCATATATTTTATAAATAAAAAGTTTTAATTAAAAAAAAAAGAAAGAAAAGAAAAAAGTGCCTCCAAAAGCTAGTTTACTTGTCCATCTGGTAAGAGAAGGTAGAGAAGAATTCAGCTTAATAATGGTGATATTGAATATTAGATAAAATTATATTTGGAAGTCTCATAGGAATAATGTTATATATGAACAATTAGGTGAGATTTTTGTGGGCTTTCATGACTTTACATGAAAAATTGGGTTAGAATATGCTATTATTGCAAAATTATATTTGGACTGGACAGGCTTTTGCAAGGTATACCTATATTAGGATGTAGAACTTGAAATTCTAGGGTTTAAATGAACCTTAGACATTAAATAAATTAACATTTAAATAATAAATAAATAAAAACACTAAAATAAATAATCACAGAATGTCAAGTTTAGAAGAGACAGAAGAATATAGTACATTGTATATTAAAGCTAAAAGGGACCTTAGATATTATTTAGAACAATATTTTGATTTTAGAGAAAGAAACTAGGGCTAGACCTACTCAACATCAGACTGAATTAATGATGGAGATGGAATAATTTTCTCTTTCAAAACATGCAGTCTAGCCAGAGAGAACATTCATCCAAATGAAAGAATTCAAGATCAAGGCCTGGTATGAATGATGGGCATATCTTAGGCACAGTTTCTGTAAGTCTAATTACCTGATTTGAGTGAAAAGAGGGACTGAAGGATCATAAATGTAGAATTAGAAGAGAACTCTGAAGGCATCCAATGCAACTTTCCACAGATAAGGAAATTGACTTCCCTAAGATCACACAACTTCAGAGGTGGAATTTGAATCCAGGTCCTGAACCCTTAACTCCAAAATCAATGTTCTTTTTACCCAAAGAAACAGTAAGGGAAGAATGAGAAATAGCCACAAGGGTTAAGGGATCCTGGAAAAACAATGGGGGTAATGCTGGAGGGAAGGAGGAAGTATTCTCAGTGACTTGGAGAAATTAACTAAGTATGGAGGAGAGAAGAATAAGAGCCAGATGGTCTAGGAGAAGGCCATCAAAATGGACAGTGATAAAATAGAATCGAGGCACATGAGTGTGAGGTGTAATATACTCATCCTTCTTTTGGAAGTTATTGGGGGGTACGGAGCTATATGGGTAGGGGTGACTGTGTGTAGGGGTACAAAGTCATAAGAGAGGGGTAGTATAGAGGCATGTATGCATTTGGGTTGTAGAGTTATGCATGGGTGGGAGAGTTATACATGTAAAAGACTTCTTTAGAAAGCAGCAATCATTCCCCCTTAAAAAATAAAATAAAATAAAACCTCCTTCCCAGCATCCAGACCACTCAGTCCTCTTCACCATTAACTACTGACTCATTTCCCTGTCCAGAATGTTCTGCTTTGCCCCACAAGGCAGAACCAGTGTCATGGCACAGGAAAGCTTCTTATTTTTTATGCAACAAAATGAATAACTTTGAAACATTAGAGCTAACCAAATATTGAAAGATTCTGATGAGGTGGGAGGAATAGTCTTAATTAGTGGAAGTCTTCAAGTGAACACTGGAGTTGTTTGGTAACTTAGAACATTCATTTAAATTAATTATTCATTTAAGTAATAAGTCATTTTCTTGGCAAAGACACTGGAATTTAATTTCATTTAAATAATTTAATTCATTTAAATTTAAATATAATTATTATACAATAAATCATCATTTCATTAATATATTACACAACATAATAATATAAAATTATAATGTATTATATATAATAATATACAATGTACGGTATGAAGAAATAGACTGTATTAATTTAAATGTATTAATAAATTTTAATTTAATTTAAATAATTTAATCATTTGAATTCATTAATTTCAACAGGTTTATTTCAACATATTTATTTATTTATTTCAACATCATTATGCTTTTTTAGGATTTTTTATGTCCATACACTCTTTTTCACAGGACTGAGCTGAGTGTGTAATCCACTCGTTAGGTTCTATTCCGTCTTCCCAGATTTCTTTGTGTTTCTCAAACTTGCCACTTTTCATTGCATTAGAATTAGGTTTCTCTGGCACCCTACTTCAGGGTTTTCCCCAACCCAACAAGGACTTCTAAAATAAAGCATTTACATGAGAAGATTCATAATTAGCATTATCAGTTCTGGCTATGTCACAGATGATGAATACTGTCGGAGTTCAGAAGTCACCAAACCACAGACTGCAGAGGGAAGGCTTCCTGAAGGAGATATGTCCTCACTGAGCCTTGAAGAAAAATCAAAGAGATTGAGAGCATTCAAGGTGGAAGGGGAGGTGCAACATGGAGAGTGGAATGGAAAGAATCTTTAAAAACCTCCTCATTTAACATTCTCTCCTATTTTCTAGGTGAGGAGTCTAAGGCCCACAGAGAAAAAGATTCCTTGCATGTGTGGACAGAAAACAAAGGATAGATCAATCTGACTGGACCAGAGGTGTTCTGAGATCAAAAGCATCAAGATTGGGAGGTAATAATGGGCTGTGCTTCAGAAGCCTTGAATGCCCTAAGTCAGCCTGGAACAGTGGAAAGAGCACAACCTTAAGAGTAGAAGGACTCAGATTCACATCCTGGCCCTGTTATTTATTGATTGGATAGTATAAAGCAAATCACGTCTTCCTCAATTCCCTCATCTATAAAATGAGGATCTGCACTGGATGACTCTTAAAGGACTTACCAGTTCTAATACTCTGAGTGGAGGTGGGTGGGTTCCCAGGTCCCCATCACATTGTCCTGGTGGACAAAGGTGGGGACATAATGTCATCCTGGAGTATGATTTACTGAATTCCCCACTATCATTTCCAGCTATATCACTTGTATAACCTATTATTATGCCCAGTATCAGAATTAGAACCAATTATAGCATTCCAGCTACCTGGTATTTTAGTTCTGTTTGGTTTCTACTTGTTTACTGGGAGGCTGTGACCCATCATTCACTTCTCTACACCTACCCCCAAGGGGCTGAACCCTGATGATTTTGCCTTAAGAATAGGGTATTTAACAAAGAAGCTAAACAATATTGCCCAAAACTACCCATCATCAGGCAGACCAGGAGCCTCAATGACTCTGGCTTAAGAGAATGTGGTTGAGTACCAATGAACCAAATAAACCCATTTGATAACCCTCAAATAAACAAAACAATGAAGGGGGTGATTTCCCCACATTTCAAATTCTGCATCTTCCAGCAAAACTTCCTGACCCAATTCTTGCCCAAAATCTTCGTTCAGTTTATGAGGGTATAATGGGGGTTGGGAGAGAAGCACTAGAGTAAGTTTCAGGAAACCCAGAGGCTAGGTCTGTCTCTGTCACCAGATCACTATACTATTTGGAGCATCTTTGTCCTCCCTGGATCTCATTTTTTTCCCTGTAAAAAGAGACTAATGGGAGAAGGAAAGAAGATTAAGTTAGATCAAGAATCCTTAACCTAGCATCTATAAAATCTGTAGATTTGGGGAACCCATAAACTTGGGTAAAAAAAATTTTTTTTTACTTGTCTATTTACAAGTCTCCAGCTGAACTTTAGCATTAATTCCCTTCCACTATAAATGTAAGCAGCAAACCTGGGTGGAAGAAAGAAAGAAAGAAAGAAAGAAAGAAAGAAAGAAAGAAAGAAAGAAAGAAAGAAAGAAAGAAAGAAAGAAAGAAAGAAAGAAAGAAAGAAAGAAAGAAAGAAAGAAAGAAAGAAAGAAAGAAAGAAAGAAAGAAAGAAAGAAAGAAAGAAAGAAAGAAAGAAAGAAAGAAAGAAAGAAAGAAAGAAAGAAAGAAAGAAAAAAAGAAAGAAAGAAAAGAAAGAAGAAAGAAAGAAGGAAGAAGAAGGAAGAAGAGGAAGGAAGGAAGGAAGGAAGGAAGGAAGGAAGGAAGGAAGGAAGGAAGGAAGGAAGGAAGAAGAAGAAAGAAAGAAAGAAAGAAAGAAAGAAAGAAAGAAAGAAAGAAAGAAAGAAAGAAAGAAAGAAAGAAAGAAAGAGAAAGAAAGAAAGAAAGAAGAAAGAAAGAAAGAAAGAAGAAAGAAAGAAAGAAAGAAAGAAGAAAGAAAGAAAGAAAGAAAGAAAGAAAGAAAGAAAGAAAGAAGAAAGAAAGAAAAGAAAGAAAGAAAGAAGGAAAAGAAAGAAAGAAAAGAAAGAAAGAGAAAAGGAAAGAAAGAAAGAAAGGAAGGAAGGAAGGAAGGAAGGAAGGAGGGAAGGAAGGAGGGAAGGAAGGAAGGAAGGAAGGAAGGAAGGAAGGAAGGAAGGAAGGGAAGGAAGAAAAAAAAAGAAAAATCTTGGGAAAAAAAAAAACAGAAAAAAGAAGTGAACATAGCATTGCTGATTTACATTCTGGATGTAGATGGCATTTTCTGTCTGAAGTCTATCGGGATTCCTTTGGATCACTGAACTGCTGAGAAGAGCCAAGCCTTTCATAGTTGATCACGGCACATTCTTGTTGTTATTGTGTACAATGTTTTCCTGGTTCTTCATGTTTCGCTCAAAATCAGTTCATGTAAATCTTTCCAGGCTTTTCTATAATCAGCTTGTTCACCATTTTTTATATAACAATAATATTTCATTACTTTCATATACCACAACTTGTTCAGACATTCCTCAAGTGATGAGCATCCACTCATTTTCAATTCTTTGCTATCACAAAAAGAGCTGCTATAGACATTTTTGCACATGTGGGTCCTTTCCCTCCTTTATGATTTCTGATTTGGGATACAGACCCAGTAAAGGCACAGCTGGGTCACATTTTTTTACAGTATTTAGTACCCTTTTATATTTATATGCCACAATTTGTTTGGACATCTATTCATTTGAAGTTCTTTGTTATCACAAATGAGGATATCTTAAAACTTTCTTCTATCCTAAAGGGTCAATATTTCTACTCTTAAGAATCAGGAGAAAAAAGCAGAGAAAGGCAGACTTTGCTCTCAAGGAGCAAACTTTCTAAAAGGAGGAAACAAAACAAGTAGAGCAGCAGAAATAGCCAGAATAGGGCAATTTGGGCCATATTTTAAGGACTGTGAATGTCTAGAGTGTCTAGGGAGTCTGGATTGGCTCAGACCTTCCAGAAACAATGGCATGGTTGACTTGAGCATGGTTAGAATGTGGCTCAGTCAGGTGCTGTAAGGATAGAGTTCCTGAAGTCAGGAAGACTCATCTTCCTGAGTTCAAATCCAGCCTTAGACCCTTAATAGTTTTATGACCCTCAGCAACTCACTTAATCCTGTTTGCCTCAGTCTCCTCATCTGTAAAATGAGCTGGAGAAAGAAATGACAAACCAGTCCAGTATCTCTGCCAAGAAAATCCAAAATGGGGTCATGAAGAGTTGGACATGATTGAACAACAAGAATGAACTCTTTGGGATTAGGTATTACTGCATTCTTTATACTTGTATCTTCAGCTCTTGGATTACATAACATGTACTTAATAAAATGTTTGCTGATTGATTATTCTGGAACTTGGAGAGAAAAAGTGGGGAAAGGTGAGAAAAGCTTAAAGGGTAAGCCTTCTAAGATCTAGTTCTCCATAAGGCTACAGAGAAAATGAATGGATTTCACCATTCATTCAGTTCAAGAATTAAGACTTGTTGAACACTGTACAAAGTAATAGCAATACTGTAAAAAGATCAACTATGATTGACTTTGCTTCTCAGCAATACAGTGATCCAAGACAATTCTAAAGGATTTATGATGAAGCATGTTATCCACCTTAGAGAAAGAACTGATGGTATCTGAATATAGATTGTTTTTACTTTATTTTTCTTGGGGGTTTTTGGTTTTTTTTTTAACAACATGACTAATATAGAAATGTATTTTGCATGACTACACATGTATAACCTATATAAAATTGCTTGGCTTCTCAATGAAGAGGGTGGAGAGAGAGGGAGATAATTTGGAACTTAAAATTTTAAAAACTAATGTTGAAATTTGTTTTACATGTAATTGGGGGAAAATAAAATACTAATTATAAGAACTCAAGAATTAAGACTCTTGTATCCCTCCCTTCTCAGAAATCCCAACCTAGTAAAATGGATAAAGATCAACAGAAACAAAAAGTATAAGAGACAGGCAGTGACATGTTGGTAAATGTTTTAAGCCGGGCTTTCCAAAAAGGGGAGGAGAGGAATGCACTTTTGAATTAAATTTGCATTAAAATTTCTCTTTAAGTCTAGGCAATTTTAAAAATGAAATCCTAATTTATAGAAAGTTCTGATTTCTGAGATGTAAACTCTTATTCTGAAATTTTAACAATCAGTTCCGCTGGAGGAGTTGGTTCCTAAACATCCCTGGTTCAGAAAGGTACAAGTGCCATTCTGATTTAGAACAATGGTAGATGGAGAATGGATTTGAATGGCAACTTCAAAGCATGGGTAGGATTTAACATTTTGGGAGAAGGGGTATCAGAAGAAGACATTCCAGGCATAAGCTTCCCACAGGAGAGCTCTTTTTTCTGCATCATGATTTCTCTGGCAGTCTGGTGAAGTCCTACTCAGAATCATGTTTTTAAATGCATAAAATAAAATTCTTAGGATTGCAAAGGAAACCTGTTTATTGAAATGTACCTACCAAAATATTCTTATTTTTTAATTGAAGTGGTTAGTGCCTTTTAGATGGATGGACTGATGAATCTGAATAATCCTTTGTTCTTGAACTGCTTATTTGATGTATGTTCTTTCTCAGTCAATCAGCAAATATTTGCCTCTACTGTATAAAAAGACCTTATGTTCAGAGATCAAAGTAGACACAAAGGTAATAAATGAGGTATGGTCTTGGCTCTGCCTCATACAGAAAGCAAGATTAATTCACACACATATGAAAAAATAACTAATACCAAGTCATGAGTCAATCTCTTGATGAATGTAAATGGTATGAATTTGAAGGAAGGGAGATTCCTGAGTGGTTCAAGAAATATTTTAATGAAGGGGTAGCACTGGACTTGGGTCTTGAAGTATGGATAGGATCTCAGAGGAGGGAAAGGTCAGTGGTCAGAAGAATTGTAGGGATATGTGGCTTAATCTGAGCACTAAAATAAGAGAGAGGATGGAGAGAAAAAAACACCTCTGGCCTGGGAGCTAAATTTGTGATTCAGACCCTCTGTGTATCACTGCAGCAAGAAAAAACCTTCCTCAGCTTAGTCAATTGTAGTCTGGGAAGCAGTCGGCAGAGGGAGCTGACATCACATAAGCAGCCCCTTCTCCATCCGCTCCCAGGAACAGGCTACCTGTCTGCCAAACCGGTCCCCATCTCAGTCTTTAGACTCAGGAACTTCCATGGTGAAGGAGAATGGCTCACCCCATATCAGAGCAAAAACTAGTGGGGGACTCAGTGGAGAGATAGCTGTGCAATGGAAAGAACAGTCTTGCCAAAAGACCAGGACTCTAGTTCCTGACTGCCCCTCTGCCAAGTCACTTCCCCTCTGGGCCCCCTGTATCCTTGTTTGTAAAAAATAAAGGGATGGAATTAAATGGTCCCTAAATTCCTGCCAGCACTTTTATTCCCTCTTTTAATGTCCCTTTCAGTTTGACATTGTGTTCTAAGGGTACACCGGCCAGAAGTGTTCTTATAAATGTTTATTTTGTTTTAATGTACATACAATACACTTAGGTTTAGTCCACATTCATAACATTTTCCATCACTTTAAAAAATTATTAATTTTATCTGTTATTTTGAAGAACTGGCTTTTAGTTTTACTGATTTTTCTATAGTCTTTTGGCTTTCTATTTCTCCTCTAATTTTCTTTTTTTACATATATTGCTTATTTATATTTAATTCTTTTAAAAATTTTTGAGTTCCATATTCTCTCACTAATTCCTGCCCCTCTCCCACACATTAAAATGGTAAGCAACGTATCAAATGTATATGTGAAATCATCTAAAAATAAGCCATTTTCATCACTTAAAATATAGATAATTATAAAAACAAATCAAGCCATGACTTTTGTATTTGCTGATTTCTCAGATATAAATGCTCATACTGAAATTTTAACAATGGGCTCTCATGAGCTTGTTCTAGCTAATTCCAGCATTCTCCTACTCAATGCTCTGGCATTCTTTGTTCTAAGGCATCTTCCAGCTCTGATCCATTATGTTGGAAGAGCACCATAGAACTTCTAGTCATCATGGGCTGCATTGGTCTGATTCTGTGGTTAGAGGCCACAGAGGTCCCAAAACTGAAATAGATAAAATTTATTTGGGGAAACGTCTACCCCCAATTCATTCTCTTTTATTCTTTGACAGGTTCCTTCCCTTATCCTCTGCTCTCACGTTCCTCATCCAAGGCCTTCAGACAGCCCCTCCATTCAAAAAGCTGTATCCACAAAGATTCCTATTAGCTCAGCTATTGATATGGGCCCCTCAGTGGAAAACCAGGGAAGAGATTAACAAGGAGGGACTGTACTTTAATTTAAATCAAAACCCAACTAAAGGAGTGAGGATATATGATAAATTTCTGATAGGATTTTGGGCCAACAAGGCATGCTGCCACAGTCTGGCATTCCATAATATTTTGAGTTCTTTTAGGTCGTGAACTCAACTAAACTCTGCAGTTCAAAGCTCCTCAGTCTGGTCCCAGCCTACCTTTCCAAGATCATCATATAACTCCCCTTCATGCACTCTGTGATTCAGCCAAACAGAACTAATTGTTAGTTCTTATACATACCACTTTCAAGTCTTTGCTTATTTATTTGTATGTGTATAATTTATTTATATTCTATATAAATATATAAATACATGTATATACATACATATACATACACACATATTTCTCCCTAGACTATAAGCTCCTTGAAGATAAGAACCATTGTTTTGTTGTTGCTTTTTTCCTATTTTTGTATTTAAATTCTATCTCTCACAATTCCTAGGACAATGTCCTTCATGCATAAACAAATTTCTTAATAAATGCTGGATGTATGGATAGACAGAAAAGTTGGGGGAAGAAGAAATAGTATCATTACAGAGTAGAAATTCTTTAAAAGTGAGGACCCCACTGTAACTTACATGGTATAGACCAGCCTTGGATATAGTAGGTGTCCAAGATATGTTTATCCATTGGATTTGACCTCACTCTTGTTTGAAAAAAAAAAAAAAAAAGATTGTATCAGAAGAGGGAAGGGGGAGGCAAAATACCTACTTAAAGCAGTGGGAAAGAAGGAAATGGGTAGACATTGTTTGAATCTTTGTCTTATTGGATTCGACTCAGAGGGAATAACATACACACTCAGTTGGGTATAGAAATTTATCTTACTCTGTTGGGAAATAGAAAGGGAAAAGAGGAAGGGCAAAGGAAGGCAGAAACAGAAAGTAGAGTAGATTAAAACCAGAATCTTACAATAGCTTGTTTACAAGAAACACACCTGAAGCAGAGATATACACACAGTAAAGGTAAACAAACAAACAAACAAACAAAAAACAAAACAAAAAAACTGGAGCAGAATATATTGCACTTCAGCTAAAATTTTAAAAAGAAAACAGGGTTAACAATCCTAATTTCAGCCAAAGCAAAAGCAAAAATAGATCTAATTTAATAAGATAAGGAGGGAAACTATATCTTGCTAAAAGGTACCATAGACAATGAAATAATACCAAAACAAAATATATGCACTAAGTAATAAAGCACCCAAATTCTTAGCGGAGAAGTTAAGTGAATTTCAGAAAGAAAGAAAAAATAGCAAAACTAGGTTACTGGGGGATCTCTAACTCCCCCTCTCAGAACTAGATAAATCTAACCACAAAATAAACAAGAAAGAAGTTAAATTGGTGAATAGAATTTTATAAAAGCTAGATCAATGATCTTCTCTTTTTCTATTTTATTCATATAAACATTTAGAAATATAAAATTTCCCCTAAAAACTTCTTTCACTGCATCCCATAAATTTTGGAATGTTGTCTCATTATTATCATTCTCTTTGATGAAATTATTAATTGTTTCTATGATTTTTGGTTTGATCCACTCATTCTTTAGAATTAGATTATTTAGATTCCAATAAATTTTAAATTGCCAATTTTTTTTTTTTTAATGGTACAAATACAGTGCTTATCCCTAAACCAGGAAGAGTCAAAACGGGGTGGGGGGGAATTGCAGACCAATTTCCTTAATGAGTATTGATGGAAAGATTTCTCTCTCTCTCTCTCTCTCTCTCTTTTTTTTTTTTTTTTTTTTTTTCTGAGACAGCTAGGAAGTGTTAAGTGTCTGAAATCAAATTTGAACTCGGGTCCTCCTGAATTCAAGGCTGGTGCTCTATCCACTGCGCCACTTGGCTGCCCTGATGGAAAGATTTTAAATAAAATATTATCAGAGAGATTACAGGAATTTATCATAAGAATAATACACAAAGACTAGGTGGGATTTATAACACAAACTAGTTTAATATTAGGAAAACTATCACCATAATTGACCATATCAACAACAAAACTAACAGAAATTATGTGATTATCTCAAATATAGACAAAGATTTTGACAAAAATATAAAATACATTCCTATTAAAAACATAGAAATAAGTGGAGTTTTCCTTAAAATGATAAGTATTTATTTCCTTCACAGGCTAATGGTACATTATTTCAAAGTCCGATTCTTTTTGTACAGCAAAACAACTGTTTGGACATGCATACATATATTGTATTTAATTTATACTTTAACATATTTAACATGTATTGGTCAACCTGCCATCTGGGGTGGGGGGAGAAGGAGGGGAAAAATTAAAACAAAAGGTTTGGCAATTGTCAATGTTGTAAAATTACCCATGCATATATCTGGTAAATAAAAACTATAAATAAAAAAAAATGGTAAGTATTATCTACCTAAAATAATCAGCAAGCATTATCTTTAATGGGGATAAGCTAAAAGCTTTCCCAGTAAGATGAAAAATGAAACAAGGATGTCCATTATCAGCACTATTACTTAACATTGTACTAGAAGTGTTAGCTTTAACAATAAGAAAAAGAAATTGAAGGAATTAGAAGAGACAATGAGTAAATTACACTATCACTCTTTGCAGATGATATGATGGCATATTTAGAGAATTCTAAAGAATCAACTAACAAATTATTTGAAATAATTAACAACTTTATCAAAGTTGTAGGGTATAAATTAAACACATATAAATTATTGGCCTTTCTATATATTACCAACAAAGTCCAACGAGAAGGGATAGAGAAATTTCATGTAAAATAACTGCAGACACAATAAAATATTTGGGAGTCTACCTGCCAAAGCACCCCAGGATCCATATGAATACAATTACAAAACATTTTAAACCCAAAGTCAGATCTAAACAACTAGGAAAATAGGAAGGGCAGCTAGGTGGTGCAGTGGGTAGAGTACCATCTCTGAAGTCAGTAGGAACAGAGTTCAAATGTGACTTCAGACAATTAACACTCTTTCTAGCTGTGTGACCCTGGGCAAGTCACTAAACTCCAATTGCCTCAGCAAAAAGAAAAAAGAAAAGAAAATAGCAATTGCTTATATAATATAATAAAAATGACAATTTTATCTAAATTAATTTATTTATTTGTGCCATGTAAATCAAGTTACCAAAATTCATTTTTTAGAGCAAGAAAAAAATAATAACAAAATTCATCTAGAAGAACACATTTTCAAGAATATCAAGGGAATTAATGAAAAAAAATGCAAAGGAAGATAGCCTAGCCACACCAGATCTAAAACTATATTATAAAACAGCAATCATCAAAAATATTTGGTACTGGTTAAGAAATACAGTAGTGGATCAATGGAATCTGTTAGGTACAGAAGGCACAGTGATAATTATAGTAATCTACTGTTTGATAAACCCCAAAACTCCAGCTTTTAGGATAAGAACTCATTAATTGGCAAAAACTGCTAGAAAACTGGAAAATAGTTTAGCAGAAATTAGGCATAGACCAACATCAAGATAAAATATATCGGGGCAGCTAGGTGGCACAGTGGATAAAGCACCAGCCCTGAATTCAGGAGGACCTGAGTTCAAATCTGTTCTCAGATACTTAACACTTCCTAGCTATGTGACACTGGGCAAGTCACTTAACCCCAGCCTCAAAAAAAAAAAAAAAAGATAGGATATATCAACATCAAGATATATCAACATCAAGATATATCAAGATAAGCTCAAAATGGGTATTCAATTTAGATAGGAAGGGTAATACCATAAGAAAATTAGGAGATCAAGGAATAGTTTACCTGTTAGGTATATGAAGAAGGGAAGAATTTGTGGCCAAACAAAAGACAGAGAACATTATGAAATGTAAAATGGATAATCTTTCTTACATTAAATTAAAAAGCTTTTGCACAAATAAAATCAATGTAACCAGTATTAGAAGGAAAGTAAAAATGTGAGAAACAATTTTTACAGCATATTTATAATAAAAGCTTCATTTCTCAAATAATACAGAAAATTGAGTCGAATTTACAAGAATACAAGTTATTGATAAATTGATAAATGGTCAAAGGATATGAACAGGCAGTTTTTAGATGAAAAAATTAAAGCTATCTATAATCATATGATGAAAAAATGCTCTAAATTACTATTGATTAGAGAAACAGTAATAAAAACAACTCTGAGATACCACCACATACCTATCAGATTGGCTAGTATGTTAGAGAAGATGTGAGAAAATTGGAAAGACTTACATGAAATGATGCTGAATGAAGTGAGCAGAATCAGGAGAGCATTGTCCACCATAACAGAAATATTATGCATTGATCAACTATGATAAACCTAGTTCTCAGCAATACAATGATCAAAGATAGTTCTAAAAAAATTATGCTGTATATTTTACCATGTTTAATATTTATTGGATTACTTGCCATCTAGGGAAGGGAGTGAGCGAAAAGGGGGGATTAGAACACAAGGTTTGGCAAAGGTCAGTGGTGAAAAATTATCCTTGCATATGTTTTGAAAATAAAAAGTTTCAATAAAAAAAGATTCATGATAGAAAATGCTATCTACATCTAGAGAAATAACTTTGGAATCTGAATGCAGATTAAAGAATACCATTTTCACTTTTTTGCTTTTTTTCTATCATGATTTTTCTCTTTTGTTCTGATCCTTCCTTCACAACATGACTAATGTGGAAATATGTTTAACATGACTGTACATGTATAACTTATATCAGATTGCTTGCTGTCCTTAAGGAGAAGGGAGGGGAGAGAGAAAATTTTGGGAACTCAAAATCAAACATTTTCAAAATGTTGAAAACTATATTCACTTGTAATTAGAAAAATAAAATACTTTTAAGTGGGAAAAGAATAAAAATAAAAGACAGGAAAGGTAAGAAAGAGTGAATTTATGAAGGACTTTAAAAAACAGAGGATTTTATATTTTATCCTAGGGGTAAAAAGGAGCCACTGAAGTTTATTGAATGGTAGTAGAATAATATGGTCAGATCTGCATTTTAGGAGAATCAGTTTTACAGATCAGGGGAGGATAGATTGTAGCATAGAAAAACTAGAAGGGAAACTCAGTAGGAGACTATTTGCAATAGCTCAGGCCTAGGTGATGACCTGTACAGGATAACAGCAATGTCAAAGAAAGAAGGATGTGTATATGAGAAATAACAAGAAGATAGGAATTATAGTATTTGACCACTGAGTAGATGTGGGAGGTGAGAGAAATGATATTCAGATTGGAGGATTGTGGTATTTCAACAGTAAAAAGTTTAGAAGTGGGGGAAGGCTTGGGAGAAATACAGTGATTTTAGCCTGGACATGTTGAGTTTAAGATGTCTATGGGACATCCACTTTAAAATGACTAAAGGGCAACTGAAGATACAAGACTAGAAGTCAGCAGAGAGGTCAGGATGTGAGAATCATCAACATAGGGATAATCATTAAATCCATGGCAAATGATGAGAGCACCAAGAGAAAGGGTAGAGAGGAAGAAGAAAAGAGGACCCTGTACAGAGCCCTATGAGGATAATCATGATTAGTGGATATGACAGGTGAAGATCCAGCAAAGAAAACAGAGAAGCAATCGGATAAGGAGAAGAGCCAAGAGAAATCAGTGTCATAAAAAGCTAGAGAGAAGAGCTTATCAAAGAGAAGCGGGAAATCTGTAATGTGAAAGGCTCCAGAGAGTCAAGGAGAATGAGGATCCCAAGTAGCTGACACACCATCACCTAGGACTACCCACTTCAGACTCTGTCACCTCGTTTCCAAGGGCCTTTGCTATTGTAGCATTAGGGTAAATAATGTTCCCTCTCCGGTCCTCAGTTTTCCCATTTGTAAAAGGAAAATGTGAGACGTCTATGATCCTACTAATATTCCATACTCTCTGTTACTATGTACCTTCCAGTTTGGGCATTTTGTGTCCCAAAGTCCTTCCTACGTCTGAAGTTTATTGTGTGGGTGAATCTGACTTTTGCCCTTAACATACATTACCCTATAAAATGATGCTTTGGGTTTTTGGCCTCTGAAGTCCTTTCCAGCTCTAGACCTGTGATCCCTCCAGTTCTGATATCCCGTGTTCTAAAGCCCCTGTGGGACTCCCAGGCATCATACATTGGGAGGCCCTGCTCTAAACAGAATCCACTGAGGAAACTGATGGTTGTTAAAGCCTCCGGGGCTATTGGAGAGGGAAGTTCCCCATGACAAGTACCAACCTGTTAGTGAGGGCTACAAGACGCCAACTATAAAATATATAGAAAGACACCACCCAGCCCAAATGACCACAGCATACACCTGGAATTCCTGGGGCACCTAGATCCGGGAGAGGAAGACCTAAAATACAGATGGAGATGAAAAACATGGAATAGGAAACCAGGAATACAGGAAAGGAAACAGACCCTTGCCAGTCACACAGTACTTGCCTTTATCTCAGAAGAGAATGGAAGCCTGAATGCAATTAATGCCTATGAATTGCCTGGAAACAAAAGAATCAGCATTCACAAGATTGTCATATTAGAGACCAGAGAGATTATCCATCTAGTCCAACTCTCTCCTTATACAAATGAGAAAACTGAGGCAAAAAAGTAAGAATGTGACTTATCAAAGTCACAAAGGTAACTAAGCTGTTTTTCTTTCAACCCAGATTCTTTAAACTCCAATCCAATATATCACAATGCCTCCAATGCACTAATTGTAAAATAATGTAATATAATTGCAAGGTAATACTTCTCATGCACTAATTCTATCATAAAATCGTGCCCACTCACAGCTCCACATATACTAGTATTTATTAAGCACCTGCTGTATGCCAGACACTGAGCTTAGGTGTTGACATTATAAAGGCAAAAAATAATGCCTGCCCTCACAGAGCACTGAATCCAATGAGGGAGACAACATGTAAATAATTATGTGCAAACAAGATAGATAGTTGGGAGGTAGGGAGATAAGTAGATAGATAGATAGATGGATGGATGAATAGATAGATGATAGATAAATTATAGGGTTTTTTTAGCTTTTATTTTCAAAATATATGCATAGTTTTCAACATTCACAATTGCAAAACTTTATCTTCCAAATTTTTCTCCTTCCCTTCCCCCCACTCCTTCCCCTAGATAGCAAGTAATCCAATATATATTAAACATGTGCAGTTTTCCTATACATATTTCCACAATTATCTTGCTACACAAGAAAAAGCAGATCAGAAAGGGGGAAAAAATGAAAAGGAAAACAAAGAGCAAGCAAACAACAAAAAGGTTAAAATACTGTATTCTGAGCCACATTCATTCTCCACAGTCTACTTTCTAAATTCAGATGGCTCTCTCTGTCACAAGTCTATTGGAATTGGCCTGAATCACCTTCATCATCAGAATTGATCATCACATATAGATAATAGGTTAGATAGATAGATGATAATTTAGATAAATAAATATAGATAGATCCTAGATAGATGGATAGATAGGTAGATGAATGGATAGATAGATTAAAGGCAGATGATAAATTGGAGATAATCAATAGAGAGGGAAGAAACCAGCATTACAGAGGATTGGGAGAGACTTACTATAGAAGATGGGATTTTAGTTGTTTCATGAAGTCATGAAGTCATAACCATCAGACCTTAGAACACCACATATCCAAATTGGGACCTGAGACTTCCTCTAATCCAGCCATCTGATTTTACAAAGTAGGAAACTGAGCCCAGAAAGGGAAAGGGATTTGTCCAAGGTCATGCTGAGGTAGTAGCAGAGCCAGGAAACCCAGAACAACTAGAACCCTAATAACAACTCTGTTGAGTAAATAATTTTATCTTAGAAATTTCCCTATATACCAAAATCTATTAAAATGTAAGAATTTTTGAAACCTGGAGGGAGAGGGAAGTTTAGCTGACAGACATCTGAGAGCAAGGTCTTTTGAAATAAGATCACATGAAGGAGGCAAGATTTTCAAGTGGAGGAAAAGAAAAAAAAAAAAAAAAAAAGAATAACATTGTGGGAAGACAAACTCCTCTTTTGACATTTTTTTGGCTAAGGCCCTGCCTGATCCACTTGTACTTGATGAGCTTTAAAAGTCTGAGCAGGCCATATACAGAGTGGGAAGGCTTTCCTTAGCCCCACAGCTGCCCACTCACTAGTCCTCCTCAATGACTGCCCCTGGTTCATTATCATGGCCTCTTAATCCATCTCCCTGCCTCCAGGTCCTTCCTCGCTAACCCATCCTGAGCAAACTGGCAGAATCATCTTCCTAACACACCATATCTCTCCTCCACTTAAAAATTTCATCCATTTTAAACAAAAAATTTAATTTTGATGTTTAAAAAATCTTTCACTGATCCCTTGGTCCACTGAAAAAAAGCATAAGTTCTTTGGCCTGAGGTGGAGATGTCATCTCATATTGGGGGGAAAAGAGGTTATTAGATGAAAACTCTCTCCTCTCTCCCATTTCTCATCTCATGTCACTTAAATGTCTTCTTCCATCAGTTACTTCATCCCATCTTATATGAAGTGGCCTATCTCCTGTCCAAGGCAAACAACCCCAGCGTGTACCCTTAATTACATCCACTTTCCCCTTCTCCAGAATCTCCCTCACTTTCTAATGTTTAATCTCTCCAAATCTCCTGCTTCCTTCCCTACAGTCAACTAATATGCCCCATGTCTCCTTCATCTTAAAAAAAAAAAAAAACCTTCATTTCATTTGACTATCCCCAGTAATAATTGTCCTAGATTTCTCCTCCCCTTCTGACTAAACTCCTTAAGAAAGCTATTTATAATGATACCAACACTTCCTCTTCTGACTTCTAGCTTCATCATGCACTTGATGTTACCCTCTTCAGCTTCCAAAGCTTTCTTAATCACCAAATCTAATGGCTTTTTCTCAGTCCTAATTCTCCTTGACCTCTGCTGGATCTGACACTGCTAATCATCTCCTCCTGGATATTCTTTCCTCTCTAAGTTTTCATGACACTACAGTTTCCTGGCTCTCTTCCTATTCATCTAATCATTCTTTCTCAGTCTCTTTTGCTGGTTTTTTATTCATGTCATGCCCATTGGTGGTGGCTGAAGCAGGTACTATGGAGTGTTTAGAGCTTGGTCTGACATCGGTCAGACATAGCCAAGGTCATTCCCTGAATCTCTATTTGTTTTGACTTTTATCTTGCCACTGGACTTTGATGTCTCTAGAAGAGAGAGTGAGACTGATGACTTTGCCTCACTTAAATCCAATTCACACACAATTCAGGACATCATGCTATGATGACGTTGGTACTTTTTCAAAACAAAGTACAAACAACAATAATTAACAGTGGAAATCTCCAAGGCACTGTCCCAGGAGCTCTTCTCCTTCCACTTTATTTGTAAACTCATCAAATTCCATGTGTTCCATTATCATTACTATGCAGAGAATTCCCAGATCTGTATGTTCAGTCCCAATCTCTCAAGTTACAATTATGCATTTCCAACTGCCTCTTGGATATTGGGGAAAATATATTCCGTAGACATCCCAAACACAATCTGCCCAAAACAGAATTCATTTTTTCTCCAGAGAATTTCTTTCCCTTTCTTTCCCTTTATTTTTGATCATCTGTTCAGATGCAGAAGCTTCAAGTCTAGATGAAATTTTTGATTCCTCCCTGTTATTCATCTCACATGTCCAACTCATTGCCAAATCTTTTCATTTCTCCTTTTTTTGGAGGTAGTTGGGGTTAAGTGACTTGCCCAGATCACACTGCTAATAAGTATCTGAGGCCAGATTGAACTCAGGCTCAAATTCAAATTCCACAATTGGCATTCTATCCACTCCATCACCCAGCTGCCCCTCATTTTTACCTTTACTTCTCTCCTATACTTCCCATTCTCTGAGCTCATAGGCACAGTACTAGATTAGTCCCTCATCACTCCTAACACACACACACACACACACACACACACACACACACACACACACACACCTCCAAAGTGTTTATTCAAAGATAAAGATCCTCCAGGAACATATATTTAACATAAACACACAAAATTAGTTACAGAATATATGAAAAATAATCTGAATGAGAAAAACATTATCAACTTTGGGAACCAAGAAAGGCCTCTTGTACAAAGTGGATTTTGGGATGATAATAATGTTGCTGTATTTTCCCTACTCCATTCCACAAAGGACCCCCAAGGCAGGTCCCCTCTAAGGCCCTGGGAGCTCCCCAAGAGAACGAGGGAAGCTCCCCAAGGCTGCCCTTGGAACTCATCTTTCCCACATAATCACCCTGCCTTTAGTTGCCTGCACATGCCTGGTTCTATAAAAACTCACTGATGCTGCCAGAAGGAAAGTGGGTTTGGGGTGGGTGCCTCACAGCTGGGTTCTCCCCACTCCCCAGCAAAGAGTATTGGAGAAATTCAGCTGTTAGAATCCTCAAGCTAAGTATGAGGTGCTATTCAAACACCGAAATGTTTCACAATATTTTATTACTTATCCTATCAACATCCCTAGGGAGAAGGATAATAAACATTATTCTCCCCATTTTGTAATCTAGGGAAACTGAGGCCCAGAAAGATGAAGAGATTGGGCTCCAGTCATGTAAAAAGTCAGGCAGTTCTCCTGACTCATGATCCTGTGAAGGTGAATCGACTACAAGATGCAGGTGAAACCAGCCCGGGCCCCCTCCCTCCTGAGAACACCCGTGAGATCACATTGACTAAAGGCTGGAATTTACCTGTGGGCCAGGACAGAATTACTCCCCATGTCAGGTGCCCAAGGGGCTCTTGGAGGTGGAAATGACTAATGACAATTATCATATTGCACATTTCTATGGCATTTGACAGTCTGCCTGTTTTCTTCACTACCCCTCCATAAGACAGGGTGTATAAGGAATATATTTCCCATTTTCTAAAGGAGGAAATTGAGACCCAGAGAGGAAGAGTGACCTGTCCAACTTTAATTAGCTAAGCAATGGTAGAGCTGGGCCTTGAACCAGACTTTTAACTCAAAGTCTTGTGGTTTTTCTCCAGCTTAAGAAGAGAGAACCTGCTGATCTCTCCTGTCCTGGGGTTTCTCCATCTCTCCTTCCGACAGTTATTTATTTGGTGGCTGTAACCCCTGGGTGTCCTTCTCTGGTCTGTGTAAGTCATGAAGAATTTTCTTCCTAATTAGCGCCAGAATTTATCTCCATCACTATGGAAACCAGCAGCTTTCAAATCCCTCTCTTCTCAGCAGGCAGATGTACATATTCCATTTGACAGCTCCTCCACTACTTTGAGACCTGCTGGTTCTTGCACATCCCAGCCTAGGTCTATTAATATCTATACCTCTGTCCTTTTGGAAATAATTCTGGCCTCCGAGTGACATTGCTTCCACTGGAGTCCAGTTATGCAATCTACAAGTCACATAACCACAAGCAAAAGACTCCCCACCGATAAAGTGGCAGTAACATTAATTGTCTCATACAGGGCTATAGTAGAGGCAATATAAGGAATGTATCTTTGGGGATCGAGTCCCAGAACCTCGGTATTTCTACAGGAGCTCTAAGTCCTGGGACATTTTCCCACTGGCTTCATTGAAGACATGGCTTGGGTTAGCTTGATTTGCACACATGATGCCAGATGCAGAAGCAGTGGATAGAAATTGAAGGGGACTGGTTAAGAAAGACAACGAGCTGTTACTACATAGAGCCATGATTGGTATTAAATATGTGATACAGGGGCAGCTAGGTGGCGCAGTGGATAGAGCACCAGCCCTAAATTCAGGAGGACCCGAGTTCAAATCTGGTCTCAGACACTTAACACTTCCTAGCAGTGTGACTGTGGGCAAGTCACTTAATCCCAGCCTCAGATTTAAAAAAAAAAAAAAAAAGTGTGATACATAAGCATTGTCTTTTAGGACAGAGGTGTCCATAAACTTGTTTGTTTTAATATTTTGATAATAATTTTTGATGAAATTGGCTTCCTTTGTATTCTTAATTTTATTGTGTAGATTTAATAATATTATTTTTGAAAAGAGATCTGGGGACTTCAGCAGCCTGCCAAAGGGGTCCATGGCCAAAAAAAGGGAAAGTTTTTTTTACTTGAATTTAGGATAAGCAGTGAGTTATTTACAGGAGTGGAGTTTCACGAATAGACAGCTACACAAATCAAACCAATGAACAGGGAGATTCTAGCACCCTGGACCTGTGTGACATAGGTACCAGCAATTTTGCTAATCTGTTCATTTACACAGCTCTAGCCAACAGAATCATGGGAAACTGCTTTTCCCAATCCTTGCATGGCAACTTCTTGTGAGATAAGTTACCTGTGTCTAACTCCAGATCAGTTAGATTTGTTCTCTCACAATCCAGTAAACTGAAGAGAGAACAGACATCATCCTGAGAAAGGGGCTGAAGAGAAATTTGTCTTGGATGTAAGAGGTGATTAAGGTATTATATTTTATGATACATGTGTCTAATACTTCTAGATTTTACTATGCTTTTAATTATGAACTTGAGGTGTGAGTCAATGTTCACAATATGGATCAAGCAGAGAGAGCTGTTGATGGAAAGAGATTGTAACAAACCAATAATTGACAAGTAAATCTAGATATAGAGTTTAGTCTAGTCTGTAGGGTCCAAGACAAAGTGTCTTGAACCTGAAATAAGCTTCTGGGGACCGGAATATCAAGTGGATACTGGGTACAAGTTTGTTATATTTGTTGGCTTATTCTTTATTATTGTTCAATAGTGTCTGACTCTTCATGACCCCATGCACCATGCTGTCCATGAGATTTTCTTGGAAAAGATATTGGAGTGCTTGGCCATTTCTTTCCTCCATTAATCCTTTGGATTAAGGCAAACAGGGTTAAGTGATTTGCCCAGGGCCAGTTTTGAATTCAGGTTTTCCTGACTCTAGATCCAGCACTCTATCTATTAAGCCACCTACTTGCCTTCTGGGATTGTCCTGCCACAAGGGAAATAGAGTAAAACATTTGTTACACTGTGAGCTCAGTTCTGGGAAGAAAAAAAATGTTTTCCTTTTTGAAGAAATTTTTATTTTTTTCCTGTTTAAGCATCAGGACGCCCTGATAATATCTCCTTTTGGATGATTTTTTCCTGTATGTTTTTTCTCTAGCCTGTAATTCAGTGCTCAAAATTTTACATTGTGTTTCCCACTGGCACCTATGTCTAAGTAGACAAGCTATTGCTTCACAGTTTCGCCCAAGGTGGTAAAACGCCAAATTAATGTGCATAGTGTAACAGTATTTTATGTGTTGTGGGTTATTAACATTATTGTATTGTTGTGATTAAGTGCTGCCCTTGTTGCTTTGTTGAGTGATTAAATATTAATAGTGTGCATTGCTGTGTGTATTTTATACATTGTGATTATCATTTGAGGCTAAAGAAGCACCGTGGTAGCACAACCGCTGGACACTGCTGGTGTCCACAGATGTAGGAAGATCCGGAGAGCAGACTTTGATGGAGAAAAATATATTGAAAGTAATGCTACAAACAATCAGGAAGATGTCAGGCACTAAATGTACAAGGAAGCAAGCAAACATTGACTGTTACATAAACTATCTGAATCAGTGGTATACTCTAGCATCCCTGAAGAGATAAAAGCAAGGATAATGTCTAGAAACTAGTTAGTACAGAAGCGGGTAGAAGAATAGATTAAAAGCCAGAAACCTACAATTATGCTGTTTACAAGAAATACATTTAAAGCAGGGAGATACAGACAGTGTAAAGGTAAGAGGCTGCAGGAGAATCTATTATGCTTCAGCTGAAGCAAAGAAAGCAGAGTTAGCAATCACGATCTCAGGCAAAGCAAAAGCAAAAATAGATCTAATTTAAAGAGATAAAGAAAGAAACTATATCTTGCTGAAAGGTACCATGGACAATAAAGTCATATCAATACTAAATAGATATGCATCAAATGGTATAGTATCTCAATTTCAAAGGAAAAGTTGAATACATTATAGGAGGAAATAGATGATAAAACTATATTAGTAGAGCCTCAATTTCTCCCTCTCAGAAGTAGGTAAATGCGACAAAAAAAAAAAAAAAAAAACCAAGAAAGAAGTTAAGATGAATAAAATTCTAGGAAAAATATAGAAAATTGAATGGGAATAGAAAGGAATATCCTTTTTTCCTCAGTAGTCCATGACACATACATAAAAAGTTATCATGCAGTAGGATATAAAAACCTTACAACCAAATGAAGAAAAACAGAAATAATAAAAGCATCCTTTTCAGATCATAATTCAATAAAAATTATATTCAGTAATAAACAATGGAAAGAGAGATCCAAAATTAATTGGAAATTCCTAAAAACAAGTAGGTCAAGGAATAAATCATAGAAACAATCAAAAGTTTCAATAAAGAAAATAACAATGAGAACATGTATATCTCTGCTTGTTTATATATTGTTTATATCAATAAAATAGAGAAAAAGCACATAAATATTTAAGCATGCAACTAAAAAAAACTAGAAAATGCATCAATTAAAAATCCCCAATTAAGCACCAAATCAAAAATCCTAAAAATCAAAGGAAAGTTTAATAAAATTGAAATTAAGAAAACAATAAAACTAACTAAAAAAGCCTAGAAGCTGATTTTATGGGGGGGAAAAAGTAAAATAAAATAAATAACCCAATTATTAATTTGATTTTTAAAAAGAAAAGAAGAAAACCAAATTCTAGTATCAAAAATGAAAGGGATGAACTTACCATTAATGAAGAGGAAATTTAAAGTTTGTTATTACATGCTAATAAATTTGGCAATCTAAATGAAATTGCAAAAATATATGCAAAAATATAAATTTTCTAGATCAACAAAAGAAGAAATACAATACATAAATAACCCAATCTTGGAAAAAGAAATTAAACCAGCCATCAATAAATTCCCTAAGAAAAAATCCCCAGGACCAAATGAGTTTATAAGTGAATACTACCAAACATTTACAAAATAATTAATCCCAATACTATGTAAGATATTTGGAAAAAACAGGCAAAGAAGAAATCTTACCATACAAATATGGTACTGATACCTAAATCAGAAAAAGACAAAACAGAACAAAAATTATAGAGTAATTTCCCTAATGAATATTGATAAAACCAATTTTAAACAAAATTAGCAAAGAGACTACAGCAATTTATAACAAGGATCATACACTATGACCAGGTGAGATACCAGGAATGTAAGGTTGATTCATTATTAGGTAGACTATCAGAATAATTGACCATATCAATAACAAAACTAACAGAAATCATATGATTATCTCAATGGATGATAATATACAACACCTATTCCTATTAAAAGCATTAGAAAACATAGGAATAAATGGAATTTTCCTTAAAATGATAAGTAATATTTATCTAAAAATATCAGCAAACATTATAGTGAGAATAAGCTAAAAGACTTTCCAATACAATCAGTGGTGAAGCAAGAATGTCCATTATCTCCTCTATATTTAATATTATACTAGAAATATTAGCTATAGAACAATAAAAGAAGAAAAAAAGTAAAGGAATTAGACAAGGTAATGAGGAAACAAAACCATTACTCTTTGCAGATGATATAATGTTATTCTTAGATGATACTATAGAGAATAAAATAAATAACTACTTAAAATAATTAACAATTTGAGCAAAGTTGCAGGATACTAAAATAAACCTCACAAATCATCAGTATTTTTAATATTTATAATAATAATAATATATTTTGATAATATATTACAAAAAATCCAGCAGCAAGAGATAGAGAAATTGCATTTAAAATAATTTGAGACAACATAAAATACTTAGAAGTCTACCTGCCAAGACAAACCAAGGAACTATTTACACACAATTATAAAATGTTTTTTGCACAAATAAAGTCAGTTCTTAAAAATTGGAAAAATATCACTTGATCACGAGTAAGCAAGCCAAAATAATAAAAATGACAGTTCTGACTAAATTAATCTATTTATTCAGTAACATACTGATCAAACTGTCAAAAAATCATTTTATAAAGGTAGGAAAAATAATAAAGTCCATCTGGAAGAACAAAAACTCAAGAATATCAGGTAAATCAATGGAGGGAAAAATGTGAAAGAAGATCATCTGACTTAACCAGATTTCAAAATGTGTTATAGAGTGGTAATTATCAAACCAGAAATAGAGTGGTGCATTTGTGGACTAGATTAGGTAATTACATTGTAGTAAATAAACATAGTAATCTACTATTTGATAAACCCCCACATCTAAGCTTTTGGAACAAAAACTCATTTTTTGGCAAAAACTGCTGGGAAAACTGGAAAACAATATGGCTATGTATAAATGAGCATCTCACACTAAGATAAAGTCAAAATGGGTTTGTGATTTACATAAAAAGGGTGATATAAATTAAAAGAGCATGGAATAGTTTGTCAAATTTATCAATAAGGGAAGAATCTAGGATAAAAGAAGATATAAAGAGCAATTCAAATGTAAAATAGATAATTTGATTATGTAAAATTAAAGTTTCTGCACAAACAAAACCAATGCAAACAAAATTATAAGAAAGCAGGAAAATGGGGGGATTTTTGTAACAAGTATCTCTGATATTTATAACTGTATCTCTGATACAGTCCTCATATCTAAAATATAGAGAGAACTCCATCAAATTTATAAAAATTACAAGTCATCTCCCAACTGATATGGTCAAAGGATATAAATAAACAATTTTCAGACAAAAAAATCAAAGTTATTTATAGTCATATGAAAAAAAATGTTCTAAATCACTATTGATCAGAGAAATGTAAATTAAAACAATTCTGAGGTACCATCTCATACCTTTCAGATTGAATAATATGACAAAAAAAAGGAAAATATTGGACATTGAAAGGGATGTGGGAAAACCAGTCACTAATGCATTGTTGATGGAGTTATGAAATGTTCCAACCATTCTGGAAAGCAATTTAGAACTATACCTAAGGGACTATAAAATTGTGTGTGCCTTTTGATCCAGCAAATACCACTGCTAAGGTTGTAGTCCAAAGATAATTTTTTTAAATGGGGGAAAGGACCTTGTACAGAAATATTTATGGCAGCTCTTTTTGTGATGGCTAAAAATTGGAAATTAAAGGAATATCCACCCATCAATTGGTGAATGATTAAACAAGTTGTGGTATATGGTTGTAATGGGATATTATTATACTATAGGAAATAATAAGCTGGATGATTTCAGAAAAACCTAGAAAGACTTACATGAATTGATGCATAATAAATTAAATGGAACCACAAGGGTGCAAATAGCACAGTAACAGCAAGTTTGTGTGATGATCAGCTAGGAAAGACTTGGTTCTTCTCAGTGCTTCAGTGATCCAAGGCAATCCCAATAAACTTTGGATAGAAAACTCCATCTGCATCCAGAAAGAGATTGAATGTAAGTCAACGCATATTACGTTCATTTCTTTTTTCTGTTTTTTTTTTCCTCTCTCATGGTTTTTCCCTTTTGTTCAGTTTTTTTCTCCCAACATGATTCATAAAGAAATGTGAGTTTTAAAAGTTAATATGCATGTAGAACCAGAAAAAACAATAAAACAATTAATATTTTTAAAAGAATGGTGTGCATAGTAAAAACAATATTGTTTAATGAAAAACTGTGAATGACTTAGCTAGTCTAAACAATACAATAATACAACACAATAACAAAGGATTAATGATGAGGCATACTATCCATCTCGAGAGAAAGAACTGAATATTGATTGAATACACACTGAAGCATGCTATATTTCACTTTTTCTTTTTTTTTTTTTATTTGAGTCATCTTGTACAAAATGACTAATATGGAAATGTTTTACATAATTACACATATTTAACCATATCTGATTGCTTACCATCAAGGGAGAGGAAAGGAGGGATAGAATTTGAAACATAAAACTTCAAATAAAAATGTTTTTAAAACCAGGAAAGGGGAAAGAGAAACTACTTAGGAGATTTCCTGCTAAGGAAATGTTGAGAAGGCAAATGTAGTCTTAAAAAGAAAAGGTTGAATTGAGAGTAAACTGAAGCATCTGTTAAGCAAGAAAGACAGCACTAAGCTTATTATGGTTGGCTGAAAATGTAAATTATATCATAAATGCAAATGTAATGTGAAATGCATGATGTAATGCCATAAGATTTTTTGAGAGGAGAGCGCATGTCTCTCTGGAAGGAACTATTTTTGTCCCAGAAAGAGCATATCACAGAGGTTCTTTATTAGAGAATAGATTTGGAGAAGCAGAAGCCAACAGAATATCACAGGTTTTCTTCTAAGTTAAGTGACTCAGTCAGGGACTCGAGTTCAAATCCTGCCTTAGATCATTACTAGCTGTGTGACCCTAGGCAAGTCCCATCTTCAGGTTCTCATAGGTAATGTAGGAATAATAATAGCACCTACTGCTCAAGTTGTTGTGAGGAGCAAATGGGATGATATATTTCAAGTGCTTTGCAAACCTTAAAGCACTATATTAATGCTAGATATTAGAATTCTAAGATTAGAGTGTTCAAAAAGACTAGAAAAGAACTTAGGCAAAGAAGAGACAACATAGCATGCCCAATATCTTCCAGCAAGAGAAAGAGAAGTCCTCTGAATTTATGTTGAGTGGAATGGCTACTTCCAAAGTTGGTGATCAGAGGATTAGTGAGGATAGAACATGTAGGCAGCATCCTATCCCAAATGAGCTATACATTGTTGTACAAAACAGTTTTGTTTTAACACTTGTCTCAGTGGATTGACCATTGGGAATCAAGAAGACTCATCTTCCTGAGTTCAAATCTGGCCTCAGACATTTATTAGCCTTGTGACCCTCATCAGATCATCTAATCCTGTTTGCCTCAATTTCTATATCTGTAAAATGAGCTAAACGATCATAGGATCTTTGCTAAGAAAACTCCAAACAGGGTTTAGAAGAGACAGACATAATTGAAAAAAAATGACTGAACAACAAAAGGCTGGAAGAAACTGGACAGCAGATTACATAAGACCATTTGTTTCCCCCAAAAACTGTAGGTCCCTAACAGAGAGTTAAAAGCCAAATCCTGTTTGACTCGTTACAAAGGTTTAAGCTCACAGAAAAATCTGAGAAATGAAATAGTAGACAGACCTGCTCCTCCAGGGGAAACAAATGCAAATGGACATGGCATTAAATAAGAGAACTCAGATGCCCCAGATTGTTTTCTAGGAAGTCATTGTATTTCAGTTTTATACTTACACAACAGACACTTTTAAAGTCCCACAGCAAAGAAATAGAGGGGAAAATGACCTTCATCTTCCCAGAAGAATTCTACCAGTTTGAATAAGTGTTCCCCAAGAGATTTTGAAAAACCTGCTGCCGTTAAAGAGATTATGGAGAAAATAGTTAGAGACATAAACTACCTGAAAGTATTGATGTCCCTAAATGATCTCGTGGGTTTTGGAAAGACTTTGGAGGAGAATGAAAAATGGCTGATGAAAGGGTTAGTGTAGTAGGAAAATGCTTGTGTGAAGCTGTCAGTTGACAAGTACCAGTTTTTGGAGAGTTCCTCCCAAGAATACAAGTCACATATTGTATTGTCGGGAAGGAATATTGTCCCCCTATTTTGCCCCATCTGAAAAATCTTCAGGAACTAAACTTCTCTAGACTTGTGAAGAATAGGACTTTCATTGCAAAGTCTCTCAGTGATCTCACTTGGGGATGTATGGTTGAGAACTGAAAATAAGGAAGCATGAATGGATAGTCTGCCCTAATCCCTCTATGGCATCATCTAGAAATCATTGGGAAGATGATAAATGGCTCAGGAAAAAAATGGCATCATTATCCCAAACACAAATAGCGGTTATGAAAAACACTATATGTGGACCTTGAACCTTTACAACCAACAGATCACCCTAAGTAGCAGAGAGATAGAGAAGCTATGTTTAGTTGAACCCACAAAGTATCGTCACTGAATATTGAATTGAATGTCCTTCCCTCATATGACTAAGTAAAACTCCTTTTGTTAACTGAAAAAAAAATTTCAGGAGTGCTTCATTATTTTATAATATCAAACCCAAACTACAACAGAACATACCAACTCAGGTTGTAAGGATGCACTTAGACCAAGGAGCCAATCGATAAACATATATTAAGCACCCTGTATGTACCTGGTACTGTTATAAGTGCTATGGGTGTAAAGAAAAAAAAAGGAAGGTAATTCCTACCATTAAGGAATAAGAGAGAGAATATCAGTATAAGCTATTCAAGGAGGCACTGACCTTGGAGGAATTAAAAAATCTAGAACACTACTTCACACTCGCTAATAAATATGATGGAGAATATGAGGTCTGAGTGAGATCACATGCATATAATGCTCTCAAGAATGATGCTATAGGCTTTCCACTATATCTGTTGCTTGGGTGAGAACCATATTTGCCTATCACTTTGTGATTTGGCACAAAGAAGATGGAAAAAACAAAGATTCACAACGAGTACATGTCTTGGCTAATGGATCATCTGAAGGAGGTGGACTGCCTAGGTATGACCTCAACTCAGAAATGCTCTGATACAAACTTATGGCGCTCGAGTTTCCTATCAAGAATTTCTTTAAGGGAATAAAGGTCATGAACTGATGCTGAGCAAAGCAAGCAGAACCAGGAGTACATCATACACAATAACAGCAAGAATGTGCAATGATCAACTATGAAATTCTTAGTTCTTCTCAGTGATCCAAAGCAATCCCAAGAGACTTTGGACAGAAATGCCATTTACATCCAGAAAAAGAACTATGAAGACTGAATATAAATCAACCCATGCTTTGTTCACTTCTTTTTTTCTGTTTATTGTCTTTTTCCCTTTTGCTCTGATTTTTCTCTCTCAACATGATTCATAAAGCAATGCATATTAAAAATAAATAAATTTACTAGAAAAAAAAGGAATAAAGATCTGCTAAGAAATCTGTGAATGTGAGGACATACAAGATATTGAATCAAAGAAAAGTCATCCCAGTCTAGGTGTTTGAAAGACTGAGCAACTTGCCAATCTACAAAAGAGTGATTAGACCCTATAATACATCAAAACTCATTGGAGAATTGGTTAGACTCCTATGTGACCAAAAGAGAAAAGAGTGATGGAAAGTCAGCCAAGTGAACTCCAAGAGTTGGGGTCTATGAACCAGCTTCAGAGAGATTATTAGATTATGGATGGCAATTTAGGAGTAAATCTAGAAAGGAGATATCAACACAGATAATGATAATATAAAATATTACATGCTTAAGAAAGTTACAAACAAAAAGTTGCTGCCACTTGGATTGATCCAGAAAGGCTTCTTGGAAAAACTGGCATTTGAGTTAGATTTAAAGGATGGGTAAGAATTCAATAAGAAGTAAAGGAAATTCTTAATTCATCAGAACTATTGTGAATTTCATACATCAAGTATGGATACATGTCCAAGGAGTAGAGAGATATCTTGTTTGGCTACAATTCACAGAGGGAATCATATTATATAAAGCTGGAGGGTAAGATTGTACCTGCTGGGTTGTATAGCTTGAATATTGCCAAGAAATTCATACTTTAGTTACTAGGCAATAGAGAGCTGTTGAAGATTTTTGAGAAGGGAAATGATATACCCAAATCTCTATGTGCTTTAATAAATATTTTCATGGATCTGTTATCTTACTGAGGTAGGTCATTTCTCCAAAAATGAAGTTCACCCACATCCTCTTACAGATCCTCTCCAATGGATATGTGGTCCGGAGGGGTAGGATATCCACTGAATATTCACTTTCCTTTAGATCATATGACATTCTGAAAGTACCAATGAAGCACATGGAAGTCCATTACTTATATCTCACTTTTCACTGTGCAACTGATCCACATCCTCTTCTGACCCTATGGTTCTCTGATAATTCTCTTCTGCACTTCTCCTGTCCAGTTTTTTGTTAGTTATATATTGCAGATAATTCATGTCCACATATCATGATTTTCTTCATTGACCTTTGAGTGATCCATAATTTTTACCTCTTTATATATCATAGATTCAGGCTCCATAGTCACATTATATGCCCAGAAGAATATTGAGGTTAAGGAGATGGATCTTTGTTTCAAGGAGAGGAAGATTATTCTAGCAGTGATACCAAGAATGATGTGAAGGATGTGAGGAAATGGGGAGGGAGAGTAGAGGCAGAAAAACCATTAGGGAGCTATTGAAATAGTCTCTACTCAGTCACTTTGCAGTCACGAATAATTCTTCACGAAAACTCCATTTTACAGCTCATTTTACAGAGGAGGAAACTAAGGCAAACAGGATTGTGTCAGGGTCACATAGCTAGTAAGTGTCTGAGGTCAGATTTGAACTCACAAAGATGAGTTCTGTTGACTCCAGGACTGTCACTCTTTCCATTTGGGCCACCTGGCTGCCCACTGAAATAGTCCAGGAATGTAGTAATAAAGGTCTGAACCAGATCATGGCAGTGAAATAAGAGAGGAGAAATTGGATTACAGAGATGCTGTGGTGGTGACATTCACAGAATGTGAATTGGTAACAGATGACAGGAAAAAGGAGGCAATGACAAGAATGTAAAGGTAAATCCCAAAGAAATTATTTCCATCAGTGCAATGATCAATCCTAACTTTGAAACACTGACAATAAAGCCTACCTCCTGCCTCTTGGCAGAGGGAGAAGTGGACTCCAGGTGCAAGACAAGGTATGCATTTTCATACATGGTTGCTGTGCTGATTTGTTTCATCTGCAATTGGTTATAAGGCAAGAGGAGTCACTGAAAAGGAAAGGCGCTATCATAAAAAGCAAAGATCAGTAGAATATTTAAAAGGAAAATAAAGCTATGACAGGTGAAGAAGAAGAAAGTCAAAGATAACCTCAAAATAGAATATGTTAATATAATTTTTTTTTAAGATCAAGTGACACCAAATAGAGATTCATAGTCTCATAAATAATCCTCTTTTTGTTTGCTACTTTGTATATAGAAATTCTCAGGGGATGTTTTTGTTGTTTGTGAAGTTCAGAGTAAACAAAATATTTTATAACATAAAAAGAATTTACAGAAAACAAAGCTAAGGTTTTCAAGCATGAAAGATGCTTTTGACGATTGTGCCACAGACAGAACAGTGAGTCCAAAAGGAAAAGCAGGTTTATGGAAAAAATAAGCCTGATGGCCAGGTGGCTCAGAACACTGGGTCTGGAGGCAGAAAGGTCTGACTTCAAATCCGGTGACTGAGCAAATCACTTACCCCTGTTTGCCTCAGTTTCCTCCATCTGACCTGGAGAAAGAAATGACAAAAAACTCCAGTGTCTTTGCCAAAAAATCCCAAATGGGATGATGGAGAGTCAGACATCAGAGCAACAGCCACAACAGGACATGCCAAGTTTGAGGTGCTAGAGGACCCTGCAGATGGAGGCGATCAGAGGGAGATTTCTGTAAGCAATTGGTGATACAGAAGAGAAAAATCATCTGCATAAAGATGGTGGCAGAAGCTGTGGCAGTAAATGAATCACAAAGAGAAGAGAAGGGACTAAGCCAGCACTCTTAGGAATACCCCCAAGTTAGAAACACACCCTTAACACTGAAAATTCGATATTGAGGAAGAAGAATCTTGAGAAATCTTCTTAACGTTTCTGGCCAGAAGTGGACTCCACTCCTGCTTGGGAAGAGAGCCCTGAGCCCAGGAGCAGGAGAAGCTTTATACTTGCTAGTTTGTTACAGTGCCTCCCTTCAGAGCGGGATTTGCCCAGTTCTTCTGGGTTACAAGCTTTCTGATACAGGCTTTGGCAATAAGGAGCTCAATAATGACCTTGGAGAGAGCAGCTTCATCAGAGTGGTGGGGGATGAGAGCAGAGCAACCGCAAGGGGCTGAGTAGAGAGGGCAGTGAGTAAGCAAAGAACGACTTAGTAGAGAAGTTTAATAGTGAAGGTGGGTGGAGAGATGGGGCAATCACTGAAGGAGATAGAAAGGTCAAGAGAGGTTGAGTTTGGGTTGGGCTTTTTGTTTGTTTGTTTTTTAGGATTGGAGAGACGTGAGTAAATTTATGGGCAGATGACCGGAGACAAAGGAAGATAAGAGGAAGAGGGTAGGACATGAGGATGGGAAGAAGGTGCAAAGAGGGATAGAAGAGGAAGAGAAGAGGAGGAGGAGGAGGAAAGCACCAGTGACAAGAAGGAGAATAAAGATACATGAGAGAGATGGCTGGAGCAAAGCCTCCGAGGATGTGCGAGGGGATGAGTTTCAGGACATCATTTAAAGCTTTCCGAATTAGTGAATTGTAAGGATACTTTTCTGGCAGGAAAAGAAAACATTTTGAGAAATGGAGAAAAGGAACAGATAACATTGGAGCTGAAAGCAATCTTAAAACTAGCTCTGAGAGAAGTCCTAAAGACGATGGAGTCCAATTATCTTATTTGATAAGATAGTGAAACAGGCCTAGAATGGGTGAGTGATCTGCCCAACAACAAACAAGGAATTTGAAAAAGATATTAGAGTGGAAAATCCCAGTGTCTCAACTCTCAGTTCAGCAGAAGAGCTAGGAACATCGAGAAAGGCAGCCTCGGGGAAACTTCTCAAAGCCTCTCCTGAGCATCCCCACTCAAGCAAGTTTATAGGGAGAGGACTAAAGGATGGAGTCATCCAACGTCAAGAAGGGTAGGGTATTAGCAAGAGAACAGCAGGAGACAGAGGACGAAAGAAAGACATGAAGAGGGGAAGGAGCTAGTGGTTTGAGACTAAAGGAGGGCTCTTTGGGGCAGGCCACTTCCTCATTCTAGGTCTCAGTTTCCCTACCTATCAAAAGTAGTAGTTGGACTACATGGTTCTTAGAGTTCCTCTCAGCTCTAATATTCTCTCTCTCTCTCTCTTTTTTTGGTTAAAGCTTTTATTTTTAAAACATATGCCCAGATAATTTGACAACATTAACCCTTGCATAGTCTTGTGTTTCAGATTTTCTCCTCCTTCCCACTACCCCTCCCCTAGATAACAAGAAATTCAATATAATATTCTCTTTGAGGTGACTACCAGCTATAATACCAAAGGTAAAAAGTAGGGGGTTGGAGGGTCTCTTTGAAGAGGGAAGCACATTCTCCTTCCAAACTGACGAGGCCCATTTATCCCAAGTAGGAGCCTGAGACTTAGTTCTCTGTTTTCTCTCTTCCCTAATCTATTTATTCCACTATACAATCAGGCATCTGCTCCATTGTTCCCTGGGAAAAGTTCCATTCCCAATTCCTCACTGAAAAAAATAGAAGAAACTCTGACTAAGTTTTCAGGCAAAAAATAGGAACTTATTTAAGGTCTCTCATGTGCCTGAATCAGTGTCAAGGGAGCACAAATGGGCATCTCTCTATCCTTGGAGAGTTTAGTGTAGATGGGCAATATCATGGAAATAGCAACACTGAGACCTGAGACCCAGGTTGAGTACCAGTTGTTCCACTTTAAGCCTATCAGATGATTTTTTTCCCCTCTCTTGGCTTCAGATTTCCTCACCTGTAAAAGAAAGAATTGGCACTAAGTGGTTTCTGGGTTCCAGCTCTAACAGTCTTTATGTAAGATTACCAACTAATACTAGGCAGCATGTGCTGAATCTCTAAAAACAGACAGGATAGGAGCCAGCTCAAAGGAAGGCCAGACTTCTGTGAGACTTCTTTGAGAAGGTGTGAGGTGAGCTGAAAAATGAGTAGGATGCAGCTTGGGCAAAGGGGAGAGGGCATTTCTAGGTTAGAAATATTATGAGAACTAAGAGGGCACAAAAGTTAAAGGCATATTCAGTTATAGAGAGGAGACTTTTTAAATGAAAATAAGAGAATTCAGATATGGGAAATCAATTACAAGGTGAAGTAAGACCACCCTAGTAGAGTGGAAAGAACCAAGTGGAGTCCAGAGTCCTGGATTCAAATCCATGTGAACTTGGGTCATTCATGTTGTACAGAATGACAGGATCTCAGAGCAGCATCTCAGAGCCCCTCAGTGATTATCTATTCCAACTAATGTCTGAAAAATAACTCCCCCTGTAATAAACTAGTCAGTGGCCAGCCCCCCTCCACTTGGAGAATTCAAGGTATAGGGTACAAGGAATTCTACTTTCTCCTTTGCTCTACTTGTAGGAGTTTAGGAGTAAACCTTCAGTTTAGGAGAGTATTCCTGGCATCAAACCTAAATAGGACTTTTCTTACTTCTACCCATTGACTGGGGCCAAACAGAACAAATTGAATCCTTCCTCCATGTGACACTGCTGTGAGTTTCAGTTTCCTCACATAAAAAATGGGAGATAATATTACCCATGTTCCCTCTGCACTATGAGGTAAGTGCTCTGAAAACCTTTAGGCAGTCTACACACATGAGTGGTTTTTATGCAGGGTCTTAAATATCATATTCAGGGGGAATGGGATCTCTCTTCCAGGAGGGGAAGGGGACATCTGTAGAATCTACTGAAAGTTTTAGGAAGGTTAGAGGTGATTTCATCAGTATGGACAGAAGCTGCTGGAGCCAGCTCTCACCTACTCAGGAGAGCCTGCTGTTAAAGTTCCAATATGAGCATTTCCAAACAAGATGTTGGCAAGAGCTTCCAGGATGGGGCAGCTAGGTGGTGCACCAGCCCTGAAGTCAAGAGGATCTGAGTTCAAATCCAGCCTCAGACACCTAACACTTCTTGGCTGTATGATCCTGGGCAAGTCACTTAACCCGAAATGTCTCAGCAAATTGTTTAGACCAGAGCAGTGGTACCAAACTCAGGAACAGGATCCATTAAACCATGCATAAGGATTCCTGAGGGTTGCAGATGACATAGTTTAAAAATGTAATGTTATCTTTGTTTTATTGTGTTATATTTATTTTGTTAAATATTTCCCACATACATTTTAATTTGTTTTGGGATACCTCTGGTCTAGACTTAAGAAAGTGATGAAGAAAATGTTAATAATGCAGAATATTCTTAAAAGTATGTCCCAAGTACATTGTTCCCCCCTAGGGAGCCAGTTGTTCAACATTTCTTATCACATCCTTGAATAATAGGAATTCCCAAATGAGGAAATGCCTACTATCAAAGCAGATCAGATCATCGAGAGAAGCTTAATGGCTCAGGAAATCAGACAATAACTGTGTGACCTTAGACAAGTCACTTAACCTTAATTGCCCCCCCCCAAAAAAAAGTAAACCATCAGCTTCTCTACAAGACTCTTAGAGAGTCATTTAGAGCAGGACTTCTTAAGCTTTTTCCACTCAAATCCTTTTCACCAGAGCAATTTTTACTCTACCCCAGGTATATGGTTCTGTAAAAGAGGTATACAAATCAAACATTTACTGATAACAAATCATAAAGAAATTTATCTCAAAACAATTCTTTGGTATACATATAATTTTACTATTTATCAAAAATGAGAGCGAATTTGCATCTTATTGAGATGGATATACTGGTCTATTTTTACATAAAGAATTAAATCTTGGTAGAATATTTGATACCTTTCACTATCGTCAAATTTTTCCATGAACTCCATATTCAGTTATACGACCCTGACCCACAATTTAAGAAGCTTTGAGCTAAAGAATCTTAAGTTTATGTGAGTTATCCAGGGTCACACAGGTAACGTGTCAGAGACAGGATGTGAACACAAGTTCTCCTGGCTTCAAGACTAGCTCCCTAACCTCTGCCTCTCTCATAGATAGCCAGTGTGGTATGAACTTTGACCTTGGAGTCTAAGGTCCTAGATTTGAATCCCATCCCTGAAAGCTGTGTGACCTTGGATCACTTCCCCTCTAAATCTGTTTCTTCTTCTGTAAAATGAGAAGGTAGGGCCATCTCTAATACTGCACATTTTATCCTCTGATCGTAATCAGTCCCCCAGCCTCCCCAACTCCACCTTTGTCTTGGTTAAATGATAAATGTTGGTCCACTTTGGAGTGACTCTTCTCAAACATCCCCCTTGCACAGACCTTGAGGAAGACAAGATGAAAAGTCTTGAAGCGAGACTATCAAACCGGGAGGAGGAGCCTGGTCCAGCCCAGGCAGAAAAACTACTTCTACAAGGGCCTGGGGCCTGTTTTCTCCCCCTGCCAATCCTTTGAGGCCATTATGCAAATGATTCACAAATGACCACAGCCAGGAATTATCCTGATTACAGGGTAGGTCAGGGCTAGCGCTGAGCTCATAAAAGAGCTTAAACCACTGTGGGCTGACTCTTCCACACCTCCAAACCACTCTCAGTTTCCTTCTCCCTTCATGGTTTGCCACCCATAACCAAGCAGTGCTGACCTCGGTCGATCATCTGTATTCTAAGAGTTGGACTATTCTAGAAGGTGAAGTACGAAGAAAAGACCCCAGGGTCCTAATTATGTCATCAACTCACTGTGTGATATTAGGCAAGACACTTCCCTCTGAGTCTCAGTTTCCTTATTTATTTAAAAAAAAAAAAAAAAGGAAGGGAGGGAGGAGGTTTGGACTAAATTATTTACACGATTTCTCCCAGTAAGTAACATTTTGTGAAATATGCAGTGTTATATTAACACATTTTTTGACAGAGATATCAAGTGACTTTACTCAAAGTCATACAGCTGGAAGGAGGAACAAAAGATTTTAGCCTGAAAATCTGGGTCTCTTTTCACTGTCCCGTGCTTCTTTTAAGATCCCATTCTATTTTTTTATTTATTATTTATTTATTTTCCTGAGGCTGGGGTTAAGTGACTTGCCCAGGATCACACAGCCAGGAAGTGTTAAGTGTCTGAGACCAGATTTGAACTCGGGTCCTCCTGAATTCAAGGCTGGTGCTCTATCCACTGCGCCACCTAGCTGTTCCCCAAGGTGCCATTCTATTTTAACCTTTTATGTAACATTTCTATGTTAGTATTTCCTCTGGAACTAACAGGGATAATTGCTCACTATCTCACGTTCCTCCTAAGGTCCCATTCAATTTTAACATTCTATGTCACATTTCTATGTTAGTATTTCCTCTGGAACTAACAGGGATAATTGACCACTATCCCATGCTTCTTCTAAGGTCCTATTCAATTTTAACATTAAATATCACATTTTTAGTTTTATTTCCTCTGGAACCAACAGTTTGAAACAGAACCCATTTTGAAATTATAGAAAAGAAAATTTTCAGTGACTTCACAGAGGTCTGGAAAGGGGAAAGGAGAGGTGACAGAAATCCCAGGAAATTCTTGTTGGAGACCCAATTCAATTATGGGACAGAAATGGTAAAGCCTTCTGGGAGTCTAAAAGGGAATAGGATTTATTTCACTTTTTGAACTAGTGACTAGATCTTCAATAGATTCAATAAATATTTATTAAGCATCTCCACTGTGCTAGAGATTCCATTTCTTTCACGAATATCCAGAATCTTAAAACAATACCTGATGCCTTAGACCATGCTCCTGAATTAATATTAGGCGAGTCAATTTACAACATGGAGTTAGAGAATATTGGCATTGGAAGAGGACTTAGAACAAGGGCTCTTTTTCCTTTTTTTTTCCTTCTCTACCTTCCCTTCCTTGCTTTTTCTCTTTCTCTCCCCCTCTATCTACCTATTCTCTTTCTGACCTGGACCGGTTTGCTCCTCACTAGGTAAGTTGATGCCCCATCCATCCCTTTCTAGAGGCTCCCCTTGTAACTATTGAACTTAGTGCAAATACACCATCACAGCTCAGAATTCCATAACTCAAAAGATTCATCAGTTCAGCCTGTTTAGCAGTAGGGATTATAAATACATTCTACCTCAACCAGCAGAACTAGGGTTCTTTGCAGTCCATTGAAAAGGCCCATGGATTTTGGGGAATATGTGAGTTTGGATAGGAAAAAACTCATCTTGATTTTTATTAACTTCTAAAAATGTTTTTAGTATCTTACTCAATTATTTTAAAACATTACTTTGAGAAGGAGTCCATAGGGTTCACCAATTGCATAAGGGATGCATAACACCCACACAAAGATTAAAAACCCCTTCCTCCTTAGAATGTAGAACATTGGAAATGGAAGGGACTTTAAAAATCACTCACTTAGTCCAACTCACTCATTTCACAGATTAAGAAACTTCAGTCTTTTGACTCATAGACCAGAGATTTTATAATGGAAAATAAAAGGGACTGATTTCTATAGTACTGGTAGGATCCATGGGTTCCTGCTGCTACACAGGTGGCTTTGGATATTCCATCATCCCTGTTCCCAGGGGGTACCTAGGAAGCAAGGAAAGGAGCAATGTCATGTAAGAGGAAGAACACTCCGTAATCATTGAATCAGGAGAGCTGAAGTCTCATGCCTCTGCCAAAGTCAAGAGTTCCCTTCTCTAAACCTGTTTCCTCCTCTACAGATGAAGGAATTGGGGGAGCTAAGAAATGGGGGAAGGGAAAAGAGACTAACATTTTCTTAAAATATTTTTGTTCTATAATTCTAAACTATGGTGTGTGAACTATGGTGTATGGCTGAGTGGATCCTAGTCCTTCCTTTCCATAAACTGATCTCCAAGCCTAATAATATAGGCTAGTGGTATGTAGGAGAGGAAATGGAGATACATTGTAAATTAGAGTCATATTATAAAGGTCTTAAACATTAGACTAAAGGAAATGGATTTCCTCCTGTATGAAACAGGTGGACTTGAAACAAGGGAGAAATATGAAAAATATGATAGGGCAAGTGCATTGAAAACTTGATTCTTTGATGAGGGTATTCTCTGAGGTAATTCTTTTTGACCGTTCTAATTATTTCACTTCCAAACTGAAATGAATTAAAGGAATAAGCATAAGAAGCCTCAATTCTGTATGGACATAAATTAGAATAAAAGAGCAGGTCACTGCTCCTCTGGCAAAGTCCCCATTCTGTTCTCTCTCTCTCGTCTCATCCAGGGATCATAGTCAGGGAGTATGTGAGCTTGGATGGGAAAAAAAGTCATCATTATTTTCGCTGAACTTGGAGTTCTGAGTTTTCTAATCTTCCACTATGGGAAACTGGAGAAATTTCCCTCTTTAGGTTCAATTTCCTCATCTATAAAAGAAGACTGAACTTGATGACACCATTCAGCTCCAACCTTGTACAGTTGTTTCCTAAGATTCCTTTAAGTTCCAGCATTCTATGCTTATGTTCAAATATCCATGTCTGGCTATGTCATTCCTTGTGTAAAGGTCCTTCCTAGTTCAACCTTTTGTTTTCTAAAGACAATCCTATCATCTAAAGTGTCTTTAAATACTGACTTTCTATGCTTTGAAATCGTTTGTCTGGATATTCTATTTTGTGCTTTAATGCCCCTTCCATTTCTGCTGACATTCCACACTCTAAGTTCCCCTCCATCTCTAATATTTTATACTTTGAATTTCCTTCCAGTTTTGACATTTTGTAGTGTATATTCTATGGTCCCTCCCAGTTGTTGCATTCTGTATTTGATTTTCAAAGGTTCCTATTAACATCACCATTCCACACTCTGGGGGACTCTCTATGCAGGGATGTTGTCTTCCGTGGCCACCTTCCAGGAACAGGTGAGTGAAGGTAATTACTGTAGATGATTATGTGCTTTACCTGATGAATAACAAGTCATCTTATTGAAGGTTGAAGGGGCCACACCCCTGCCTTTGAATGCTGGCTTCCCTGACTGAGCAGTGTCCTCAGACTTCCCTCATTAATGTTCTTCAGTCTGGCTGTTGGCTAACACTGTCCTGTCCTTTCACCAAAGTGCTGAGGGAAAGGGGAGTCTGGGGCCCCTGGAACCATCATGGCTGGTGAGTGGAACTTGCGCATTAGGCCATTGGAAGGGGGGTGTGGATGATAATTTCTCTTTAAATGTGAGATGTCCTTGTGGCTCCTGGGATTTCTCTGGAAGATGAAGTCTTTGATGAGAAACTAAAGCAGAATTGTGGATCCCCAGACTTGGGGCTAAAAGGAACCTATCTCCTCCAACTCCTTCCTTTTACAGATAGTAAACTGAGGCCATAAGAGGGGAAAGGGACTTAATCAAAATCACACAGTGAATTAGCAGCAGAAGAGCAGAACCAAAATCTCAATTTAATTCAATGAGCATCTACCAAATGCCTGCTATGTATAAGGAAGACTATGTGGTGTGGCAGGAAAAGCATGGGGCTAAGAATCAAGAGTTCCAGCTCTGCCATTCACTAGCTGTGTAGTCACGAGCCAACAACTTCCCTTCTCTGGGTTTAAATGCCCTCATCTATAAAACAATGAAATTAGACTCCTGATGTTTTTCTTAAATCCCTTCCAAAGAATCAAAAGTAAAATGGTTTTCTTGGCATTGGGGATATAAAGATAGTGATGATACAGACCCTATTCTCAAGACAATTATAGACTAATGGAAGAATGTAAAGTAGACAAATATTTAAGATACAAAACAAAGAATGATAACTAGACGTGAAAAGCCCAGGTAGAGCACTGTGAAAATTGGAGGAAAAGAAACTGATTGAGGGGAGGATGAGGAAATTAAAAAGAAGAGGGGATCAAGGAAAGCTTCATGAAGGAGTTGGCATCTAATTGGGCCTTGAGAGAAGGGAGACAGTTTAACAAATGGAGGTATAGAATGGAGATGAACAGGGAGGAGGCATAGGAATTTGCAGGGACAAAGGCATAGAGATGAGAGTGCAGAATGAGAATGAGGAACAACAACAACAAAAAAAAAATTGGTCTGAATGGCACTTGAAATGCATGAAAGGAAGTACGGATGGAAAAATAGGTTGGAGTCAAATTATGGATAGCTTTGAATGCCAGACTTTAGAAAAAAGTGACCTTGGTTTTATTCAGTAGATAATGATTGTTTTTAGTGGAATCACTTAAGGCTGTAGACTCAAAGTCAGAAACTTGAATTTCAATCATAGCTTTGACCTTTCCTAAACAATGCTACCATGCAGTCACATAGCCCATGTGAACCTCAGATGCTTCAACACTATAATGGGGATGTGTGATAATTAAACAACTTCCTATCTTGATTGTTGCAAACCAACTTCTTTTAAAAATGTAAAGTACCATCAGACTGTCAATTATTATTATGAGCCTGCTGACAATTTTCAGCTCTGGTCCATACCAGCTATGTGATCTTGAGCAAGTCACTGACATTGTCTTCATCTTATTTTCCTCTTCCATAAGATGAGGGAACTAAACTAGATGACCTTTGGAGCGGGTTTTAGTCAGGTCTCTTTTACCTTTATCTCGTGAGTACGGAGTAGAGTTGGAAGACTAAGGACAGCAATAGGGACCAAAGTCTTTCATTCAGCTCAAGGACATTGCAGTAATCCCATCTGTCTATGGCTGGAGAACAGAAGAGCCTCATTTGGGACTAAAGAGTACTTTATTCCTAACCCAGGTAGAAATGACAAGGATGTCTTTTTTGTTAGTTTTCCCCAAAGGGGAACCTAGTGTGAGGTCCTGGATAGAGTTGGCACTCAGTAAATGTGTTAGTTTGGACAAGATTAAAGAATCATTCTTAATCTTCATGGGAAAAAAGATGGAGAATCTATTTCCTAGGGAGGAGCAGAGCAAATCCATCACCCCATCAGCACCCCTCAAGCATGTCTATAATCAGAGACTGTGAGGACCTCCTCCCTAACATGTCTAGTCCCCAGTACACAAGTTTAAAGGATTGTTAAAATCCTGAAGTAATAATAGCTCACCTCTATATAACGCTTTATAGGCCACGGGTTGTTTTACGTCATCGAATCATTTGATCCTCAACATCCCTGTAAGACAGGTAATACAAGTATCATTCTCCCCATTTCATAGATGAAGAAATTGAGACCCAGAGAGGAAAAGTGATTTCCCACCAACTACCAATTTGTCAACTCCAAGCCCAGAGCTTTTTTTTTTTTTACTTCATGTTCTATTTTTTCTGTTGCTACTTTTTTCTGTCTCTAATATAAGTGTTTGTGGATATATGGCTTAAGAAAGAATTGGTTTCGTATTATTGAGGTCCGAAGTGTGGATAATTTACCAAGGAGACAATAGCTAAGAATCTACTGAATTTGGCTTAGTTTCTCTTCTTTGGATGTGCCTGTGTACACTGGCTTCTCAAAATTACCTTGGATTAGTGGTTATGAGGGCTGGGGATTGTGGAGCATGGTTACAACTCCACATTTCACCCTAGAAGTTTTTGCATCAGATCTTGGAGAGCTATCGTGGAAAAAGCTAAGATTTATCAAAAGATTGAAGTTTGAATCCTGACTCTGAAATTCATTTAATTGTCTGATGATGGCTAAGGCCCTTGGCTGCTCTGAACTTCAGGTTCCTCATCTCTAAAATTCTGACACTCTCTGCCTCATAGGGCTGTTGTGAAGAAAGTAGTTTGAAAAACTTAACTTCGATGGAAATAGGGATAAGACCCAGACTTCTGATTTCATTGGATCAATAAAAACTTATTAGTACCATATTATGCGTCAGGCATTGTCCAAAGTGATAGGAATACAAAAAAAAAAAAAAAAAAAAAAAGTCTCTCAAGGAACTTTCAGTATAACAGGGGAAACAATACTTCAGTAACTAGGTATAAACAGATTATATGCAGGATTATTTGGACAAAATTAACAGAGGCAAAGCACTAGAATTAAGAGGGATCAAGAAAGGTAAAATTATAGAAGGTAGGATTTTAGTTGAGACTTAAAGGAAGCTTAGACGTAGAAATGAGGAGGAGGAGGATTTCAGGCATGGGATAATAATGCCCAGCATCAGGAGATGGAGTTTCTTATGTGAGGACTAACATTCTCACTGGAGTTGTAGGGTACACACATGGGAGAGGAGTGTATAAGGTAGGAGAAGACTGTAAAAAGAGATAGGTAGGGGCCAGGGCTTAAAAGTCAAACAGAAGATTTTATTTAGAGAACTTCCAGATAAAGATAAATGTGATCCATATTCAGATCCCACAGTCCTCTCCTCTGACCCTCTCCATCACAAATCTATTGGAAATGGCCTGAGTCGTTTCATTGCTGAAAAGAACCAAGTCCATCACAATTGATCACCTCATAGTCTTGCTGTCACTGTGTACAATGTGTTCTTGATTTTACTCACTTCACTCAGTATTAATTCATGTGAATCTCAAAATATGTTTTCTTTGAGCTGAACATCTTTACTCTAGGAAGCCCTCCCTGACCATCCCCACCCTATAGGGACCTCTCCTTCCCAGAGCACTTACTGACTATCCCTCATTGGGTCCTGCTCATACTCAACCTTGTGTTGTACTCATATGTACATGTTTCATCACCCCAATGAGAAGACAATAATAGTGGATAGAGTACAGGAAGACCTGAGTTCAAATCCAGATTCTTACCAATTATGTGACATAACCAGAGGACCCAAAGGATTCTTCAAGAGATGGAGAGCCTAGGAAAGGGAGTTTTTCTTCTCCTGCACAAGTTATTTAATCTATGCTCGATTCCTCAACAATAAAATGGGAATGATAAGAGCAACTACCCTACAGGGTTGCTATGAGGATCCAATCAACTACTATTTGGAAAGCTCTAAGGCACATTGCCTGGCACATAGTAGGTACTATTTAAATATTTATTCCCATCTCTCCCCTCTCATTTCTATAATATGAAGATTTTGCAAAATATTTTCTGCACAACAATCCTATAAAATGGGCAGTATTATTATCTCCATTTTATGGGTGAAGAAAATGAATTTCCAAAGAGTTAACCTACTTGTACCCAAATTAAGTATCTGAGATTGGATTGAAACACAGGTCCCCTGACACTAAATCCAGGACTCTTTCCACTGTCAACCTTCTTAAAGGACAGAGTTCTATACAATATCCCTAGCTTTATCCATGGTAAGCACCAAACTAGTAGAATACTTCAAGAAGCAGTAAGGTAAGCTAAAAAGAGATCCAGAATAGAGATCAAGAGCTGGGCTCTAGCATCAGTTCTAACATTAATTCACTCTGCAAAATTAGCATAAAGAATTCATGTCTTTGTTTGACCTATATTGAATTGCTTTTGTCTAAAGGAGGGAGGAGGGAAAGAAGAGGAGAAATTTTGAAACACAAGGTTTTGCAAGGGTGAATGTTGAAAACTAATTTTGCATTTATTTTGAAAAATAAAAAAAACTATTATTATAAAAAAAATTCATGTCTTTTCCAGTTCTGACTTTCTATGTTCTAAGTTCAAGGATCTCTCCTAGTCTTGACATTTATGTTCTATATTCTAAGGTTCTATCTAACTCTGATATTCAATATTCTAGAGTTCATTGAACTTCAAACATATTTTCTATGGCCTCTTTCAGGTATTGCTTTTTTTTTTAGATCTGACTTTCTGTTTTTTGTGTACTAATGTCCAATGGAAATATTCACTTAATTCAAGGTTCTGTCTGTACTAGGAATGACCTAGGGTTGATGGGCTGTTGCTTTGCTCAAGAGAAAAGCTAATGAGTCCTGGTTTACATTGTAAAAAATTAGCAAAACCCCTAATTAATCAATTAGCTGTAAAGTTCAGATGTCAGTGATACATTAACCAAGGACATAATGGAACAAATCAAAAATCAATTAATTACACATGAGTCAGTCATCCAAATGCTGTCTAGAAGGAGGGAGGGAGGAAGGGTATATAGTATTTGGAAGTCTCCCTAGCTTAAGTGAATTCAGCTCTAAAGGATTGGAATTAAGCTGCTGAATCCTCTTTTTATACCAAGTCTTGAGCAAAAGACTTAGCTGGGTGGAAGGGGCAGGAAGGTAGTCCTAGCCCATTTTGGGGGCCCATAAGAGGGCCAAACATATATAGCTAATATGGACCACAGCTGCTCTTGGTTCCAACAGATACTTTTTCAATTGACTGATCTCTAATCATAAAATAATAAATTTATACTCCACTGATATAACTCAAATAGAAATGGAGGGTGTTTAAACTATACATAAGGATGATTATGGAACATATAGGTGACTCAATGGATAGAATGCCAGATCCAGAGTCAAAAAGACTCATTATAAGGAGGATGAGTCTTCTTCCTCAGTTTAAATCTGGCCTCAGATACTTACTAGTTGTGTGACCCTGAGAAAGTCACTTAAACCTCTTTAACTTGGTTTCCTCATCTGTAAAATAAATTGGAGAAGGAAATGGCAAACTATTCCAGTATCTTTGTCAAGAAACCCTAAATGGGGTCAGAAAGAGTCAGACACAACTGAGAAATGCCTGAACAACTGAAAAAGGGATGATTCCAAGACACATGTTACCTAGAAACCTCCTACTAAATCCTTTCCATTCTCCAGAGTAAATTCAGATAACTAATTTATGTGTAACTGACCTTTAATCTGCCCCATTATGTCCTTAGTTAATGTGTCACTGACAACTGACCTTTACAGCTAATTGATTAATTTGAAGTTAAACTAATTCTTCCAAAAATCATTAGTTTCTCTCTCTCTAGCAAAGCAATGACTCATCAACCTCAGGTCATCCCCAGTACAGACAGAATCTTGGATTAAGTGAATGTTTCCACTGGACATTAATACAAGAAAACAATGTCAGATCTAAAACAAAAAAAAGTCATAGTTGGAAGGGAATGTGTAAATATGTGTGTATTATGTATATATGTACACATGTCTATATATACATATGTTAATATACTAATATATTAATATATTAGCATATTAAAATGAGATAGGAACATTTTCATCTGATTTGAGTTATGCTCAGGAGTGTTATAGGCTGAGTGTTTGACACCTCTATTAAAAGTCATGGAAGGTGGTGAGTGATATGTTCAAAGGGACACATTCAGAGCAATGAATTAGGTAAATGATTGGCAGCCTATAAAGGATAATTGGAAGGGGAGAAACTGAAATCAAGGAAACCAGTTAAAAGGTTATGGATCTAATACAGAGGTGAGGTAGGTGATGACTAGACATGAATTTGGCAGGCACAAGCTATCAGATTATTAACCTCTGAAGAAAGGACTGGCCTTGGGATTCTTAGAATAAGGAGAGATTCTAATTCCTCCCCTTCTTCCCCCTTCAAATCTGGTGACTTCAAGTCTTAGCAAGTCAACAATTCAATAAACATTTAAGAATCTGTGGTAGTAGCATGAGTAAGACCTTGTACTAAGTGCTGAAAAGATGAAAAAGGCCTTAAATGCAAGAATCAAGAGTTTCAAATTTATTCCATAAGTGGAAGATTACTATAGAAAGATAGAGGGTTGATTTAAGCATAGGAGCACATTAAGGATATTACTCAGGTAGAAGTGGAAAGGATGAACTGGGAGAAGGGAGAGACCAAGTAGACTTGCTTAATTCCAGGATCTGTCACTTGGGTTTAGACCTTCATTAAAGATCATCTATGTGGGGAAATGTATGTTCTATTTTTTTGAATAGTCTGACTGTGGAAATCCACCTCAAGCACAAGAATCACTTTATGAAATCATAGAAAGAATATTGGAAAGAATAGTGCATGAATAGTTAGAAGATCTGGGTTCAAGAACCAGCTGCCTCACTTAACTAGCTGTAGTCTTAAACAAATCACTTAGCCCCTTTAAGATTTTTTTCTTCAATTGATTGGGAGGGGGGCTGGTAAGGTGGGGGATTGAGCCAGGTGAGCTCTACAATCTATAATCTTTTAAAGAATAATGAAAAACAAAAGAAGTGTGAGCCTGAATAAAGTGCAATGGGAGACCTGAGGAGAGAGAGACTTGAGAGCTAATTTCTCAAGAAGGATGTGTTTGAATTGGATCTTGAGGAATGCATAACATCTGGACTAGAGGGACTCCCTAAGAGAAGCCTGGTAAAAACCCACACACATTCCTCTTCTAGAGAGCTTGTCTTTCTGTCATATTTCTTTGAAGAACTGGATGATAAAAGACTAATTGAGTTTAGGAGAGTTGTAGCTTCCTGAGAAATATGGAGGGAAAGAAGAAAGCCTCTCTGTGAGGAACCAGAAGAATCCTCAGAATTTCTGGAATCAACAGGTTTCTCAACTAGAGGATGGAAGAAGAAGAAGAAGAAAGAAGAAGAAGGAGAAGAAGAAGAAGAAGAAGAAGAAGAAGAAGAAGAAGAAGAAGAAGAAGAAGAAGAAGAAGAAGAAGAAGAAGAAGAAGAAGAAGAAGAAGAAGAAGAAGAAGAAGAAGAAGAAGAAGAAGAAGAAGAAGAAGAAGAAGAAGAAAAAGAAGAAGAAGAAGAAGAAAAAGAAAAAGAAGAAGAAGGAGGAGGAGGAGAAGGAGAAGGAGGAGAAGGAGAAGGAGAAGAAGAAGAAGAAGAAGGAGGAGGAGGAGGAGGAGGAGAAGGAGAAGGAGAAGGAGAAGGAGAAGAAGAAGAAGAAAAGAAGAAGAAGAAGAAGAAGAAGAAGAAGAAGAAGAAGAAGAAGAAGAAGAAGAAGAAGAAGAAGAAGAAGAAGAAGAAGAAGAAGAAGAAGATAAGCACAGCTACTAAAATCATTAAGGAGCTAGGGAGAGCCCAATTTAAGCAAAGGTATGATCTAAGCCTTCACAAATATTTCTGTGTCTTTTTGGACTCATCCACCAGGCTACTTCTCATGTCTGAAATTCATGGTCCTTCATCCTGACCTTTTTCAAATCTTCTTTCTGCAAGACCCAGTTCAGCTGTCATCTCTTCCACGAAGCCTTCCCTGATAACTCCCAGCTAAAAATGTTCTTTTACTCCACAAATTTTTCCAGAACACGTTGTCGAGATCTCTTCTTTGCCCCAATTACATTCCCTCGTATGATAACATATTTGTCCATACACATGTCATATTTTCCCTATTTGACTATATCCTCTCTGAGATAAGGGACTGTGTTCTTTTGTATTTATTTTGCTAGCATTGATCAAAAGGTCCTAAACCTAGTGGATCCTTCACAAATGTTTACTGAATAGAACTAATTTGCATCATGTGTTTGTGATGCCCAATAGAATTTGGTTTTGCTCCTAGCTCACAAACATCCCATTCCACAGGACATTTATCGTACTTCTCCCACCCTCAGATTTCTGATTTAATAATAGACTTCTTGATAAATCTGGGTTTCTCTAGGGGACAAGGAAGCCACGCCAGGGAGCAAAGAGGAGTCAGTCCTATTGGCTTCTGACACAGCTAACGATGACCTGGGGTCCTAAAAACACTTCCTCTAGATCTAAAATCTCAGTCATTTGCCCTTCCTGCCATAAGGAGCTTGATTTAGCCTTTTTTTCTTGGTGAAAAAGCTCTAAAGATCTCTCCCATTCTATTATTCCTAAGAATGGTAAACTTTTTCAGGACCTTGGAGAGGGCAGATTAGGCTGGTTGTTGTGATAGGTTAGGGACTACTTTGTCCCCTGAAAGGCTTCAGGACCTAAGGAGAGTCTGCACCCAAAACTAGGTGACCTTGTTGTCTTTTCAGCAGAACCCCCTCCTCTCTTTGCCCCTCCTGGAAAAGGAAGGAAGAAGGAAACACAGATTGGAATGTGCTAAATAGGCGCGTGGAGGATTACGGGTTGTAGTGATGTTGTCTCAAGAACTGGGAGATCACTCAGCTGCGGAGACTAGAGGGGCGGGGGCAGCAGCGTGGTGGGTGAGTCCAAGAAACTGACGTCTGATCTACTCTTATACAAACACAAACACACCCCTCACTGTTCCTGAGGGGAGTTCATCCACACCCACTGTCATTCAAACCAGACACTGACACTGAATCTGCATACTCTTAAAATAAGCCCCACCTCCTCTCTCTCTGCCTGGAAGAGGACATCTTCCTTTCCTCCATTACAAGTAATTTTAAGACCCTTCATCAGTACTCCCAAGTTCAGGGTTGTGTAATGTTTAAGGGAAGCCTTAGAATCAGGAAGATTTTGATTTGAATCCTGCTTCAGACATTAACTGTGTGACTCTGAGCAAGTCACTTAACCTCACTGAACACTGGTCTCCTCAACCATAAAATAGGGATAACACTTCAGGGTTGCTGCAAGCATCATCGATAATGTACATAAAGTGCCTTGAAAATCTTAATGCACTGTATAAAAGAGAAGCAGAGTGATGTAGTGGATAAGGCACTGATCCTATCTTAATCATTTACTGTGAAATGGATGAAAAGAGAAAAAATATTGGATGAAGAGAAGCAGGGGGAAGAAAAAAAGAAAAAGAGAGAAAAGGGAAAGAGGAGGAGGAGCAAGGAGAAAGAGGCAAAGGAGGAAGAAAAAGATTTGCAAAAACAATTATAATGCTTTCTCTCATCAAGAATAGTAGATCCTCCAAGCAATTCCAATAAACTTTGCCATCTGCTTCCAGAAAAAAAAAAAAAAAAAAAAAAACTATGGAGATTGAATGCAAATTAACACATGGTATGTTCACTTCGTTTTTCTGGCTTTTTTCTCTCTCTCCTGTGGTTTTTCCCTTTTTGTTCCGATTTTTCTATCCCAACGAGATTCATAAAGAAATGTGTATTTAAAAAAAAAAAAAAGAATAGTAGATCCTCCACACTTAGATCCTAATTTCACAGTCTCTGAAGTATAAATGGCACTAAAAAAAAAAAAGAATGAAAATGGGAAAATTAGATTGAATCAAGGATTTATAGCGATGGGTTAGAGGAGATAAAATTGTAAGAGCACTGAGGAAGTGTTTTATTTAGCCTCACACCTCTGGTTAAAGCAAAGACCTGGGTGCAAGAATTTATAGGAAAGTAGTGTTTGGGAAGCTGATAAAAACAAAAATTTTATTACTATGTAGTATAGTAAACAAGCAAAAAAATAGTATATATACCCACATTATATGGCAGTATAATCGAAATTACAAGATACAAAATACAAGAAAGTTACCCAGGGCAAGAGGGAGGGAAAGATAAGCTCAAAATTAAGATTCATATGATGAAATTATATACCCTAAAAATGAACTTTGTTGAGAACAGGTCATTTGGTGCCAGATATGAAAAAGGGCATTCTTAATCAGTCCAGTTGTAGTAGAGAAGTTCTCAGAGTCATTTTTTGATACCAGGATTGGATAGGGAGAGTTTCTTTTTTGGAACCAGCAGCTGGAAGAGGTTGTAGATTTTAAGTAAGGCATCAGGAGGAGGACGACTTACAAACTTCTGCTCTCCATCGGGAGTTCTGTCCAATCAGAAGCTGAGAGTATTAAGTGCCTGACACAAGGTTAGTCAGAGCAGGGGGAGGAATGAAACCTTATCTGTCTTTGCCTAATGCCTTATGGGTATTAGGACTACTTAGACTCAATACTGGAATTATGTGACTCCATATTGGAGTTCTATCATTATAGTATCAAGCAATGTAAATATTATAATTATCACAGGGAGCTAGGTACAAAATATCTAAAAGAGGGGAAAAGACCAAAGATATAGAAAAAGACTCAAACTTTACTGATATAAAAAAGGCATTCTCAATAAGGATACTGATGGATCAAATACTGAAAATGGTCATTACATCCAACAATAGACCATATCTTTAGTATCTCACAGCTAATTGAAAGATATCAAGAACAAAATATTCCATTGAGTTCATTATGTATTAATTACAAAGCATTTGACCTTAAGAATAAAAATGATGCCTCCTAGGCTCTTTTACATTAAAGAAGTCTCCCCTTTATGTCAAGGTCATGTAGTATTTCTTGAAAGATGTAACAATAGAAATGACTCTATATAATGGCCCTCTGAAAATAAATAGTGGAGGAATAAAATGGGAAGATGTCTCCTCGCTAAAAGAATACTGAATCCAGAGTAATGTTTAGGAGCAGGAAGGATTGTGAAGTCCTTCTGTTTGTAGATGATATGTCATTGATAGTGTCAAGCCCCAAGACAATGCAGACACTCCTGGAAAAGATCTATGTATATGTAATAAAGATTTCTATGGCAGGAATTCTTAAATTTTTTTGCCATGGACCCCTGTGGCAATCTGCTATAAGCCTCTGGATCCCTTCTCAAATAGTTTTTAAATGCACAAAATAAAATCAAAGGATTACTGAGAAAACCCATTGTGTTGAAATACAGTTATCAAAACTTTTAAAAAACCAATTTCATGGACACTTGGTAAAGAACATTGGCTTTAAGGAATTTGATATGTCCACCCATACAGGAAAGGTCAAATGAATGAACAATGTTTCACCATCCATGCATCTGAACAGACACCTCATACAGCTTGTCCATCTATATAGAGATGAAATCACAAATCCAGGCCCCTTCTCCTTCTCAAAAAAGAATGTGAAACCACAAACAAAATGAACAACAGATTTTCTTTTGGGGGGCTTATAAGAAGACAATACAACTGGCCAGTGAGCTGGACACAGAGTTGAAAAGAAAGAGAATAGCAGGGTACGTTGCTTTCAGGAAATTGCAAAATGCTTTTACTAATCCCAAACTTCCCATAACAACAAAGACAAATCTTTTCAATACCAACATTTTACCTGTGTTGCTATATGGAAGCCAGACTTGGAAATGCCCCCTACCTCTAAAGCTGATCATCAAACAAAGGAAATTATCCAAAAGAGAGTTATTGAGAAGGCAGGGGAATTCAACCTTGTTTTAGGATCTGAAAATGTATGGAAGAGAGGAGGCTTAGTGGAGACCATGGTAACAGGGTTATCGCAGGGAAGAGAAATGAGGTTTGTTTTGAGTACCTGCAGAGTGGAAAAGCAGAAGCAATTACTGGAGGAGGTGGGAAAGGGAGTTACAGGGAAGCATATTTTGATTCAATATAAGGAAGAATTTCTTAATAATAAGAGCTGTTCAAAAATGGAATGGGTCTTGTGAGATAAAAATTTCCCCATCACTGAAGGTGTTTAAGCAAAGAGTAGACAACCAGATATTGGAGATGTAATAGTGCCAATTAATGCATGGCAAGAAGGTTGAACTAGAAGTCTTCTCAGATCCTTCCTGGTTCTAAGAAAGAGTCTGTGATTCACAACCACCCCCGCCTCAGACCCGGCCTTCTGTCTGGACCTAGTCCAGAGGCTCAGGTAATTACTGCCTATTAACTTGACCTCCTGCCTCTGACTCACTTCCAGTAAGATAGTTCTGCAGATAGTTGTGGCAGAAAGAGGCCCGAGATAGGGCCTCTGAGATGCTGAGAGACCTGGGGAGGAGATAAACAGCACATTCTACCAGAGACCAGGGGCAGGTGAAGAGGACTGCGGGCTCTGGACTCTACTCCCAGCGCTGACCCCTTTGCCATGTAACCTGGGCCCTGCCCTCAGAAACTTATTAGGAAACTTAGAAATTATCAAACCCAACTTCTTCCTTTCACAGAGTAAGAAACTGAGGTCTAGAGAGGAGAGACTGTTTTCCTCAGTGAAGTCAGTGAAAGCCCCATCCCCGACTTCAAAATTCAGCTGGTTTTACTACATGATGCTCCTTTTTCAGGCTTCCACTTCCACATATGTAAAATGGGAATAATAATCCCATTATGGGGGAAAGTTATAAGGATTAAAGGAAATCATAGATATGAAAGACTTTGGAAACTTAAAGGCCTAAAGTGGGGGTTTGAAAATACATTTGCTAAAGTCGCAGACGTTGTTCTCCCAGACCCCGATGGGGACCCTGATTGCCTTGCTACCAAGGTAGAGAACAAAGCCTAAGAGAGGAAATAAGTAATGACCTCACCCCTGCCCAGGTCAGAAGCTGTGGTTTGCCTTTCTTTGTGTCTCAAGAACTTGGCATAAAGCCTGGCACACGGTAGGAGCTCAATAAGTGCTCACTGACTGATTGGAGAACCCATTACCTCCTGAGGCAGCTCTTCTCAGTCTCAATGGCTTTGATCATAGAGGCTTGGCATAGACCCACCTCTGTATAAGCCCCCAAAAGAAAGCCTGGTGCTCATTTTGTCTCTGGTTCCACATTCATTTTTGAGAAGGTGAAGTGACCTGGATTTTGATTCCGTCTCTACATAGAGCTTCATAGTGAGGAATGCATGCAAGATATCCCAAGTCTTACTGTAGTTTTAATCCCCTCTGCAACAAAGTTGCCCTGGAACCAGAACATAAGGAGGCATATAGAGGTGTGATCCATGAGGAGAGCTCAGAGGCCATGGCACATACCGCTTGGCTCAGTAACTAGAATACTCGAATTACAGTCAATAAGATCTAGGAGCAGATCTCCATCAGCTTTATGTACACTAAGATTTTGGGGACTTCCTGTATAAGATGAACATCTTCTATACCAGTGGTCCTCACACTTTTTAAACAGGGGCCAGGCCAGTTCACTGTCCCTCAGACTGTGGGAGGCCAGACTATAGTAAAAACAAAACCTCTCGCTCTGTCTCCGCCCCTCAGCCCATTTGCCATAACCCGGCAGGCGGCATAAACGTCCTCAGTGGCTGCATCTGGCCCGTGGGCCACAGTTTGAGGACCCCTGTTCTGTACTGTCATAGGCCAGGATTCTTAACCTGGAATCCATGAACTTGATTTAGATAGGTAGGTAGATAACTAGATATAGATCTAGATGGATATGTACATGTGTATGTGTGTATGTATATGCTTATATGGACATATGCATATGTATTTCTATATGATTGGCTTCTTTTGTAATCCCATATATTTTATTTTACACACTTAAAAATATTATTCTAGCTTTAACAGACTGCCAAACAGATCTATAACATAAAAAAGCTGAGAATTCCTACCTTGGAGAATTCTCTACGGCATTAAAAAAGTGATTTGCCCAGGGTCACACAGCAAATATAGATAAAAGGTAAAATTTGAATCCAGTTCTTCCTGGCATGAAAAGCAACTCTTTAACCACTGGGCCATACTACTATTGGGCATAAAGAAAGTAATTAGTGAATATTGATTAAGGGATGAGTTAATTCTTTCCAGTTCATCCCCTGCATGGGGTCATGCAGATCAAGTCCAGTCCCTCTTCCATATTTGTTCTCCTTCATTCACCCAAGCTTCTTTTCTCCAAATAAAAATTCCCCTTACCACAGTGGAGGTATCATGGCACCATGAAAAGAACCAGATTCTGGAGTCAAAGGATTGGAGTTCAGATCCTACCTTTGACCCTTACTACCTGTGCGTCCTTGGGCAAATCCTTGAGTCTTCATTTTGTCATCTGTAAAATAAAAAGATTGAGCAAGATAGCCTCCGAGTCCCTTTTAGGTCTGGGATCCTATGGCTATGTTCCAAGGGATCCTTGGGTCCTGGGACTGGCACATGGTGGCGTGATGGTGATTAGCTAATAACAATAATAATAATAACCAACAGGGGATATAAATGAGACATAGCCTGAGACTTGAATGAGCGCCTAATGACCTGGACAGTAATTGATGGAGGAGAGCAGGGAAGAATAAGACTCACAAATTACAACATGAGGTAGGATGTGGTGAGTGTTTTTGGAGGGTTGGAGAAATAATATTGTGGCAGGTAGAGAAGTGGATCAAAAGAGGGAGGGATCACCTCCACCTGGGAGAAAGCAGGACAGGCTTTCTGGAGGACATGGCCTTAGAGCAGGTCTTACGTGATGAGTAGGATGTCAACAGGTATGTCAGTATTGGGAATGGAGGAGGAGGGGAGAGAAGGAGGGCGTTCTCAGTGGAGGGAATGCTCATAAGGGGAAGCACAGAGGAGGGGAAAATAGTACATGCTCTCCTAGTTCTTCCCTCTAGGATCAAGCACACAGGAGCTGTGGTTAGCCAGATCATTGCGTGTCTGGTAAGGAAGAAAGGGGAATAAAGGTAGATCAGCATGTTGGGATCAGACTGTGGAGGCCTAAAAAGGACAAGAATGAAGGTTTGCACTTTATTCTATGAGCAATTGTACTTTATTTAATACTGTCCCTGGAATGTGGTAGGTGCAAGTTGATCTAGTAAATGTTAGTGAACTGACTCAAGGGGAGCCATTTACTCTTTGTCTCTGTGTCCCACTGTTTCTCTCATTCTTCGTGTGTGTGTGTGTGTGTGTGTGTGTGTGTGTGTGTGTTTTTAGAGGGAAGAGAGTGACCTGATTAGAGCTGATCATTTTGAAGATTAGTTGGGAGCCTGGTCCAGAACAGCTTGGAAGGCAACAGACTGGAGGTCAGGAGAAAAGCAGATGCTCAGTCTCTCTCCTTCCTGCCCCCTTTCATCCCTACCCCTGTAATCTAGGCCTTGGTGCTCCCCTCCCCTGACCTCATCAGCCTAAGCTAAGTGAGGGGGCACAGTGGCCTGGAGGCAGAAGGATGACAGAGACAAGGAGCCGTCCCACTTGAGTACCAGGGTAAGCATACAGACTACTGTGAGTGCCCTACAATTAACCTTCCTCAGGCCAATTACCCCTCAGAAGTGATTCATAGACAGAGAAGCTAGAGATTGTTTCATGGCCCCAGGACTGGGCAAAATGCCTGGAAATTGGAGTTTGCCGAAGGCAGAATTCCTAATGGGGATGGCTTTAGGGGACAATGATAGTTACATAAAATTATAGAACTCTAAAACTGGAAAAAAAAAAAAAAAGAAAAAAAAAAGAAATGAGAGTTGGTCAGAGAAGGGAGGAACCTTGGAACATAGAACATAGACTGGAAGGATGTTGGAACATACAACATAAACCACTAGAACAAAAAGAAATCTTAAAACATAGAACACAGACTGTCAAAAATAAAGGGAACTTTAGAACATAGACTGCCATGAAATACCAGAGAAATTGAAGCAAGGCAGAGATTGTTTTTTAATCTTTTAGTTGTGGAGAGTTTACAATGATGGGAATGGGTTTGGGAGGACCTTCCAGAGTCAGTATTTTCGGGGAAAAATAACTGGTCTCCTCTATAGAAGCATCTCACAGGTGTGATGCCCAAGTGAGCAGAAGAACAGAAATAGGCAAGGTCACACTATGGTCACGTGTGTCACTTTGATCTAGTGTATGAGGCTAAGTTTAGGTTCTCATGAGACATTTATAGCGTCCTTTTTGGTTCAGCAGCCAGAACTAGAAAGTACCTTAGAAAATAAAACACAGATTGTCAGGACCAGAAAGGATGTTAGAACATACAACATAAACCGCGACAGCTAAAAGAGACCACAGGACAGAGAACACAAACCTCCAGAACTAAAAGGAAGGGACCTAAGAATGCAAATTGGATACCAGGTCAATAAGGCATTATTGAGTTCCTCCTGTGAAGAAAAAAAAGAAGAGAGAAATGGGGTCCCCTGCCCTCAAGGAACTCACAGTCCCGCTGGGAGAACCAGAATGGAGCCTGACAATCTTGTGCAAGAAAAGAGCCCAAAAGAGCTACCCATACCTAGAGAAAGAACTGATTATGTCTGAATACAGATTAAAGCATTTGTTTTACTTTATTTTTCTTGAAAGTTTTTTTTTTTTTTTGAGAGATAGGGAGGGGAGATCTATGTTTTCTTTTGCAACATGACTTATAGAAATGTTTCGCATAACTTCACATGTGCCTACTCATGGGGGTGGAGAGGAAGGAAGAGAATCTATAACTCAATTTGTTTTAAAACAAATGTAAAAATTATTTTATATGTAATTGAGGAAAATAAAAATAGCAAATATCAAAAAGAATAAGATACATAATAAATATGACATTATTTCAAATGCAGGACATGGACCACATTCCTCAAATCAGACTCTCCTTAAGAAGAAAAAAAATGTTGATAAACACTGGGGAAAAAAATTCTTAATATATTACATTAGCTTTATACAAGGTAGATTTGGCAAAAAAAAACTGTTGTGTCACTGTCATTGTCTTCATCATTGGAATTGGTAGGGATGTTAGAAAACATGCTATAAACTCCTAGAGTCAAAAGGGACCTTAGAATACAGGACACAGACTGTGAGACAATGACAACAACAAAGGCCTTATACAAAACAGATTTGGGGGAAACCTACAGTGTGTATAGACCAAGATGGGGGGAGTTATAAGAGAGCCCAAGGCCATCCTCCTAAGTGAGGGTCTCATGGAACATGACTCAGGAAGGCAATGTGCAAGCAAGGAACTAGCTCTGAGACTCGGATAACTACACCCAGACTTCTCCCATCCTCCTTGTTCATACTGACGGCCTGGACCAATCTACTCTCACCCAACCCTCTGGGAGTCCAGTTGAGACCCTTTTTTCTGATAACGGTGGGCCTTAGTGTCTATTGTAGTTCTCCTGGATACAAGTGTTGTGATGATGGGAGCAGGAGTAGAAAGGGGTTACACAGTGTGGGATTTGTCTCATTCTCAGCATCCCCCTACCCCACCCCATGAGTCAGAAGCTCAGAGGATGAAGAGATCACAGTGGGCTAGGGTACCTGGAGAGAGCTTGAAGAAGAGATGAGACTTGAAAGATAATGATAATAATAACTTTTGTTATTAACTTATTATTATTATTTTGTTGTTAACTTATTATTATTATTATTATTTTGTTATTATTGTTATTTGTTATGGGCATTTTTATGCCTATAGCAAATTCACATTTCTATAACACCTTATGGTTTACAAAACTATTTGAATAAAACTGATAGGGTTAGTGGTAGCGGAGAGGTGTGAGAAATGAGGTGGAAATCCCCTCTGGTCAACACACAGGTCCAATGTGAAAGAATTCGAGAACCTGAAAAGTCTGAATGGCAAAAAGGATTTTTATTGGCACTGAGAAGCCAGCTTTGCTAGGAAGACGGACTCCTCAGTGGCAAGGTCCTGTCAGAGAAATAACAAAGGTAATCACTGAGAAGAGGGTATCTTCACAGTGGACAGGAGTCCTGGCAGGCAGCTGTTTCAAGAAGAGAGGTTCCTTGGCAAGGTATAATCCTTCTTCAGACTTCTGCAAAGATTTGGAGTTCAAAATTGTCTTTTATAGCAGTCTGAGGCTAGGATTTCCACTGAGATTCCTTCAATGTTGTCAATGCCGCCAGGCCTAGATTTCCAGTTGAAAAGAGAGTACTTATTTTGGAGTTTCAAGCCACTCAATAGCAATATCAGGCCCAAATCTTCAACTTTTTTGAAGGCTTATCCCCAAAGTCTTGGGAATTTCCTGAAGGGGATCCAGGTCACCCCAAAAGATCAATGGAGGATGATTTGACCAAGATCTCCAATTGAATGGAGCCACTTAACTTGTCTGGGAAGATGTGCTTTCCCAGAGGAGGGCCTGAGACTCCGAATCTCCCTTCTTTTACAGATTAAAGGGACACAGTTTCAGAGTTCACCCCCATCAAAACTGGGTAGAAAACTATAGGATTATTATTCCCCTTTTATAGATGAGGAAAAACAGAGGCTCAAGGAAGTCAACTGATTTTTTAATGGTCTTAAAGCTAAGAAATACCAGATATGAGACTCCAGAAATCCTGACCAATCTTCTTTGCATTATGCCCTGGCTAAGATTTTCCATCAGCTTAGGTACAGAGATGGTGTTAGGAAGAACAGCATAAGCAAATATATTGAGGCAGAAAAGTGCAAGGTTTGGGAGAGACTGAGAAGAGCAGCCTGGATGGAGCATGGATTCACTGAAACAAGACTGGAAAGATGGGACGTACTAGAGAGCCTCAAATACCAGGCAAAGGGGCTTAGACACTATCCTAAAGACACGGGGAAGCCTATATAGGCTTTTGAATGTGCAAAGACTATGATAAAAATGGTCCTTTCCAAATAGTGTCTCCTCTGTCCCTACTACATCTTATGAAACAAGAGACTGAGTGAGAAGTAAAAAGGAGAGGGGGATTTCCTCAAGATTTGGATTCATGTCTTTCCTCTCCTCCCTGTTCTTTCCTCCCCTGCATCCGGAACCCCTAGCAATCAAAATAACAGAAGTGGACTGGCAACAAGAGAAAAACACTCATGCTCACCATACTGAAGAGTACCCAGGCTCAGAGATGGTGGTGAGGAGGGGCCAAAGATTCACTCTCAGCCTGAGGTTCAGCAGGGCCCTGGAGAGTGAGGAGACTCTGATATTCACCGTGGAAACAGGTATTCTCTCCCCACCTTCTTCCTTCACATACTGAGGTCTTCTTAAAGGTGCCTTTGACCTCATTGCTATACTTTTTCTCTGGTACAATCACAAAGTAATGGAAGCATGGAACGTTTTATCCCAATATCACAGAATTTTATACAGCATCCTAGAACTTTAGAACATACAATAACTGAACTCAAAAGTAGCCTTTGGGAATCTCCTAAAGGAGACCCCTCAGAAAACTACCTACATTGAAACTCTCCATAAGTTAAGCTTTTAGTTCTTGAGTGCTCAATGATGTGTTAATTTTTACTAGTTAGCCAAAAGACACTTTAATTCAAAACAAAAGGTGTAAAACTGAATAGCATGAAAAATGAAGTAACAACAATATACTCAAGCAAGTTCAGATGAGGTACATTCTCCTACAGGTTACCATATCAACAAAGGGAAAAGCTAGAAATGAAGATTTGTGACCAAGGAATATATATGGAGAGAACACAGGGCACATATAGAGAGAAAACATATGTGGCTAGGAATTTCATTCAAGAGAATGATGATAATGAAACAACATACCAAAACCTATGAGATGTAGCTAAAGCAGTTCTTAGGGGAAATTTTATATCTCTGAATACTCACATGAATAAAATAGATAAAGAGATCAATGAATTGAGCATGCAACTAAAAAAACTAGAAAAAAAAAACAAATCAAAACCCCCGATTAAATGCCAAATTAGAAATTCTGAAATTCAAAAGAGATTAACAAAATTGAAACTAAGAAAGCTATTGAACTAATTAATAAAACTAAGAGTTAGTTTTATGAAATAACAACAAAATAGATAAACCTTTAGTTAATTTGATTAGAAAAAGGAAAGAAAAAAAATTACCAGCATCAAAAATGAAAAGGGTGAATTTACCACCAATGAAAAAAGAAATTAAAATAATAATTAGGAGCTATTTTGCCCAATTGTATGCCAGCAAGTCTGACAATCTAATCAAAATGGATGAGTATTTACAAAAAAATAAATTGCCCAGGTTAACAAGAGGAAATGAATTACTTAAATAGTCTGATTTTTAGAAAAGGAAATTGAACAAAGCATCAATGAACTCCCTGAGAAAAAAAATCTCCATGGTCAGAGGATTAACAAGTAAATTCTACCAAACATTTAAAGAACAATTAATTTCAGGGCAGCTGGGTGGCAAAGTAGATAGAGCACTAGCCCTGAAATCAGGAGGACCTGAGTTCAAATCTGGTGTTAGATACTTGAACACTTCTTAGCTATGTGACCTTGTCATTTAACTCCAATTGTCTCAGAAAAAAAAAAAATTCAATATTATGTAAACTATTTGGAAGAATAGGTAAAGAAGAGTCCTGCCAAATTCCTTCTATGACACAAACATAGTACTGATACTAAACCAGGAAGAGCCAAAACAGAAAGAAACTTATAGACCAATCTCCCTAATGAATATTAATGCAAAAATTTAAAATAAAATATTAGCAAAGAAATTACAAAAATTTATCAGCAGGGTAATACACTATGACCAAGTGAGATTTACACCAGGGATGCGGGGCTGGTTCAATATCAGGAAAACTATTACCATAATTGACGGTATCATTTGTGGCCCAGGACATTCAATAGGACCTTTGTCAATGTCCTCTCTGCAAATACCATTTTACTACTCTATGGATGTCATATCTCTGCTCTCTGCTGGGTTTATCCCCTCTTCTGGGTGTCTCATTATTTCCAGTGTTGTGAATCCAGAGTTGCTCCCCGAGTGGCAGGCAAAAGAAATTGAACAAGAACAAAAGTTAAGGAAAGAGACAAAGCCATTGATTTCTTCCATCAGCATCCCAACCCTTGACCAATAAATCTGCCTTTATTCTGTACGGTGTAATGGGAAAAGAGAGTCAGAGAAACCAGATTCAAATTCTGGTTGACAGCTTGAGCAAGTCATTCATTTACCCTCTTTCTTTTCATATAAAATGAGAGAGTTAAGCTGATGGCCTTTAGAATCCCTCTCTATAATTCTATTATCTTCCCAGCCATAAAAACAATAACAACACTTTTGCATTATATTTTGGGTATCACAAAGCCTCATCGTCTCCATGTCCCTAGAATATAGAACATTAAAATCCCCAAATCTTGGATCAGAATCCAAGAAGATATAACTCAAGAATTCTACGATATGAGCCAATTTTAGGGTCCTAGATTTCCACGGCCCCATAAGATGTGGTAAACTCAGCTATAACTAAAGCTGGCAAGGAAATTTAAGGATCGCAAGAAGCAATTTTGTCGTCGCTGCTGCTGTTGTTTGTTTGTTTGTTTTTCTTTTTCTTTTTCGCTATATTGTGGAAAAGACCAAGAAGTAATAACTGAAGATAGGGCAAAAGCAAAACTGTTCCTTTCTTATTTTTCTTGTGTATTTTCTGTCAAGAAGAATGTTCTCTGGAGTAAAAAGGGCAGAAGAAAAAAACAGCTAATAGGGAGTGGCTGCCCGAGATTAGCCAGGAGACAACAGCGATGGCCCCCGACTGCCCTCGATGAGTTTAAGTAACTTTGGCCCAGATGACGTTCCTCCCGGAAGACTAAAGTGGCGGACGGGAATTTTGAGCCACTTTCAGTAATCTCTGAAAGGTCTTTAGAAGAGGAGAGATGCCCCAGAATTGGAGAAGGGCTCGTCGAGGGTTGTCCAGGGAAGAGAAGGAAGTTTGAAAACTAAAAGGTCCCTGACCTGGGCCTCAGTTCATGGAAAAACTCAGAGGCAGATTGTTAAGGGGCTGAGCGGGGATACCTAGAAAAGTGCCCATCACGAAAAATCACTTTGAGGTCCGAGAGCGGATCACACCCGACTTCATGCTTTTGGCGAGTTCTGAAGCTGAGCGAGCAGGGACATGCCTCAGTTTGGGTTTTGCTAGCTTCCAGAAAAGACAAAGGTTCTCATGCGGTCCTTGTGGGGAATGGAGAAATATGAGCTAGTAGAGTACAGCTGGGCGGATTTGGAACCAATGAAACTCTCAGACCAAAGTGTTGATTAAGGTGCGATGTCAGCCGGAAGAAGTTTCCAGGGGGTGCCTAAGCGGTGGGGCTTGGTTCACCATTTTTATAGTGACTTGGAGGAAGGCGCAGACGCGAGGATTTTGTGAGGTTCCAGGACGATGAGCATGGCGCAGTGTACAAACCTTAAGCGCTTTATGCCTGCCGCTGCCATCACCAGCAGCAGCCATTGCCATCCTGCGGTCCCCAGGCCTCCCACCTAGCGACGGCCTCATTCCCGAGCCTCGGACTGCGGCTGCTGAACCCGAGCAACCGTTATAAAGCAGCGCGGGATGTGCTGGCAAATGTTTAACAAGGGAGCCTGGCACGCATTCTTACGTTTCACCACGAACACCATGAAATCTAGACAATCAACGAAACAATAAACCAAGGCTGCACAGGTGGTGACGGCTGAGGTAAAAGCTGACACTGAAAAGCTAGCGATCGGCTCTCGGAGAAGCCCGTCAGAGGGAACTGCTGCCAGGCTTGATGGAACTCTCATTCCGAAAAGATAGCTGCTATATTAAAGAAAGTGTCCCTGACGGCTACAACTTGGTCCCGAGTCTGATGAGACGGCATTTTAATAGGGATAAATTTTATCTGGCACTTGAATTAAAAAACTAATTTCATAGATAGGTGGTAAGCGATAAGCAGAAACTTTTCTGAAAAAGCCCTGGGGGGTAAGGGTGGGAGTGGGTTGTGGTGGGCTTCCACCCTTAAAGGGTCAACAGAATGAGGTAAGAGTTAATATTATAGAGCCTTTTATAGCTTACAGGTTACCTTCATGCATTTCATTTGAGCCTCAGAACAACTCTGAGAGTAGAAACTATTATTGGCCCATTTTGCAGAAAACAAAACTGAGGCTGAGAGGTGTAGGATTGCCCGAGATCACCCAGCAAGGGTGAAGAGAAATTTGAACTGGAGTCCTCCCGACCAAGTGCAAAGCGTCCCCACTGCGCCACCTAGTGGCTCCTCAAGTCCATGATTATGACAATGGAGAAAGCTGACTGTAACCTTGGCTGAGCATGAGGTCCAGGCCCGGGAGAGGCTGGTCCTGCCGTGGCAGGCACCCAGGGCGGGCTTTCGGAAGGAGACTAATAAAATGGACTGGAGAGCGACCGTTAGTTGTGTGAATAGAGCACTGAGCCTGCAGTCGCCGAGTTCTAATCCAGCTCCAGACACTGAGTGTGTGACCGCCAGCACATCTCTGTCTGTCTTAGCTCTCCCTCCTGTAATAGGGATCATAAAAACACCTACCATAGCCAGGGTGAGTCCAAGGATCAAATGATACAGTATTTGCAAAGTCCTTCATCTAGTTGGCCTGGAACACAGTAGGCACTTAATAAATGCTGGTTCTTTCCCCTTCCACCTTAGCATCCATACTAGTGTCCAAGGGAGAGCGAGGAGGCTGGCGAAGAACCTTCGTTTCATGCACAAGAAAATCGACTGAAGTAGTTAGATTTTTAGCCTAAAGAAGTAAAGACATAAGGGACGCATTAGCCACCTTTCCGTGTCTGAAGGCCATCAGACAGAAGGAGGAGACTTGTTCTTTTTCTTCTTGGTCCCAAACTGGGAAAAACAATGAAAGAAGCAAATTGAGGCTCAACATAAGGGAAAACTTCGTAATACGTAAAACTGTTCAAAATTGTAATGGGAAGAGAATAGGCATTTATATAACGCCTCCTGTGGGAAGCCTTGGGGGTCCCCGTCGGGTAAGGTCCCTAAGACATGTTGGACAGCCCACGTGGGCCTGTTCTCGTTCAGGTGTGCATCGGGTCAGAGGCCCCGAGGGCCCAGCTGTGGGACCCTGGGATCCCCATTCAGATCCTACAATCTCCAACCGGAAGGATGAGCACTTCTCACTCTTCCAGCTAACATTATAGCTACCCATCACCCCTAGCACTAGTGCTATCGAGCCACACAGACAAATTTTGCTCCCTTTTCTCCCATTGTAATCCCTCCTTGCTTGGAGAAAAAACTATCATGTTCCTGCTATGTTCTCTGTCTCTCTGTCTCTGTCTCTGTCTCTGTCTCTCTCTGTCTCTGTCTCTCTCTCTGTCTGTCTGTCTCTGTCTCTGTCTCTGTCTCTCTCTGTCTCTCTCTCTCTCTCTGTCTCTCTGTCTCTCTCTCTGTCTCTGTCTCTCTCTCTCTCTGTGTCTGTCTCTGTCTCTCTGTCTCTCTCTGTCTCTGTCTCTCTGTCTCTCTCTCCTCTCTCTCTCTCTCTCTCTCTCTCTCTCTCTCTCTCTCTCTCTCTCTCTGTCTCTCTCTCTCTCTCTGTCTCTCTCTGTCTGTCTGTCTCTCTCTGTCTCTCTCTCTCTCTCTCTGTCTCTCTCTGTCTGTCTGTCTCTCTCTGTCTCTCTCTCTCTCTCTGTCTCTCTCTGTCTGTCTCTGTCTCTCTCTCTCTCTCTATCTCTCTCTGTCTCTCTCTGTCTGTCTCTGTCTGTCTCTGTCTCTGTCTCTCTCTCTGTCTCTCTCTCTCTCTGTCTCTCTCTCTCTGTCTCTCTCTCTTTCTCTCTCTCTGTCTCTCTCTGTCTCTCTCTGTCTCTGTCTCTCTCTCTGTCTCTCTCTGTCTCTCTCTCTCTGTCTCTGTCTCTTTCTCTCTGTCTCTGTCTCTCTCTCTCTGTCTCTCTCTGTCTGTCTCTGTCTCTCTCTGTCTGTCTCTGTCTCTCTCTGTCTCTCTCTCTCTGTCTCTCTGTCTCTCTCTCTGTCCCTCTCTCCCTCCCTCTCTCCCTTCCTCCCTCCCTCCCTAAAGATTCTCATTTCCACTTTCCTCCCCCCTTATCCTCCTACATCCACATCTTCTGGGTGTGATCAGCTTGATCATCTAAAATCTGAATTCCAGATGGGATCTGACCTGGATAAAACCATTCAATAAAGGGGAATTACGAGCATAGCTCTAGAATTCTAGTCTTCTAATCCAGGCCTTTCATATTCTAGGAATGGCAGAAGCTGAGGCTCTGAGAGAAAATAAGCAATTTGCCCAGAGTCACTAGTAAATGGCAGAGTCTTTTCATGATACCATTCTGTCTCAAGAACAATTTGGATGCAGATGTGGAATCTGGAGCTGGAGAGGAAACTTCCTCCAGCCCTGAGGATTCTAGAATTCTGCTATGCCTGGGATTCATTGTGAACCTCTGAAGCTAATCTCTGCACAATGTTTCCTACCTAAACTATTGTTTAGTCTGTCATGTCCCACCCTTCGTGTTTTCTTGGCAGAGATGCTAGAGTGGTCTGCCATTTCCTTCTCCAGTCCTTTTACAGATGAGGAAACTGAGGCAGAGTTAAGTGACTTGTGCAGGGCCATCCAGTTGATGACAGGAGGAAGTCAGGTTTTCCTCATTCCAGGTGGGACACTGGCGGCCCCTCTACCTAGACATGAGAAAGAATTTCTCTCCTGAGAGAGAATTCTCTTCGACTTTCAGCACCAAATTCATAGTCATGTATCTTTTTAGGTCCCCAGGCCTCTGAAGCCCTCCAAACTAAATGTGTATTTGAAGCATCAGAATCCAAACACAAGGGTGCCTGGAGAGCCATGCAGGAGACTAGGGAGGAGAATTCTATGACCGTCACCATCTCCTCTCCACCCAATGCTGTCATTGGCCACTACAAGCTGAGTGGGAGGGTCTCCTCCCGGTCCAAATACACCAACAAGAAATTGGGCCATTTTGTTCTCCTCTTCAACCCTTGGTGCTCTGGTAAGTGCTCAACTCTTAGATCAGTCTTCCATTTGGAACCAGTTGTCCCTCCTTCAGTTCTATGTGGGATAAGTTTGACCTGTTCCCAAAAGGCAAGGTTCAGAGCCCCAGTCCACTGTTCTCCTCCCCCCCCCCCATCCCAGGGCCACCGGCAGTTTCCCCTGCCAGGTGCTTCTTGCCCTCTGGGAGCATCCCCCAATGATATTCAGAATCATCCCCCCAGCACAGCAAGTGCAGAGCCCCTAGCCCCATCCCATCCCTGGAGGATTACCCATCCTGGTTGCTGCTTTCCAGAGGATGATGTCTACCTGGCTGAAGAGGAAGAACGGCAAGAGTATGTGCTGAACGACAATGGAATTATCTTCCGAGGAGTGGAAAAGCATATCCGAGCCCAAGGCTGGAACTACGGGCAGGTCTCCAGGGGAGCAGTCCCAGTGGGGCTCTGGGAGGGGGGAGGAAAGAGGCCAGATGTCCGTACTCTCTGTTCCCCCCTTCCCAGGTCAGATAATCTCTTTTTTAAAATTTCCAGGTGGTCTCTGATTGATACTGGGTGTTTCTGAGACTAGGGACTGCCTCTGTGTGACATGCCTAGGGAAAGGCATCAGAATTTGACAGATACAGATCATTTTCTCCCCACAAAAGGAGGGATTATTTATTTCACAGGCTTCCAGACAAAGCCCTACGGTTCTGATGTTAGTGATCTCACTTAGTTAGGGTGTTTTGGGGAGCTTTAACAGTCTAATCAGAGCTGGGACATATGGCTCCAAGAATTTGCCCTGAGATCATCCTGGCTTTTCTGGACCACAGTTTGAAGAGGACATTCTGAACATCTGCCTTTCCATACTGGACCGGAGTCCCAACCACCAGGAAGACCCAGTCACTGACGTGTCCCGACGAAACGACCCTGTCTATGTCACTAGAGTGATCAGTGCCATGGTGAGGACTGTTTGGGAAGTTCTGAGCTGTGACTTGTAGCAAGTTTAGCAAGTATTCTCTGGTCTATGGCTCCCCTTATCTGAAAGGAAGAAATGGGATCTACAAAGTGTGTGTGTGTGTGTGTGTGTGTGTGTGTGTGTGTGTGTGTGTGTGTACAGAAAGTCTCAGAGTGAAAGCCCCCAAATAAGCAAGGTTATAGTTAATTCTTAATCATCTAGGTTAAGAAGTCCAATACTCTGATTGGATCCTATCCGATACTTTTTATACTACACCACATTTGAAGATGATATAAATAATAATAATTATAGATAATTAAAAAGCCAAAACAAACTGAATGATGAAATAGACTAAATGATAGATGAATGGATGGATGGATGATGCCTTGGCTTCGACTTAGTATACCTACAGCCTTTACACTCTTCCACCTGGGCATGAGGCCTTCAATCTCTTAATGGAGGAGGGTGGAGGTGGCAACATATTCCCACCCATTCTGAGATGGCACCTCAGTCCCATAGGATTTTGAGGTCCTGTACGATGGCCACCAAGCCATCCAGTCCCACCTTCCTTCTGAAGGTTTACAGCCTAGACACCTGAATGGACCTCTCTCGGCAGGTGAACAGCAATGATGACAAAGGTGTGGTCCAAGGCCAGTGGCGGGGCAAGTACATCGGTGGGACCAGCCCCTTGCACTGGCGGGGCAGCGTTGCCATCCTCTACAAATGGTACAAGGGCAGATATAAGCCTGTCAAATATGGCCAGTGCTGGGTCTTTGCTGGAGTCATGTGCACAGGTACTTGGTCCGGGGGAGAGGGGTGGTAAGGGAGGTCCAGCTTTCCATTCTCTTGCTTTAAATGTGCATGAAGCATCCCTGATTCCCCCCAGTTTCTTTAGTCTCAGTGACCTGCCCTGCTCTGCAGAGCAAAACTGTGGAAATACCTACCCCACTAAAAAACAAATTAGCAGACAATCCAGTACCACTATTTCTAGATTTCACTTGAGAACACATTTCAAATGTGTCTTACTTTAAATAAACTCAATATATGAAAATCATAAATTAAAAACAGAAAAGTTGGGTAGGACAAGAATTGGGTAGGAGTAGTTTCAGTGGAGAGATAGTCAGAGCCATAGCTTAGCTCCCTCTCTGGGGATGGGATATCAGGGAGGGACATTCCAGGTGGGGAAAGCCTTTCCTAACATGGTCTGGAGTATCTCTAGTCTGTACATTTTTAGTCCTAAGGTGTTTGGGAATTGCCACCCGGATAGTCTCCAATTTCAACTCAGCCCACGACACAGACAAGAGCTTGAGTGTGGACAAATATGTGGACTCCTTTGGGAGGACCCTGGAGGACATAACTGAAGACAGTATGTGGTGAGTATCTAGTGTGCGCCTTGGAGGGAAGGTCTTAGCTCCTTCCCTTTCCCTAGGCTGTGGGAACTTGTCCCAGGGCACAGTAGGCACTTGGCAGAGCAGGCATGTGGGCACTGCCCACCACCCTTTCCTAAGACTGAGAAACAAATTCAGCAGCATAGTCCTGAGCCCTACCCCAAGCTACCTCTGAGCCTGATCTCCTAAAAACAAGTCCAGCCAATTCTTACTGTCTCATCCTTCTCAGGTCTCATCCTTCACACTTAGAATTCTGAAATCCTCGGGGGCAGCTGGGTGGGACAGTGGATAGAGCACCAGCCCTGAATTCAGGAGGACCCGAGTTCAAATCTGTCTCAGACACTTAACACTTCCTAGCTGTGTGACCCTGGGCAAGTCACTTAACCCCAGCCTCAGGAAAAAAAAATTTCTGAAATCCTGGAAACTTCTAATCAGACAGTCACAGACTTCTTATGCAATAGGTTTGCCCAGACAATCTTCTGGCTTCTTCTGCCCACTGAAGAACTATTTGTTCTGGCATCAGTGACGCCATGTTGATAAGGCATCTTGCCCTGGACCGTCTCACTGATAACCGCATCGAGAGTGATGCAAGCCAGTATGCTTAAGCTATACCTCTAGCCTGACCTTTAAAAAAGAGAACAGAAATGGGGGCACATAGAGAGGGAACCAGATGTGGAAGGTCAGGTTAAAAGAATTTGTAGTTCTTTTGTTGTAATGGGGACTTGATATTCCCAGAGAAAACCCCAGGTGGGGTATAAGTCAAAGAGAAATCAATATTGAGAAGGCACCGAGACGGAACACTATTCATATAAATCCACAGAGTTATGCACAATGATTTAAATTTATTTGTGGATTTATTTTATTTTTTATTTATGGAAAGATGGAATTTTAGATGAACAGAATCATAGAATCCTAAAATCCTAAAAAAAGTAGACACCTCTCTCCAGGAAAAATTATAAAGTAGATTTGTCTTTGGTGCACTCTTCAGATGATTTTCATTTCTTTTCCCTCACGCTATGTTCCTGGTGCCTCAGTACTCTAATAGTTCCTGTTTATATAGCTAGCACTGCAAGGTTTTCAAAGTGCTTTACAAATATGATCTCATTTTATCCTTACAAGAACCCTGGCAGGTACTGAAGGACAGAAAGAGTAAGTGGCTTGAGTTTCACTCAGCTAGAAAACAACTGAGGCAGGCTCTGAATTCCTTAGTTCCAGTGCTCCATTCCTGCCATTGCCTATCTGCCCACACTTCCCACGGCTTCCATTGCACAGAGCCTTGCTCTAAACTAGCTTTCAAATAACTGGCTAGAGCAGCCTACAAAGACCTCAGAAGATCTTTCTACTAGAAAAGTTTACTTTTTAAAAGGGGTCTCCAAGCCTTCAGGCTTCAAAAGGAATCGTTTCTTAACCCCAGGAGAAACCAATCGCTTAGATTTCGAGCATATTGATGGGACAGACTAAGGGATCTTTCTGGGTAGGAAGGCCTTTCATACACATGAATATAGTCAATCCTATAGCTCCTTTTATAGCAACTAGGTGGAGCAGTGGATAGATTGCGGGGTCTGGACTCAGGAAGACTTTCTTGTTCAAATCTGGCCACAGATAGCTGAGTGACCAGGAACAATCATATATACCTGTTTGCCTCAGTTTCCTCATCTGTAAAATGAGCTGGAGGATAAAAATGACAAACCACTCCTGTATCTTTACTAAAAACAACCCCAAATGAGATAAAGAAGAGTGGAGCTCAATGATCCTCACTGATTAATAATGAATCCCCCCCCCTCAAACCTCACATAGGATTTTGCTTTATAACTTTCTAATGAACATATCACCTAGAGTAACTGAAAAGCAATTAGGTTAGTAAGGTCGGGATCTGTTTTATCTAATTCTGGTTTCTCCTTAGCACAGTGCTTTGCACACAGCCATGAGATATAAAACATCTCTTCTATCTGCATTTGTTTTTCTCTGCTCCAGGAATTTCCATGTCTGGAATGAAAGTTGGTTTGCCCGGAGAGACCTTGGCTCCTCCTACAATGGCTGGCAAGTCCTGGATGCCACTCCACAGGAGGAGAGTGAGGGTAACCAAATGCTAAAATTTCTTTTTCCATTTGGGGCAATGTCTACTGGCCTCCCTGACCCAGAATTCCCATTCTGGGGGTTGGGACTCCTCATACCCACTTTCTTTACATTGCCCCCCAGGTGTGTTTCAGTGTGGGCCAGCCTCTGTCACTGCCATTCGGGAGGGCGATGTGCACCTGGCCCACGATGGACCCTTCGTGTTTGCTGAAGTCAACGCTGACTACATCACGTGGCTCTGGAATGAGGATGACAGCCGAGAGCGGGTCTACTCCGATACCAAGAAGATTGGCAAATGCATCAGCACCAAGGCTGTGGGCAGCAACACCCGTGTGGACATCACTAGCCATTACAAGTACCCCGAAGGTAAGGCGGGACATGGGTTAGTCCAGTTGCCCAGTAGCTCCATCAAACAATCTATCAACAAGCATTTATTTAGTGCACTGTGCTCAGTGACAGGCACACAATGACAAAAGTGACCTTGTCTCAGCTTTCAACAAGTTTCCATTCTAATGGATGAAGAGTCCAGGTCTTGAAGGTGAAAGACCTGGATTTGAGTTCCAGCTCTATCACTTACTGGCTGGGCAGCCAGAGGTAAATGCTTTCCTCCTCCGGCAACAGTTTCCCCATCAGTAAAAAGGGCCAAGCTGTTCCCCATACTCACCACCCTATATGCCACCTTTTGCCTTTGTATAAGTGATTCTCCAGGGCTAGAATGTTATAATCCTTCTCACTTTACCTCTTAGAATCCTCAGCTTCCTTTACAGCCAGCCCAGGGGCCAGCTTCTACATGGAGCCATTTCTGGTTCCTCCAGATGTAAATGCTTTGCCTCTCTGGTCTCTGTCTCTCTAATCCTCTTTGTTTTTCCTGCTTTCTCTGTCTCTCTGTCTGTCTCTTTATTAATCATATTGTATAACTCTAAGTTTACTTCCCTATCCATATTCTCTAGTAGAATGTAAACTATTTTTCATTTTTGTCTTCTGACCCCAGTGCCTTGAACAGACTAGATGCTTAGTAAATGTTTGTGGAAGTAAATTGCCCTATCTGCCTATTATGAGGAAAGTATCTTATAAATCTGAAGGCTCTGAATGTGAGCTGACAGGATGCCATGGGGGAGAATGTGGGACTCGAGGACAAGAGGGATCTGGATTTAAATTCTAGCTGTCTGTGCTAGAGCCAGAATTTGCTAAGTGTGTGACCTTAACCAAGTCATGTATCTTTCCTCATCTGTAAAATGGACTTCCACTATCCATCTCAAAAGCACTAAGTAAACTGTAGCATTCCATAAATGCGAACATCACAAAATAATTACTGTGAGAACAGAGGTTGCTCTTCTATTGCTTACACAGAGGAAACAGTCCATAGGCTGATTCTCATTAGTCCAAGAACTAGTGGGAACCACCCCATGCCCACTGATTGCCTTAGGAGGTGTAAAGTTGCCCATCAGTAGAGGTCTTCAAAGGGATACTTGAAGTCCAATTTTCAGTGATATGCTTGAAGGAGTGTTTGCTCTGGTACAGGGGGCTAGGGGTGCCCTCTCAATGGGAGATTCTGTGCCACTCAAGAAGTTGGAAGGCTGTTAGATATACTGCCTAGGTGGTAATGACTTAGATTGGGGCTCTGCCAGATGAGCTAATGCAAGAAGAGGTGGAGAATGTAACATAATAGGGACCGCAGGGCAAGCTGGGATACAGATAGAGCAGGGATTCTTTGCAGGAGCAGAGAAGTCGAAGTTGACTGGGTTATCTAAGAAGAAATCAATACCAAGTGATGATGGAACAGAAAGATGTGAGCTCGCCAAGCTGGAAGGGCACTGAGTTCATTGAAGGCTGAGATGAGTGGCTGAGATAGCTCCTAGAAGAGTAAATTGCATCAACATCAATAGAGATTCCCTAAGAAGAAGACGTGGGGGTTGTAATGGGGGCAACCCTGGGCTTTCCAAGCAATGGCAAAATGGCCCAGTCTGCATGGCCTTAAAGGGGTCCAAACAAGCACGGTTAAGGTCTTGAAGTGATTATCAAGAGGAATGGAAGGGAGAGCGGATGTCACCATAGCCAGAATGGGCACAAACGTACCTGAATCCTTTGATTCTTGGCTGCCAGTTCTTATCCCTAAAGGTGGGCTGAGTGGCCAGTAATGAGTATTTGCCCAGTTCCTAACAACTTCTGATAAAAATAACGTTTGTCATGTTTCTAGTAGTTTAAAATTTACAAAGCTCTGAAGGGAATAGTATCATCAATCCCATTTTAGAGAGGAGGAAATTGAGGCTCAGAGAGAAGAAAACTTGCCCAAAGCTACAGAGCTATTAAGCCTGAGTCAGGCTCAAACCACATTTCCTGACTACAAGCCCAAGATTCTTTCCAACTTCTCTTCCCTTCAAAGGGAAGAAGTCAGACGTCACTTTTCAAAGATTCTAACTCCTGAGGCACATTCATGTTTCTAGAATTAGCTGCAAGCTATGCCAAGTTTCAATTTAGTTTCTGAGTCAGACTTACAGTCATTCTTCTGGGGTAAATTAGTAGATGGGGAGAGAGGAAAGCTGAGGTTACCAAAGCCAGCCATGTGTGACGCACCCCCCGGGAAGGACCCTGGGAAGGAAAGGTACCACCAGAGAAGAGGTGCCAGCCCCTTCCGGGCTTTGGAGGCTTATCATGGAACCTTGGAGGGGGGAAATCAATTGATATCTCGACAAGAATCCCCTCAGTGAGTGATTCCTGCCTGACAACTGGACATCCCATCTCTATTCAGAGACCTTCAAGAAAAGGAAACTATGATTTTATGAGAGAAAGAACCATTCCCAGCCCCAGCTATCCAAGCTTTGCTGGTTAGGAAAGTGGGGATTTGAAAGTGGATACTAAAAGAAGGATGAACAAAGTTATTGTTATGCTAAATCTAATTATATGGAAGTGAATAACTTAATCTACCAATTATTGGGCTTTCATTAAGTGCCTACTTTTTTCCAGGTTTTGTACTAAGTGGGAGGAAAGGGTGGTAGCGGGGAAAGATAAAAAGTGAGAAAGTGCTTTCCCATGGCACTTTTGGATATATCGAACTATAAGGAATTTCTTCCTTATATTAAATCAAAACTTCCCCGTGCTAGTTTTGTCCTCTGAGAAGAATCTAATTCCCCTTTCTCATTTAACTCTTCAGCTCCTTGAACCCATCACTCTGCTTCCCTACCCACCCCCAGCCCCAGTACCAGCCTCCTCTCCAGTTCCTTCAAGAGACCTTCATATGGTCCTTAGTCCTCTCACCTTCCCTTAGACAAACTCTGGTGTCAATGATCCTCCTAAAATGTGAAGCCCCAGAACTAAATGCAACATGCCAAGTAGAGTCTAAGCAAGCAGAAGATGGCAGCATCACTTTCTGTGCACTGCATGCTGAACTCTGCACGTTGCCTCAAATCCTATTGATTTTTTAGCTCAACTCTAGAGCTTTACATTGATCTAGTTAGATGTATGCTCCTCTTTTTATCTCTCCCTTCCTTTCCCCCCCAAAAAAAATCTCTCCCCCATCCTAGCACAAAGCCTGGAAAAAAGTGGTTGTTTACTTGTGTCTTGACTCTTTTCATGAACTCTTTTCATGACCCCATTTGGAGTTTTCTTGGCCAAGACAATGGAGTGATTTACCATTTCCATCTCTAGCTCATTTTACATAGGAGGAAACTGAGGCAAACAGAATTAAATGACTTGTCCATAGTCACGTAGCTAGTGTCTGAGGCCAGAATTAAATTCAGGGAGATGAGTCTTCCTGACTCCAGGCCTGGAGCTCCATCCACTGCTCCACCTAGCTGCTCCTATAGAAAAAAAAAAAATAGGCACCTAATAAATTGCACTTTCCACCTAGCTAGATTTAGCATAACAAGAACTTTTTTCATCATCTCCTCTTACCAGATCCACATTTTCCTAACCAACCTCCAAAGCTTGAGATCTTGGGGATGAGGAGTAGCTCTTTCTTTCTATCAAAAAATCATGGAATTTCAGAACTGGAAGGGACCTCAGTAGCCATCTGATCCAGTCTCTATCTCCCCAAAAGGGTCTCTGAGTGACCACACACTATGGTCATTGGGCCCAGTTCTTGCCTTCAGTGACAGGGGACCTGCTACCACCCAGGCAGCCCAGCCCAATTCTGGAAACCTCTAGTCTATTAGGAAGATGAACCAATATCAAGCCTTTTTTTTTTTTAATTTATTTTAACATTTTTTGATAGTACATATGCATGGTTAATTTTTTACAACATTATCCCTTGCACTCCCTTCTGTGCCAAATTTTCCTCTCCTTCCCTCTACCCCCTCCCCTAGATGGCAGGCAGTCTCATACATATTAAATATGTTATAGCATATCCTAGGTACAATATATATGTGCAGAACCGATTTTTGTTGTTGTTGTTGTTGCACAGGAATAATTGGATTCAGATGGTAAAAATAAACTGGGAAGAGAAACAAAAAATACAAACAGTTTACACTCAATTCCCAGTGTTCCTTCTCGGGGGGAAGCTGTTTCTGTCCATCATTGATCAATTAGAACTGAATTAGATCTTCTCTTTGTTGAAGATACCCACTTCCAATAGAATTGATCCTCATACAGTATCATTGTTGAAGTGTATAATGATCCCCTAGTTCTGCTCGTTTCACTCAGCATCAGTTGATGTAAGTCTCTCCAAGCCTCTCTGTATTCATCCTACTGGTCATTTCTTACAGAACAATAATATTCCATAACCTTCATATACCATAATTTACCCAACCATTCTCCAATTGATGGGCATCCATTCATTTTCCAGTTTCTAGCCACTATGAAAAGGGCTGCCACAAAGATTTTGGCACATACAGGTCCCTTTCCCTTCTTTAGTATTTCCTTGGGGTATAAGCCCAGTAATAGCACTGCTGGATCAAAGGGTACAATATCAAGCCTTAACCTGCTTTTTTACAGCTTCTCCCTGCTTCTACCTTCTGGGGCCAAACTGAACAAGACTATTTTTGCTTTTTTTATATTCTCAGAGCTTCACCCAAAGCTTGACACATAAGTACTAAATAAATGTTTCTTTATTGATTTATTGACTTAAATATAATCCTTCTTCCAAGTGACAGCCCTTCAAATACTTAAAGGTAGCCACCATGTTCTCCCTAAATCTTCTCTTCTCCAGGCTAAACATTCTCAGTTCCTTCAAATAATAGTGGCTAACATTTATGCAGACCTTTGTGCTTTACATATATTATTTTATTTTTATAACAATTCTAGGGGCTAGGTGCTATTATTTCCCTCATTTCACAGATGATGAAACTGAGGTAGACAGAGGCTAAGTGACTTGTCCAAGGTCATACAGCAAATGTGTCTGAGGCAGGATTTGAACTTGGGTCTTTTTGATGACAACTCCAACACTCTAGCCACATGAGTCATTTCCTCATTCCAATTCATTTTACATATGAAGAAACTGAGTCAAACAGGGTTAAATGACTGACCCAAGGTCACACAGCTAGTAAGAGACTGAGGGTACACTTGAACTCAGGAAGAGGAGCCTTCTTAACTTCAGGTCCCTGGTGATCTATCCACTGAACCACCAAGCTGCCTGATCTGCCATTTGCTAACCTAGTCCAAAAAAGTAGAAATGAGATTAATTTAATATGACCTATTCTTTGTGCAGCCATACTCGCTATGTGTCCTTTTTCCTTTAAAAAAAATTCATTTAAAATTAATTTTACAAGCACTTACTATCTCTCCCTTCCATCCCCATTCCCCGATTTGAACAACTGAAAAAACAAATTCCCATAGTCCAGCAAAGCCAATTCCCACACTGACCCCATGCAAAAATGCACTTTTCATTGTGGTGCATCTCTCCAGCAGAACATGTGTAGGTGGTGGAGAGGAGATGATGTGATTTGTGATTCATCTTTAGTCTTCTGCACTCATTGTCTATCATTCTACTAATCAGAGTCCCGAAGTCTTTCAAAGTGATTTTTCTCTTTAATGGTGTCATCGTATAACTTGTTCCGGTAGTTGTGCTCACTTTGCTCTATATTGAGTCATAGAGGTCTTCCCACTTTTCTCTGAAATAGTCCATTTCATTATTTCTCATGGCACACTAATATTCCATTAGCATTCAGCTGTTCCTCTCAAATACCTCTCATTTTCCAGTTTTGGACTACTATAAAAAGAGCTGCTATAAATATCTTCGTGTATCTGGGACCTTTTCCTTGTTTTGGGCTCTCAGTCTCTAGTAGAGATAGTTCACCTTTTCCTAACCTCTTACATAATAGGTTTAATAATTGTTAATAATTAATTTAACTACTAACAATGTGTTTAATATGTTCGAGAATTTTGACAGGAGTGAATGTCTCCCTCCCTGATTTGCGATTTATGGATTTGATTTTCTTCCCATTTTTCTTTCTCCAGTCCTTCAGAACCTCTGCCATTTCCCACAGTATTTTAACAGTCACTGACAGGGGTTAAGAATCACATATGTCAGTGTTGACTTTGTTTTTCCTGTTGTTTGTTATTTAAATACTCAAAAGTAGTGTTAATCTGGATCAGCTGAGGGCCAAGAGCAGGGACCGTTCTCTTATCATCTCCTTCCTTACTTTGGGTACTAACCCCCTATTATCGACTTCTATTTTTGGTTCTGGTTTTGTGCTTCAATCCAAAGGATATTCTTAACATTTATTAAGCAGTACTCTGTGCCAGGCACTGCACCAAGCACTTTCTAATTGTTATTTCAGGTGATTATGACCACAACCCGGAGAAGTAGGCGCTATTATTATACTCACTTTATAGATGAGGAACTGAAGGAGACGGATTGATTGACTTATCCGGGGTACACAGTTACAAATGCTTGAGGCTACATTTGAATTCAGGTCTTCCTGGCTCCAGTTCTGGTCCTCTATACACTGCACTCTTGTAGCTCTTTACAATTCTGCTGTCAGGAGCTGCTGGAGACTTCCCTCCTAGGATTCCCTTTCCTCTATTCAATCTGTGTCTAGTTTATGCCTATTTATATGCTTTCTCCCATATTAGAAAGTAAGGTCCTCGAGGGCAGGAGATGCTTTTGCCTTCTTTGAATACCCAGTTTACTTAGTATAGTGTCTGGCACACAGCAAGCACTTAATAAATGCTGATTGTTTGCTTTAAGACCAAATGGAAAGTACAAAATTGTTGAGTGACAGAGCCCAAACACACACACACACACACACACACACACACACACACACACACACACCCCTATTGTGAGGCAACAAAGAGCTCTGGAAAGAATACGAGACTTGGAGTCAAGAGAGGTGGGTTTGGATTCCAGGTCTGAAACTGCATCTATGTCTGTGACTGCCCCTTTCTAAGGCACTCTCCTCATCTGTAAAATAGTAATAACCCTTGCATCCCCTTCCTCATGCAGTTTCCGAGGAAAACATTTTGTAAAGCCCTAGCTCCTCCTCCTAACACCTTCTGGAGCTCTGGAACTGGTCCTTTCATTAGTCAGATAAATGGGTAGAAAATATGGAAAGCTCCATGGTGTAAAGGAGAGAGTCAAAAAGATTTGACTTTAAACACTGATCCAACTCTTTGCCTCGGTTTTGTTATCTGAAAAAATAGAGATCATAGTATCACTTTCCTCCCAAGATAGTTTGAGGAATAAAGGAGATAATTTATGTAGAGCACTTTAAGGCACTAGATAAGGCACAGCATAAATATGTTGGGCCCGTATTAGCCAAGCTCCACGAGGCAGACTGAGTCATGGCCCTTTCCTATTACCGCCAAAGGAACCTGTTTGAAGTCCCATCTGCAGACCACACATTATTAAACAGTCAGACATTTCCCCACCAAGAGTCATGGAAGGACCATCCTTTGCCACCCCCACCCTCAAATTTGGCTCCTGAACAACCGGTTTTGAAAGAAACAGGGCATGCTGTGCTGGGGCCAGCTCCGAGCTATCTGTGTCTAGTGGGGATTGAGTCAGCACATAGGCTATGTCAGCATCGGCTTTGAGGGGGAACATGCTTGGAACACAGTGATTTATGACAACTGCGCCTAAGGTGTTGGCAGGAAGAGTGAGGTGGGGAAGGAGGGAACCTCAGAGGATGGGAGGGGAGGGAAGGCGAGCAGAACCTCAGAAAGAAGTGGGCGTTGGCTCCATGGGGCTTTAGAAATTAGGTCTTCTGAGATAAGAGCTGGTTTTCCTTCCCTGTCTCCCCAAAGTGACAGATTATCCCCCGTGCATATAAATGGGAGAAGGTGGGAAGCAATGGAAAGAACTGGAGTCAGAAGATTACAATTCAAATCTGGCTATCTACTGATCCCCAGCTGTGTGACAACATTGGGCAAATCCCTTAATTTCTCAAGTCCTCAGTTTCCCTTTCTGTGAACCTGGGGATTGAAGTAAATGTAACAATTTGTGAAAAAGTTGGCTCCAAACTGTGACACACTCCAGGATAACAGAATCCAGTTTGATGAAATCTCTAGAGTCATCCACCTGTGTGGCTGGGCTGCTCTGTTGAATGAAGGCTCAGTCACAGTCAGAGAGGGTGATGATGAAGGCCTAGCCACTGCTGTTTGCTCCCCTCCTCAGTGACAGTGACCCAGGCTCATGCCATTTAGAACTGGGAAGGACCTTAGAGATGAATCTAGTCCAACTCGCATGTAGAGGGCCAGGAGGTAAGAATCCATTGCAGCTTTTGATACTTACAGTAGCTTGGCTCACCAATTTCCCTTTTCTATATACAACAGCAGAGACATACTTATTAATATATTGATAAGAAACTGGTGACTGAAGCAAAATGCAAATTCAGCTATATAATGGATCAAAGATATACCTTTGAACTTAGGACAGGAAAAGCAGCCCTTGATGGAGACTAAAGGCATTTGGGAGAAAGATACTTGAGGACATTGGTATGATAAGTTTACTCTGATGTGTATCACAACTATTTACTCTCTTTTGAAGCAGCCAAAATCTGGGCTTAATCATTTGCATCTCAATAGATTGAGTTTGTTAGAAAGGATACAGGAATATCAAAGAGTGTATTTTATATTGACTCTATATTGGAGATATATATATATATATATGACTCTCTAATCAATGAATTTGAAGAGTTCATAATGAATTATCTCCGCCTGGTCCCTGAATCACACACTCATTTCACTGGAGCTTGTCTTCCAACACTCACATGCTTTCCAGAGAAAGAAACTGAAGCCCCCAAACATTGTGATTTGTCCAAGAAGACAGAGCCACTAGGTAGATGAATGTATAAGACTCACATCTGTAAAGAATTTTAAGGTTTGCAGAATACTTTCTTCAAAATAATTCTATGAAATAGGTAGTCTGAAAGATTCTATGATCTGCCCAGGGTAAGTAAGCAGCTTAGAGTCATCAAAGTACAACCCCCTCTCCACACATTCTGCTTCCTTGTGGTTATTGTGGGACTTCAAAAAAGTGAGAAATCCATTTTTTCCACCCAGCCCCTATCCTGTGCCCAACACTAGCATGGAAGAAAGAAAAAATATGAGCACTGCATCAAAAAGGCATCAAGGCTTGGTCCGATGGACAGTTTCTTGACTAAAGTCAGAAAACCTAAGTTCTATTTGAATTCTGACAGTAACTTCTTGTGTGACATTGGGCAAATCATTGAATCTCTCCATACCCCAGTTTTCCCATCTATAACATGAAGTTAATTTACAATTTTAATTTTATTTAAAACTTTAAAGTGCTCCATAAATGTGTCACGATTATTGATTTGAAGTATCAACAGAACATAAGGAAAATCTCACTTCTGTAACTACCCAGACAAATTTCCCTCATTTGTAGATAACTGGGGAAAAGAGACTCTTACTCAACTAATAAGTATATATTAGGTATCCACTATGTGCTGGACACTGGAAATAGAGACTAAATGTTAAACTGTCCCTGCCCTTGGGAGTTTACATTCTAGAGGAAGGCACCCATATGGAATGAAATGTATGCAAAATATATGCAGAAGGAATAGATTCAAGGTAATTTGATGAGAGAAGCACTAAAACTGGGGTAGAGGGGGATCAGGAAAGCTTCCATGAAGAGAATAGAGATCAGATTTAGCTTTGAAGGAAAATGTCCGTTTTAAGTGGCAGAGAGGAGGAGGAAGACTTCATTGCATGGCCAGCCTTTAAAAAGGCACGGACACTGGAGAGGGGATGTTTTGTGTAGGGAATACCAAGAAGGGCAATTTGGCTGGGCCAAAAACTGCCTAAATGAGAGTACAATAAATTTGGATTAGAAGATTGCCATCAGGCTGTAAAACAGGGCTTTAAATGACAAACAGAAGACTCTAAATTAATAGGAAGGCACTGGACTTTATTAAGTCAGAGAACAACATGGTTTAGGTAATTCACTTTGGCAATTTACTTTGGCAGCTGTGTGGAGGATAGATTGTAGATAGCATTCTTAGCAAAAAGACCAATTAGGATAGTATTGTAATAGTCCAGGAGAGAGTTAAGGAAGCCTTAACTAAGGCAGGGTCACATGGAATGGAAAGGAGATGGATGTGAATAATGGCACGGGAAGAGAAATAATAAGACTTGACCCACTTATTGGAGTCATAGGGTAAGAAGAATCAAAGATGGCTCCAAGGCTGAAAACCTGGATGACTAGAAAGGTACCTGCTCTTTAATGGAATTAAAGAAGTTCAGAAAAGGACTTTGGAGACAACATAAGCTCTGTTTATGAGTCTGACGTGCCTGTAAGATGTCCAGTCAGTAAACTAGCATTTATTAAGTACTTGCCATGCACGAGACTAATCTCTGGACAGAGGTTTGTGATGTGAGACTCTCAGGAGAGAAGCTAGGACTTCATCTAAAGAGCCGGAATCCACTACAGAGAGAGAATCATTAAAGCCACAAGTTGATGAATCCCCTTTAGAAAGTTTGTAGAGAAAGACAGTGTATGTTGGGGATGGAGAAGAGGGGGATGAGTTTGGGTAAGGAGCTATGGGATTTGGACAGAATCTGTCCTCTGGGAAAGAAGGAAGGGAACCTTAGGGGTCTGAACTCCCAGCCTTCACCCTGGCTTGCCCATGGCCTGACCTTTAGAAGCTGGTCCAACTGGCTTCAGAGAGAGTATTCTGGGACAAGAACCTGTGGAGCCTGTGCCTGGAGCCCCGGCTCTGGGGCCCATGGCATTCATTAATAATCAATAGCCATGGCATGATAATCATTCTCTTCTGACCCTCAGGATCCCGGAAGGAAAGGCAGGTGTACAGGAAAGCGGTGAGGAAGCTCTTTGGGGTGGAAGCCTCGGGGAGAAGAGATAGGATCCGGAGGGCCAGTGGCCGAGGCTGGGCCTCCTGGAGGGATGACGTTCTGGAGCCGGCCAAGAAGCCCAACATCACGGGCAAGTTCAAGCTTCTGGAGCCACCCGTCATCGGCCAGAACATCAAGCTGGCCATCTGTCTCACCAATCTCACCTCCCGCCTCCAGAGGGTCAAGGTGAACCTGAGCGCAGCCACCATCCTCTACACTCGGAGACCAGTGGCTGAGATCCTGCACGAATCCCATTCAATTAAATTAGAGCCAGAAGAAGGTAACCTCCTCCCCTAGAAGGGCAGATCTGGGGGGATGGCCTCAGGACACAAGGGGCTCTGCCCTGGAGAGCTCAGTGGGAAAATCCCTCCTTCCGTGAGTGAGGGGGGAGGGGGAGGGAAGAAGGAACAATGTGGGCCAGAACTTCCTGCTCTGACCACTTAGTAATGGATTCATTTGGATTAAGGACTAGGAAGGCTTCCTGGAAGAGTCAAGGCCCAATCCAAGGCTTGGCTGAAGCAAAGATTCAAATAAGCAGAGAGAGAATGGATTATTTCCTTAGAGGTCCGTAAGTTCAGACCGAGAAGAGATTTCTTTAAGAGGCATCTAGTCCAACTCCTTCATTTAGAGCTGGGGAAACTGAGATGCCCCAAAAGTTATGTTGATGGGGGTTGAGGTCCCTTTAAGAAACCCCCCCCATGGCTGACCTTTGATTCACAAATCCTGGTCATCGGGCCTGTCCCAGACCCCATCAGATCTGAGCCAACTTGGGACATCACCCACAAGCTCCTTTGGGTATAAAAGAGCCAGCCTGGAGCTCTCTCTTGGCAGGAGCCCTCCCCCCAACATGGTATCCTTCTGGCCATGTAAGGGTTCCTGCCCGCCCAGCGGCCACCTTTGGCCCTGGCATCTTTCTACCTTTGCCCTTACTTCTAAACCCCTACAATAAACCTTTTTTTTTTATCAATCTAGGTTTTCGGGCCTGTAAATTCCTTTTACAGGAGACTCTGCACCATCACACGACTATCTTTGCGTCGACCCAAGAGGGGTTCCCCCTTCCCTAACTCTCATCAATGTGCCTTGTTCATGACTACACAGACAGAAGAGGCAGGATTTGAATCCTGGTCCTCTGACTTCACAGCCATCACTCTTTCCATCCCAATCCTCCTTTAAGGGCAGGATCTGTATCTTACAGTCTAATCTAGACAGGCCAGGTTCTACAGGAAGCACTCAGTAGGTAATTGATTTGAATGGATCTTAAGTGTCACAGACAGTGAATGACCTTAGCAAGATTTGAACCCAAGTCTTCTGGATCCAGTGGATAGAGTGCTGGGCCTGGAATCAGGAAGATCTGAGTTCAAATTTGGCCTCAGACACTCACGAATTGTGTAACCCTGAACAAGTCACTGAACCCCGTTTGCCTCAGTTTCCCCATTTGTAAAACAAGCTGGCTCCAACTCCCATTTCTCTTTCAGAAAAGAGGATCCCTGTGGAGATCTCATACTCAGAGTACAAAGAAGACTTGACAGATGACAAGAAGATCCTGGTGGCTGCCATGTGCCTGGTCTCTAAAGGGGAGAAGCTCCTGCTAGAGAAGGACATCACTCTGGAAGACTTCATTGCCATTAAGGTCCAACTAGCCCAAGGCACCAGTGGGCTCCAAAAGAGAGGCTTGAGTCTGGGGTGAAGGGAGTGGTAAAGGACAACAACAATTTATGGAGTGCCTGTTACATGTCCAGCATTGTGCTAAGTGCTGAAGATATAAAGAAAGGCAAAGGATAGTCCTTGCCCTGGAGGAGCTTACAATCTAATAGGGGAGACTACATGCAAACATTGTACAAATACAATCTAGGCAGGATAAATTAAAGACAATTTCAGAAGGGAGGCACTGAGATTAAAGGGAATGTTTTCTGGAGAAGGTGAGATTTTAACTGAGACTTGAAGGAGGCCGAGGAAGCCAGATGGTGGAGACAGGAGAGAGAGAATTCCAGGTGCTGGGGGCGGCCAGTGAAAATGCCCAGAGGAAAAACTTGTTTGGGGAATAGCAAGGAGGCCAGTGTCCCTGAACCAAAAGGTGTGTGAAAGGCAGCAAGGTATAAGAAGACTGAAATGGCAGAAAGGGTCAGTCTTTGAAGAGCTTTATTTATAAGGCAAACAAATAAGGGATTTTATATTTAATCCTGGAAATGATAGGGAGTCACTAGAATTTACTGAATAGGGAGATGACATGGTCAGACTTATACTTTAAAAAGATCACTTTGGGGACAACTTTGAGGAGAAGTGAATAGAGTATGGCTCTAGAGTCAGAGGGACCTGAGTTCAAATTCAACCTCAGATACTTACTGTGAGACTATAGACAAGTCACTTACCTCAACTACCTCCCTCACCAAAAAATCCATTTGACTATTGACTGGTGGATGGACTAAACTGGGGAGAGACCTTTAATGGTTCCTTCCTGCTTCCTCTTGCTGTGATTCTATGGAGAGCCCCTTTCATGCCTCCAAACTTTGTCGGGGATGATGGTGTCCAAGAAGGAAATGGCTCAGAAACCAATCTGCTGTGGTGTTGCCTCTCCAGATGCTGAGTCCTGCCGTGGTAGGGGAAGCTCTTGCCGTGGAGGTCACGATTGCCAATCCCCTGTCTGAGCGTGTAGAGGACTGCCTGCTGATCATGGAGGGCAGTGGGCTCCTCAGGGAGCAGCTCAACATCGAGTAAGTAGAGGAGCTGGGAGGGGAGATGAGAGAGGAGCAGGGAGCCAGACCCTGCAGCAAGGCATTTCCGAGGGCCTGGCTGGGAGTTGGGGCCAGGGGCCAGGAAGTAGAACTGTCTGCTGAGGAGTCCAGGAAACATAGCCAAAGGGGGCATTTTTTTCCCCTAAGGTCTGCCATGCAGGTTTTTTGTTTGTTTGTTTGTTTGTTTGGGTTTTTGTTTTTTTTTTTTTTGCAACATAATTTTATTGAAAATATTTGAGTACAATAGCAGAGGAAATAACAGGAAATTCATTTTGTAACAGTGACCTCATCAGCACAAGAACCACAAACAAAACAATTCTGGGACATTAACAATAGCTAATAAAGGAAAGATAGGGTATAAATACTTATTGATATGACAATTTTGGAGACAGCAACTTTGATATGATAGTTTCCTAGTCATGTTACTTGGAAAGGGCCATGTAAAACTAATGGTTATAAGCATTGTACAAGCATCTTTGAGCCTCAGTTTCCCCATCTGGAAAACTTGTGGGCAAGCTCAGAGGGGGTGATGTATATTGAAGCAGAATTGTGATACGGTAGAAAGAGGAATTTAGTGACTTGGGATTAAATCTGGTCTCAGACACTCACTAGTTCTCTGCACCTCATTTTCTATATCTATAAAATGGGAACAAATGATTCACCTCCTAATTCACAGGGTTGTTGTGAGGAAAAGCATAATATGGTCTTTCTAAGGTTCCTTCCAGCTCTATATCCATTAATCCTAAAGTAATAAAAATATTTAAAGTTTTAGTATACTGTAATATAAAACATAATAATATAAATTAATATTAAAATGTATTTATTTATATTATATAAAAATTTATACATAAATATTGAATGATATGAATAAAACAAAATAATATTAAAATACTAAAGCTGTAAAAAGAAAGTCTGCAAATAATGAAGTGCTATGCAACTGAGCTATTGTTATTACAGATGGTGAGGGTCTGGCATGGGGGGAAGGGAGTAAAAACTTGTGGGCAGGGAAAATCAATAAAGACTTTTTGGAGGAGGTAAGACTTAGTTGGGCTTTGAAACGGGAAGGATTTAGAAGGTGGAGAAGGGGAGGCAGGATATTCCAGGCATGGGAACTACATAAGCAAAAATATGGAGGAAGGAAAGAACCTGATGCATGGAAGGCTCTGAGGAGATGGTATCTATCCAAAATTGAAGCAGGGTTAATATAAAAGAGTAGAGAAGAGAGGAGAGAAAGGAGAATGATACTTGAGAGTTAAATTGGAACCAGATGGTGAAGAGTTATCCAACACTAGGTAGAGCAGTTTGGACTTGGTTCTGTAGGCCAGCAAAGGGGTTTTAATTGCAAAGGAATTTGTACTGTTCATTCCTAGAGACAAGAATAGCTCGACCCTCATTCTTTCTTCTTGGTTCTAGCGTGCCAGCCCTGGAGCCCCAAGAGAGGGCTAGAGTCCAGTTCGAGATCACACCATACAAAAGTGGAAGCAGGCAGCTGCAGGTGGATCTTATCAGCACCCACTTCCCAAATATCAAAGGCTTCCTCATCATCCACGTGGCCACCACGAAGTGATAGGGCTGGTGAGGATTTGGGAAAGCACTGATGGGAGACACAAAGAGAGTCCACCACCTTCTTCTAGTTCCAAGACCTTAATTAGTGAAGGACCTGAGTTCTAAACCAAGCCAAGCCTCCAACTTATCATGTGGCCTCCTTAAAGAAATATGATGGTCTGAAGGTACAGAAGGAGACATGTTTTCACACATGGCCAATGCAGAATTTGTTTTGCTTGACTATACATATTTGTTATGAGTTTTCTCTTAATTTGTTTTTTTGGGTTTTTTTTTCCAAGGGGGAAAGGTAGGAGGGAGAGGAAATCATTTTTTGTGAATTAAAAATTAAATTTAAAAACCTATATAAATAATAATAACTAGCATTTATGTCATGCTTTAAGGTTTGAAAAATATTTTGTTACAACAGTCCTGTGAAGTAAGCTACTTTTATTACATCCACTTTACAAATGAGGAAACTGAGTCACACAGAGGTTAACCCATGCCCGGGGTCACACAGCTAATGTCTGAGACAGGATTGGAAATTAGGTCTTCCTAATTGCAATTCCTATACCCTACCATCATTTTTTTTTAAAATAAACTTTAAAAAGTGCATATCAAATTATTGTGTGGCCTTGGGCAGATTTCTTCACTCACTCCTGATTTCAGATTCTTTTGAGGCAAAATGAGGTTAGACTCTAAGATCCCATTCATTTCTTATATTTTATATTCTATGGCTCCTTCTCTAAAATGCTATGTTCTGGGGTGCTCTGAGCCTCCTCCCCCCAACCCGAAGCCTTCACCTGCCCCTCCACCACACGCCAACATGATGACATAGCTTCTAGATCCTAAGATTTGTTCTGGTCCTGGTATACTGTGGGTTAAATGGACTAAAGAACTTCCACGACTCTTGTGAAAATTGGAAAAAGGCCTTCATCTGTCATCTCCCAAACCAAAAGGAGATGTGGGAGTAGCTCCTCCAAGGTCTGTCCTACTTTCTGTGTCTTCTCTATATTCATTATCCCCAACTTCATCGGGTTCACATCAGACTCTGTTGGAAGGCCAGCCTTTGCTAAAGGTATTCTCCATCTTTACTGCCTCCATACACATCCCAGAACACCTTGCTCTGCTCCTTACCTTCTTTCTGATGCTCCACAGAAGGAAAGTCTTGCCTTGAATGCCCCTGAACCCTAAGCCATACTGCTTACCTCTGGATTTGTCCCCCCAGCTCTTCCCCAGAGTTCATGGAGCAGCATTTGGGAGCTTCTCCAGTTCCTGGGCCCTTAGAACTTAATAGTATCTCTTTCTCTCTCCTTTTTTCTGTCCTTTTCCATAAAATTATAGAACATCAAATCTGGAAAGAATAGAGAAGGTCAGAACTGGAGAAGACTTTAGAAAAATATCAGAAATAGGATATTTCTGATGACCTCTTTCAACCCCTAGACAGGAAATTACTCATCCAAGTTCACAGTCAATAACAGAATCCAAGCTTTTTGGCTGTCTTTTTTTCTGCTGTTTATTTACTTTTCCCCTTTTTTGTTATTACAATTTATCTTAAACTTAAGTACAAAATAAAAAAAGAAAGAAAAAACATTGCCATCTATACAGCAAAGCATAAAAGCGGATTCAATATAAAGCAATACATTTTCATTTCAAGAAAATCTTTATAATAAATGCTACACATAGTTTTCTTTTTTTCTTTATTAAAGCTTTTTTATTCTTTAAAACAAATGCATGGATAATTCTTCAATATTAGCCCTTGCAAAACCTTGTGTTCCAATTTCCCCTCCTAGATGGCAAGTAGTTCAATATATGTTAAACATGGTAGAAATATATGTTAAATCCAATATATGCATACATATTTATATAATTATTGTGCCACAGAAGAAAAATCAAATCAAATAACTAAAAAAAGAGAGAGGCAAAATAAAATGCAAGCAAACAACAACAACAAAAAGAGTGAAAATGCTAGGTTTACACATAGTTTTTATAACTGTCCAGATTTGCTTTGCTTTCTTGTGGGTTTCTTTTCTTCTCTCCTGTGTACTTTTTTCTTTTTTCCCTTCTCTCTCCCACAACCCTGCAAAAGGCTACAATTAAACACAGATATGTATGTGTGTGTGTTTGTGTGTGTGTGTATGTGTATATATACTTAGATCTATGTATACATATGTACATATATGCAAATTATACATACACACATACACATACACATACCTTGATATCTATAAGTGTACACATAGAGACACACATATACTCATATCCACTATACTATGCTGATTTCCATTTGTCATCTATTTCTCTAGAGGTAGATAGTATCTCTTTTTATTAGTCCAAATCTTTCCATGTTTTTTTCAAAATCAACCAGCTCATCATTACCTAAATCACAGCAGTATTCCAATCCAATCAATTCTGAGATTGTCTATAAAAGCATTTTCCCTCATTTACCTGCATTCCTTCTATTCTTGGGTACATAAGTTTTATTAATGTGAGAAATTTTTCATTAAAAATAATCAAAATTACCCATTTTATACTTCAAAAAATTCTAACTTTATAATATAATATGGTTCAAGGTCTGATACTACTGAATCTGCTACCTTTATAGTTTGTCCCCCAATATCTTTAAAGTTCCTGATCTTTTATTTTTCTAATTGAATTTTGTTATTATTTTTCTAACTCAGTAAAAATATTTTTGTAATTTAATTGGGATGGCATTACATAAATAGATTAGTTAGGCAAATTTTTCATTTCTTATTATATTGACTTTACCCATGAACAATAAATATTACTTTTAATTATTTGTATGTAACTTTATTTACATAAAAATTGATTAATATTCATATATGCATAAATTCATCCCATTCACATTATAACTTGCAATGGGGGGCAGCTAGGTGGCACAGTGGATAGAGCACCAGCTCTGAAGTCAGGAAAACATGAGTTCAAATCTGGTCTCAGACACTTAACATTTCCTAGCTGTGTGATCCTGGGCAAGTCACTTAACCCCAATTGCCTCAGAAAAAAAAAAAATGCAATTACTTGTATATTTTGCTCTTTTCTATATTTCCTCTTTATCCTTTTCAGTCTCTTTCTATCCCTCCTCACTTTTCTGCTTTACATCTACCTGCTACCTAGCCCTTCTATTCCTTAAACTACCCACCCTTCCAGGAATCCTTCCCTTATCTTCTCCCCCCACCTTACCCCTTTGCCTTCTTATTTCTTTCTGAATTTAGAGAACTTTTATACCTTTCTATATGTATATGTTGTTCCTTTTTTAATCCATTCCCAAATTTGAATAAGGTTTCATCATAATCCACTCTCCTTCCACTAACTTTTTTTGTACTTATTTTTCCTCCCCCCCTCCATTTATATGAAATTTTTGCTCCTTTTTATCTCTTCCTACAGTTTCTATTTTTTTAGAATCATCCTATCATACTTAGTTCAGCCCAAGCCTTTCTTTCAAATGATCCAAATGAAAATGACAGTCATAAAAGAACTGATAAATAAGAAGTAAATTATTTGACCATATTGAGTCCCTTATATTTGGTCCTTAGTGTTTATATTTCTCCAGGATATTTTATGTCAATTTTTCCCCTAAGTTCTGCTGTTTTATCTCTAATATCAAAGTTTTTCAGTTCATTAAATGTCTATTTTAAAAAATCAGGGCTATACTTAACTTTGCTGGGTAAGTTGCCCTTGGTCATAATCCCAACTGTTTTGTTCTGTGAATCACAGTATTCCATCATCTATAGCCCTTCAATGTAATAGCAGCTAGGTCTTGTGTAACTCTTATTGTATCCCCATAATTTTTTCTTTAACTTGGAAGCTTAGAAACTTGGCTATGGCATTTCTGTAAGTTTCCTCCTGAATCTCTTTAAGTGTGATTGGTAGATTTTTTTTTTTTAATTTCTGCTTTGTCTTCTTCTGGAATTTCAGGGAAATTTTCCTTATTAAGTTCTTGTAATATTATATCAATTCCTTTTTAATTTTCAGTCAGTCTCACTAAATAGTGATTATTATATTATATTATATTATATTATATTATATTATATTATATTATATTATATTATATTATATTATATTATATTATTTCTCCTCAATTTATTCTCCAGATCAGTTGTTTTTTTATGATGAGATTTTACATTATTTTCTATTTTTTCATTCTTTTGATTTTGTTTATTGATTTATTTATTTAGTGCCTCAGAATGACATTAGCTTCCCTTTGCCCATTTCTAGTTTTCAGGGAATTATTTTCTTCCTTAAATTTTTAATTCTCTATTTCAAGTTGTTAGCCATTCTTTTTATAAAAACTTAATAAGGAAAATTTCCCTGAAATGAAAGGAAGGATCCTCCAACTGAAATCCTCCAAGAGCTATTTATTCATTCATTTTTTGCTCATTAATTTCACTATCAGCATTTATTAAGGAGCTATATTCATGGCAGATACTCCCCCCAAAAATGAAATAAAGCTAATTCTTAGCCTCAAGTAACATATAGTCTACTAGAAGTAATAGAACCTGTACTTAGATATAAGTACAATAAAAGGTAACATAAGATAGGAGCGAAGGAGCTTCTGAGAAAGAACTCAAGGATAATTTGAGGAGGAAGATGTTATTCCCAGTTGAAAGCTCAGGAAAGGCATCATGGAGGAGGTAGCAGTCCAGTAAGACAATCCCAATTGTACCCTGAGACCAATAATAGGGCTTCAGTTAAGAACTCAGTTCCTATGCTTATTTATTGATTTAACAATTAATTCCCAAATTCCAAATAATGGAATGCCTTGTCTCGTGGTGAGTTCCCCATCACTGAAGGTGTTCAAGAAGACAAGTGTGCTATAGTCAGAGAGAGAAAGAAAAGTATGGCTGCGAGTGGTCAGTTGTTTCCAGGAGGAGGTTAGAGCCTGTAGGGAGGTTGGGAGATTAGGTGGGGGTTGAAAGATGCAAAAGAGTTGGAGATGGGGAGAGGAAAGACAAACAAACAGCAGGAAGGCTGAAGAGCAGAGGTCCCTGTAAGAAAGAGAGAGGCAGAGAGAGAGGGAGAAAGAGGGAGGGAGTGTGTGTGTGTGTGTGTGTGTGTGTGTGTGTGTGTGTGTGTGTGTGTGTGGCCTAGTCAGGGCCAAAAGAGGGGAGGATCCTTAAAAACCTTGACCTCCAAGAGGAGTTTGGCCATAACACGGAAGGTAATAACCTATAGTTTCTTGAGCAGGGGAGGAACATTTGGAGAGCTCACTTCAGGCAGATAATACTACAGACAACTAGAGCTCTAAGAATTGAGATTCCTTTTGAGGTAATCTCCAAAACAAAAACTATCAAGGCTTCTTTATTCAAGCTCTGGGCAGAGAACCCAGTTCTAAGCACTCCACTGAGGACATATAAAGCAGATACGCTCTCTGCTCCTGTAATCCATCTCTGCCTTTTACAGGAGGGTTTGTGTTGGCTAATGATGTGAGACTGGGGGAAACCAAGTCTTTTTGGGAAGAGAGTTGCTAGACCAAGGAGTCTCTTTAACCAGCTTCTCTGGGAGGTCAGAGTTCCCTTTTTTGGGTCTATATTCTCAGGCACAGGAAGACAGATTGAGCCTCTCCCAACCCAGATTGATGCAGAAAGATCAAGAGGTCTCTAAACCAGTTAACTGTATTGGTTAATTGAATGGAAACCAAGCTGGCACAAAGGTTCTGGCTGCCATTGGTTGCATGGGTTGACAGCGCTTTCCTCCTTTCCTTCTCTGTCTCCCACTTCCTGGGACCCTAGTTCCCTGGTTCAGTTGATATCCGTTTGATATCCATTTATGGGAACATATGACCAGACCCTGTCTGAGATAGGATCACAAAGGAGAGAAATGCAATATTTCATTCTATCACTGGGGTCAATTTAAGCTTCAAGGAGGAAGATATTTTGTGATGGGACGGTAGATATCACCTTGCCCACAGACTACACTATCCAGGGCCAGCCCTGCTCCAAACTTGCAAAATCGGCAGGATGCCCAGCAGGGAATTTGAACTGCGGACTCTGCCTTTAGAAAGGCTCCCGTTCCAAAGTCAGAGTAAACCACACCGACAGCCAGTTTGGCAGCCTGAAGCAGCTTCCCTGAGAACTAGTAGTCCCTGCCTTGCCTTGCCCTGTCCTGCCCAGCCCTGCTCTGCCCTGCCCTGATCTTCCTCCCAGCTTCCTGGCGCCTAGGGATTAATTTGTCAGCAATGTTGTCAATAGTATATTTGAACTTCACCATGACCATGGTTTTTGCCTCTCCACCACAGGCTAGGCCAGCAAAGGGTCATGCAGGCTGAAGGACAGAAGGTCAGCGGACTAAGTCTGGAGCTGTGAGAAACATCTTGGATTATCTTGGGTCTGTCAAACAGGCTTTCACTTTCCCAGTAAGAAACTGGATTACAGTGCCAGGTCCTCTTATTAGCGATGAGGGGGATGACACAAACTCTTATCTCTGTGTTCATTTCTCTAAAGCCGAACAACTTCCTGGCCTAAGTAGCCCAGTAGGCCTTGGCCCTGGGCTCAGACTGATGCCTGATTCCAGCTCCACATTTGCCCCGAGAGGTAGAGCCATCTTAGAGGCCTCCAGCCACCCTTTCTGTCCCTCTCTGTAGTGATCCTGGGGACCGTTTCCAAATGAGAGCGCTCATGCTGTGGCTTCATCTAGACTTCCTTACTTCTTCTACATTCTGAGCCTGAGATGTGAATGAGAAAATAAATGTGTGTGAGTTAGGGGGGGATTAGGGATGCAAAGTTTAGAGAAGAAAAATACTAGAGTTCCCGGAGCTTGTTAAAGTCCATTTGGGAGGCACTTGGCTGACAAATGTGATTTGGGGGCAGTCTGAGTTTCTTCCTTCATTTAGGGACTGACCAAGCAGACAAGTCCTGGTATGCTCAGTTATTTGTGAATTCTTAGTCATGGGAGAGTCAAGAGTTTGTTTCCTTGAAAGAGCTGAAATACAAACTTTCTTTGGATTAAAAAATCAGATCCACATGAAGAAATTCACACACAAAGACGGGCATTTACATTTGCACACACACACAGATATAAATTGTCATACTGTAAGCAGTATAGAAAACATGAATTAATTGTCATTATTATTAGACACATGCCCAGCCGTGTTCTCAATTAAAATCTATTGAAGTGGATTCAATAAACATTTTGGAAATACCTTTTATTTGCAAGGCTTTACACTTGCTGTCAGGACAGAGATGAAAAATGATAATCTCTTACCTCAGAGAAATTTAGAGTCTATTAACATGGATAGAGTATGTAAGCTAGTGAATATTAGACAAAGTATAATGAGAGCAAACAAGAGATCTAGAAAAATGTCCTGAGAAAAATCTTAAAGATCTAATTTTCCCCTTAGAGGAGGAGGGAAAGTTTTTAGGGAGGAAGTAGCACCTGAACTGAAGTGTGGAGGAAAGAAATTATTTTAATAGGCCAAAAAGGGTATCACTTGACCTTTCTAGATTTAGCTCCCTCGTCTGTAAAACGGGAGTCATGAGTCTTACACTATAATGACTTCCCAGAATTGTGAGGAATGAACTCTGGGTAAACTTTAATTATTATATAAATATGAGCTACCATTCAAAAGATTTGTGATTTCATCAATGTGGCTGCTCCCTCCATCAAGAAAAACTGCAAGGCCTCCATGATCTAGTAGATGGACTTTATGATTTCAATTTTGTCTCCTCCTCAAGAAAATACAACTTCTGCTTAAGGATGCCATGGAGTTGGACTACACAAATATGAGAAGGCAGATGGCAGGTCAATTTCAAGGAATAGCAACAAGTAATTCAGTTTTCTAGGAATGTAGAGTACCAAATGGAAGGTGAGGAGAAAAAAGTATGGAAAGATAAATAGGAATTAGATTATGGAGGGGCTTAAGAACTAGGCTAATAATTTCATACTTTGTCCTATATATATTTGCTGAAGCAATTGGGATTAAGTGACTTGCCCAGAGTCACACAGCCAAGAAGTGTTTAGTGTCTGAGGTCAGATTTGAACTCTTGACTTCAGGGCTGGTGCTCTATCCACCACACTACCTAGCTGCCCACCTAGAGCCTTCCCTAGATAGTAATGAATCACTCAGTAATTTTGAGTGAGAAAGTGACACTGAATCACAGAATCTTAAGAACTGGAAGGAACGCCAAATGATATCTGGTTCAACCTGTACCCAAACAAGGATCTTCTCTACACTACACTCATTAAATTCATCCTACCTCTTCTTAAAGACTGCAAGCAAAAAGGAACACAGCTTTCCAAGTCATCCTATTCCACTCGGGGATAGTTCTTTTTTAACAAAAATTTTATGCATGGGTAATTTTCCAGCATTGACAATTGCAAAACCTTTTGTTTTAACTTTTCCCCTCCTTCCCCCCATCCCCTCCCCCAGATGGCAGGTTGACCAATACATGTTAAATATGTTAAAGTATAAATTAAATACAATATATGTATACATGTCCAGTTATTTTGCTGTACAAAAAGAATTGAATTTTTAAATAGTGTACAATTAGCCTGCGAAGGAAATCAAAAATGCAGGCAGACAAAAATAAAGGGATTGGGAATTCCATGTAGTGGTTCATAGTCATTTCCCAGAGTTCTTTAACTGGGTGTAGCTGGTTCAGTTCATTACTGCTCCATTGGAACTGATTTGGTTCATCTCATTGTTGAAGAGGGCCACGTCCATCAGAATTGATCATCCTATAGTACTGTTATTGAAATATATAATGATCTCCTGGTCCTGCTCATTTCACTCAGCATCAGTTCATGTAAGTCTCTCCAGGCCTTTCTGAAATCATCCTGTTGATCATTTCTTACAGAACAATAATATTCCATAACATTCATACACCACAATTTATTCAGCCATTTTCCAATTGATGGGTATCCCCTCATTTTCCAGTTTCTTGCCACAAACATTCTTGCACATACACGTCCCTTTCCCTTATTTAAAATCTCTTTGGGATATAAGCCCAGTAGAAATACTGCCGAGTCAAAGGGTATGCACAGTTTGACAGCTTTTTGAGCATAATTCCAAATTGCTCTCTAGAATGGCTGGATGTATTCACAATTCCACCAACAATGTATCAGTGTCCCAGTTTTCTCGGGGATAGTTCTAAATGAAAAGAAGTCTTTCCTCTCAGCAGTAGCCCAAATCTCCCCCTTTCCAGCCCTCCACAATTTCTGGGAAAAGAGACTAAAGCCAGGAGCTTCTTTTTCCCCTTCTCTACATTTAAAAACTCCTTGACATCATCCTTCATTCTCATTTCCTTTATTCAAGTCTCTCATAAAGAAGCCTTTATGTTTATTTATCTATTTATTTAAAGCCAATTTCTCTAAAACTAAGTTGGGTTATTGGATCCCGTCCTCTCCAGTCTCCCCCAACAGTGTCCTCATAACACCATTCTATTCTCTCTTCTCCCTTTTTCTCTAACACAAATACACACACACACACTCTTCAATTTTTCCTGCACTTTTTTCTGCACTTACAATTGTGCCCAAATTCTTCCTCAAAAACATCATTGACCTACTATGCCCTCAAGTTATCATCCTATATCTCTCCCTCCTTTTCATAGCCATACATCTGGAAAAACTCATCTCCTCATGTTGTCTTTCAATCTCATTTACTTCTTAACCCTTTACCATCCAGCTTCCAACTTACTCACTCAAATAAAACTATTCTCTTCAAATTTACCAATGATTTCTTAAAATCCAAATTTGATGGCCTTTTCTCAATTCTCATCCTCCCCAATCTCTCTACAAGGTTGATCACCAACTATTGACCTTCTGTATATTCTCTTCTTGCTGAATTTTCATGATTACTCTATTTTGGTTTTTCTCCCATCTGTCTAGCCTATCTTCTCTTTGAATGAATGAATGAAAATGCATTTATTCTTATGTGCCAAGCATTACTCTAAGTGCTAGAGATATAAATACAAAAATGCAGACAGTCTCTGTTTTTCAAGTCTCTGCTTTAACACTTTAATAGGGAGAAATAACATAAGAAGAGTTATTTTGGTGGGAAAGTTAGAGGGAAAATGAATAAAGCCATAGAGAAATAGAATGACATTCTTTTTCAGGACTAATGAGCCTAATTTTGATTATAGTTCCAAATATGACAGAACTAGGATTTTAACTCAGGTCCTCTACTTCCAAGTTCAACATTTTCCACTCTGTCATGCTATCTTCCAATCAATACAATGGGAAATTTGTGAGAAGCATCATGATATGGTAAATAGAGCAAGGAAATTAAGAGTCAGGAGGAACTAGATTCAAATCCAAACTCAAAAGATTTGCTGACCATGGACAAGTCACTAAATTTTTTTTTAGGTATAGTTCCCTCAACTGTAAAATGAAGGAGTTGCATTCAATGGCCTCTAAGGTCTTTTCAGCCCTAAACATATGAAAGCGGAAGAAACTTTAGAGTCAGGAGCCCTGGGTTCAAAAACACATTTAACAAGCTAATCAACCTTCAGCAATTCCCTTTAGGCCTTAGGCTACATATCTATAAAATTGGGCTAATATTCTCACTACCTACTTCTTAAGTTGCTAAATTTTTTAAAATTTTGAAGCATTATATAAATCATATACACTGTTAAGGTTCAGCAAAGTGGGCATAGAAACCTGAGCAATCTAGAAGTTAACTTGATATTCCCAATTTCCAGGCAATTTCCAGTAGCCCTGGGTTCTGAGAAGTCCTCAGTCACCTGAGTGGAGAGGCTTCCCTCCAGATGGAAAAGGCTATGAGCTGTATGGGCCAATGTCTAAAGTCCAAGAGCACCATTCCATGATTCTATTAATGTTCATAGAAAAGTCCCTGATGGCAACTTCAGTCATTTGCCCCATGCTTCCCCCTAGTGAGCTAAATGTGAATCACAGCACTGAATGAATTTTCAGATCCCAGAATCAGGGTAGTTCAGCCATTTTCCTTTTGTTGGGTCTGGGGGAAAGAAACTATGTAGACACATGCCCCTGGAGAAAGGGCATCTTTCTGATCCTAAGCCTAACTCAACCTTTTGAGGCTAATTCAAAACAATTAACTTTTAGTTTCCTATGTCTTAGGACTTCTAAGGCTATTCATCTGGATGGTGACATTTAGCCCCTCGGTTTTTTTTGGTTTTTTAATAGTTTAATTTTTTACAAATACATAAAAATATAGTTTTCAACATTCATCTTTGCAAAACCTTGTGTTCCAATTTTTTTCATCCTTTCTCCCTCCTTTTCCCCTCCCTCAGACAGCAAGCAATCTCATACAAACATGTACAATTCTTCTAAATTTATTTCCATATTCATCATGTCACACAAGAAAAATCTGATCAAAAAGGGGAAAAAAATGAGAAAAAAACAAGCAAACAACAACAAAAGGTGAAAATAATGAGGGAAAGGAAAGGGGGAATCCCATTTCTCGGCACATAGATAGTAAGATAACCCCATGAGGCGCAGTGTCCCCTGTAAATGAATTTACAGGCCTGAAAACCTAGATTGATAAGTAAAAGGTTTATTGTAGAAATTTGGAAGTAAAGTTCAGTTAAAAAGACGCCAGGACCAAAGGTGGCCACTGGGTGGGCAGGAACCCTTACATGGTCAGTAGGATACCATATGTTGGCTGGGAGGGCTCCTGCAAAGAGAGCACCCTGGATTGTTTCTTTTATACCTAGAAGATGATGGGCGGTACCCTCAAGTTCTTGGCGGGCTTTTCAGTTAGCTCAGATCAGGTGAGGGCTGGGGGAAGCTGAGCAGATAGTGGGGCTGGCCCCGGATATTCAAAGAGTACCTTTGACCAGAATTTGTGAATCAAGGTCAACCATGGGTTGGGCAATTAGGAAGGAATCTTAAAATAACCTCAACCCCCATCAAAAACACTATGCTTGGATCCATATTCAGTCACCATCATTCTCTCTCTGGATGCAGATGGCACTTTCCTTCACAAGACTATTAGAATTGTCTTGGATCATCTCATTGATGAAAGGAGCCAAGTCCATCATAGTTAATCATCACTGTTGTTCTGTGTACAATATTCTCTTGTTTTCTGCTCAGTTTATTTAGCATCAATTCATGTAAGTCTTTCCACAGTCCCTCAATTCTTTCCCAGGCCATCAGCTCTACACCAACCAGACTCTCCTCTCCCTATTTCTACCCCTTGTTGAATTCAACTCTATACCATCGTCTACACGGAATTCTTTACCCCCTTATATTGCTGTTCATACTTTATCAAGTGGCAACCTTGTATTACTCCCATTATTTCCCTTCTCTACTCCTTTTTAGTCATAAAATTGTGCTAGGTCCACTACAAATTTGTTACATAATCCCAACTGGAACCTCTTTGCAAGATGGTCCTTTAACACTTCCCTAATGGAGTCACTATCCCCTTCACAACTGCTGCAAATCTTTGATCCCTCTGCAACCTCACAAAATATTCCACTCCCCCCCAAATTCTTAGTTGAGGACTTTGCCTCATACTTCACAAAAAATAAAATTGAAGCCATTTACCAAAATCTTTCCTTTCTCTCATCTCATAGCACTCAGATATTTTGTTCCACCATTTCCTCAATCATCTTATGTGAATAGGTAGCCCCTTTCTCCTTGACAAGGTAAAATTTCAACATGCATCTCAGCCTGCCTTTTCCAGCAGATTGCCCTATCATCCCCACTCTCACAAAGCTCTTCAACCCACACATACTGGCTATTTCCTTAAACCTATGTCTCTTCCATCCGTAAAAGACTTTCACTTGAACTGTCCTGACCCTTTTACAGCTAACCTTGAGAACAGTTGTCTACAAATAAGGACTCCACTTCCACTCATCTCACTTTCTCCCTTCTAAACTTTCTGGTAGTGATTTCTAATTTCATCATTCAACTGAAACTGTTTTCCTAAATGACTAGTTATCTCTTAATTTCCAAATTTAATAGTCTTTTTCTTTTCTATGAATCTTTGTGGTCATCATATTCATCATTTCTTACAGCGTTCCATTACCTTCATGTACCATTTGTTTAGTCATTGCTTAATCAGTGCACATCTATTCTTCTTCCATTTATTTACTGCTATAAATATTTTGGTGTATATAGGAACAGCCTTTTCTCAATAATTAACCTTGCCTTCTGTGTAACTTTTGAAACTATCACCCTCTTGTCCTAGATATGGTCCTCTCCAGGTTTTCATGACACTTCTCTCTCTGAGTTCTCCTACCTCTATTAATGATCCAGCTGCAGTTTTCTAGCAAAGATACTTCAGTGGCTTGCCACTTTTTTTTTTTTTTTTTTGTGCTGAGGAGGCAACTGGGGTTAAACCCAACCAGGATGTATCAAGTATCTGAGATCAGAGTTGAACTCAGGTCCTCCTGACTTCAGGACTAGTGCTCTATCCACTGCGCCACCTAGCTGCCCCTGTCATTTTCTTTCCTGATTTTTATAAATGAGGAACTAAGGCAAATAGATCTTAAGTGACTTGCACAGGATCACACAGCTAGTAAATATCTAAGCTGGATTTGAACTGAAGATGAATCTTCCCGATTCCAAGCCCAGACTTAGCTGCCCTAGTTCCATGACACTAACTACCAAATAAGACATCTGGAACTATGTCACAGACATTTCAAACAACTTATCGTTACCCCCAAGCCCAATTATTTTCTCAGATTCCCTACCATATAAGGATGTCATCATTCTTCCAATCACCAAGCTCAGATTAGTTAATGTTATCCTCATTTGTACTCACCCATAGATCCATTCTGTGGACAAATCTTGTCATTTCTACATTCACATTTCTTGGATGTCTCTTCTTTTGCATTCACACAAGCTCTGCTATTACAAGCCCTCATCACTCCTTGCTTGGACTACTGACATAGTCTGCTAGCTGGTCTCCCTCTTCAACTCTTCCCCATTCTAATCCATCCTCCACTCAGCTGTCAGTGAACTTATGTGCAGGTCTACCATATCAATTCGCTGCCCCTTCCCCCACCCCACACTCTCTCATCTTCAACTCTTATCATTCTGTCCCTTCTGACTAGAATGCTGTCTTTCATTACCTCTGTCTGGTTCCTAGCTGTAAAACATGGCTCCATATTCTACCAGAAATCTTTCCCTGTTCCATTAACTTTCCCCACTTCCATGCTACTGGTCCTCCTTCTAAGATTATGTCATCTATCTTTTACATATATAAATGTATCCATATGTGCTCCTATTATAATCTGGGGCCTTTGAGATCAGCAATATGGCTATTACATTTCTTTATATCCTTAGTATTAAGCAGAGGGCTTGGAACATGGCAGATGCTTAATAAATGCTCTTTGACTTGAGATGATTCACCACCAACTAAAATAATTTTGATAACATGCAACTGAAAATATTCTGCATAAAATTAATGCCAAGGACTGAATGTAGGTCACAATACAGATTTTCATGTTTTGTAAATTGTTTGCTTTTTGGTTTCTTTCTTTTTTGATCTGATGTTTCTTGTGCAACATGATAAATGTGGAAATATGCATAGAAAAATTGGATTACTTGCTGTGCAGGGACAGTGTTGGGGGGAAGAAGAAAAATTTGGAACAAAAGGATTTGTACAGGGATTTGCACAGGTTAATGTTGAAAACTATTTTGAAAATAAAAAGCTATTACTAAAAAAAAAAAATAAAAATATATATATATATTAATGCAACTATGACAAGAATGCATTGAATGGGGGGGTCCAGGGTGGAATTTGTTACCAACATTAAAATTTTATATTAGATCTAGATAATATATATAGAATATATATTGATCTCTATGTAACTACATCTTTATATACCTAATATCTATCTATATATAAAAATACGATTAAAAGTCATTCCCCAGTAAGTGACAAAAAGGATAATTGATTCTCAAAAGAATTATATGCTATTAACAACCACATGAAAGGATACAATGACATGCAAATCAAATGACAAGAAATTCAAAACATATCTGACATTTCTCCTCATAGCTTAAAAATTGGCAAAGACAAGAATAACTTACTTTAGAGGAGTTGGAGGGAATTAGGGACACTAATACACTGTTGTTGAGGCTATATATAAATCACTAGAACCATTTTTGAAAGCAATTTGGAATTAAAATGACTAAAGTGTTCATACTTTTTGACTCAGAAATAACACTATAAACTACTATACCCCATGAAAACTAGTGATAAGAAAGTCCCCATTTATACCAATACATTTTATAGCAGTACTTTTTGTTGTGATACTAAAGAACTAGAAACAAACAAACAAAAAACCTCAACAAAAAATGGGGCAGCTAGATGACACAGTAAATAGAGCAATGGCTCTGGAGTCAGGAGAAACTGAGTTCAAATCCAGACTCAGACATTTAATACTTCCTAGCTGTGTGACCCTGGGCAAGTCACTTAACCCCAATTGCCTAAAAAAAAAAAAAAAAAAAAAAATCCATTGATTGGGGAATAATACAAACTACAGTATGTAAATGTAATATTACCAAGCTGTAAGAAATGACATACCATGAAGCATAAACAAATTTTCATTAAAAAATTACATCAACAGATACAAAATGAAGCACAATGAAGAAAATACACAATTACAATGTACACAAAAAGAACCATTAAAATAAAGAAAGTGAATGTTGCAAAATTACAAACTAAGAGTGACTTGAGATATGACATCCCATCTAACTCCTATGTGGAGGTGGGAGGTTCCTAAGAGTAGAACATTGCACTTATTTTCAGATGTTTCAATCTATGCATTTGCTGATGCTTTTTCTTTTCCTTTTGTCTTTTAAAAAATACTTTTTATATAAGATAGCTTTCTCGGAGAAAGGGAAATAATATTATGGAAAATTATGGTAACAAAAAAAAAACTTCAATAAATCTCATTTTTAAGCACAGATACCTTGAGGCACTCCACTAGCAACCTCTTTCCAAGCTGACTACAAATCATCTAGGTTCAGCCATCCCACTGGTTCTAAATCCACCTAATTACAATACTGTATTGCTTTGGTCCCTTAATTTTCCTCATTTTCCATTTCTTCCCTCACCAATTCCCCTTTCCCCTCCTAGAAAGAAATATAAAAGATATTATTTCTATTACATTAAAAATCAGAATAATCCAATCTGACCAAGAGGACATTCCAAAAATTCACAAATAATTTACATCACAACAAAAACTTTGTATTTTATTAATCTGGCAATGGAGTTTCATAAGAATGAATTTTTAAAAAGCATACTTAGCCTAGCATACTTTAAAAAGTACCTTAGCATATTTAATTCTTAACCTAGACAGACTACCAGTTATTAGTACCATCCTCCTAAAATCTCATATTGCACTTTGCACTTCTCTAAATAAATATTAGCAAATGCATATGTTTACTATTGTAAAGTTGTAAAGCAGCATAATTTAGTAGTCAAATTCTGAATTTGAATTCCTGGGATAATGATGTGATCTTAGGGAAATCAAACTCTCTGAATGTTTCCCTATCTATAAAATGATGATTTTAATTCTCTCACCATTTCACAAGTCCATTGTGAGCAAAGTGTTTTATATCCCTTAGAATTCTGTAGAGACAAGTTATTAACAAAGTAATTGTTTCTCATGTCCTCTTTCCCCTTCACCACAATGATGGTGACGGTTTCTCTTTTGGCATTGACAGGATTAGATAAGAGTTATAAGAACTGGTCAATTCTTGAAACACTTGTTTTCAACAATTAAGGTTTATTTAAAGAAATGTTCCTACTTCTTCAGACCTTCAGAGGCTGACTGAGCCAATGTCTGTGTTACAATAAAGAAATAGCATCCAGCTTTGCATAAGGGGCCTTTCTGTTGAACAAATGTAAGCCAATTATTTTGAAACACCCAAGAAACAAAGCCATTAATCTGAGATGACCTCTAAATTTTAATCCCAATGGATCTAAGCACTGCCTCCCCAATTCTATCATGTATCATGCCTATAACAGCAAAGTCCCAGAAAAAAACAACCTCCAAACTTAAAAGATTTTTTTCCTGAAGTTTATTATAAACCAAGTTCAAAGGCAGTAAGACAACTATTTACAACTTTCCAGGTGACAAACATGGAAAGAACATCTGAGCAAGGCCTACAGGATCTTAGGGTCTTGGTGGGCGCATCCCTGGAGGTGGAGGACCTGTGAAGGAAAGAAAGGATGAAAAATATATCTAGCAGGCTAGGGTGCACAAGACAATGAATTCTGGTCAAGACTAAAGATATTTTGATTAGGAGTCAAGAGATGGCTCTTTTGTGAGATCCTTAGTCTATTTCACATCCAAATTAAAATGTAACTGGGGGGGGGGGGGGGGCAGCTAGGTGGCACAGTGAATAGAGCACAAGCCCTCAATTGCAGAGTTCAAATCTGGTCTCAGACACTTAACACTTCCTAGCTGAGTGACCCTGGGCAAGTCACTTAACCCCAGCCTCAGAAAAAGAAAAAAAAATGTAATTGTAATATTAACTTGTGGGTTTCTAAGTTAATATGTAGCCTACAGGATTAATTTATATTTGCTTTTTTAACATCACTCATCTGAACAACACGTGAAATGCGTGCACATGTGTGTGTGTGTGTATGTATATGTGTGTGTGTCTGTAATTCAAATTTCCATCTGCTAATAATAGAAACTAAAGGCTTCAGTATTTTGAGAAGCAGTGGCAGCACAATCCATATAGGTCACATTTAACATTAGAAGGACCACAATTCAAGAATACATCAAAAGATCAATTTTTGTTAATTAATTCAGTGCATTTTTTATTCATAAGGCAAAGAAAATCAATAATAGAATAAAAATTTTTATTTCAAAGTAAAATTACATTATTTTTAGGTCAACTGACACACATGGTCCAGCTAATGTTAAACTACATAGAAACACAATCACTCAAAAAGAAGATGGACTTTTTATAAAGACCATTTTGTTCAATCTGTATCTGAATAAGAACATCTATACTGTAACCTCCTTGGACAAATCATTTCTCCCCTGTGAGTCTTTTTAAGATGGAAACACTACTACTTAACACTAAAAGACTTTACAGGATTATTCTAAGGATCCTAAGAGGTCACAGACACAGAAATAAAAAGAACCTCATATGGGTCACCTATACAATATCCTCACTTCACAGAACAGAAAACTGAGCACAAGTAAAGCTATGCTTGCCCACAATCAAAGAGGCAGTAAATAGCAGATTTGGCATTCAAATCCACGCCTTGTACTCTCAATCCTCTCTATTCAATCCTTTGCTACTTTTATAGCACAATTTGATGGACAAAAAAAGTGCTTTAAAAAATAAAAGGTTCAGTGCAAATTCAAAGATCATAATTCCAGAAATAAAATGATCTTAGAACAGAATAAAAAAATAGGTACTTTAGAACACTGAATGTTAGATATATAGCCCAATCTCTCCCTAAAGACATTCTGACCAAAATATAATAATTTTTAAAAAGACATCCTGACTTTAATATCCTCAGTACCACTATTCCAGAGCACTCACCTCTCATTCCTGGAGGAGGGGGTCTCATGCCAGGAGGGGGCATGCCCATTGGTGCCCCTCGACCTGGGGGCATCCCCATTGGAGGGCCCATGGGAGGTCTCATGCCAGGTGGGGGAGCCATCATGCCTGCAACAGAAAAGTTCCAGAAAACCAGCTAAATGTTTGTCTCAGAAAGAAAAAAAATATCATCACAAAGAGCTCAAAAGTCTATCACCACTCTCTCCCAATCCAGCCATCCCCATATCCTTAAGATCTAAACTCAGGACCATGACTTCTTACAGCTCATCCCATTCCTTGAAGTCATATCTCAAGCTATGAGCTTTGACTAAGACAACACAGCTGGACCTCAGAGTAATCCTGCTGACTGATCCCAACTCCTCATCAAGTTCAGACAAGGTCATGCTTCATCACTAATCCAGCTGAGGGCCTCTCCCTTCAAGAAGCACTGGTCCCAGGGACTCTGTACCTGGAGGAGGTGCTCCTCGGCCCATTGGTGGGGGAGGTCCCCCTCGGCCTGGAGGATATTGTGTTGGGGCCCCTGCAATGCTGGCTGTGGCGGCAGCAGCTGCAGCTGCAACAGTTCCTCTTCCTTGTGGAGTCATCACCTGGAAAGACATAGTGGAACATAAGAGATCTTGTCAATATAAGGTCATGCAATCTTAAAGCCAGAAAAGACTTAGGAGATCCAATCCCCAACAAAGCACCACCAAGAAATATATATCTAGTCCTAACTTAAATACCTCCAATAACAGGGACAGCAATACCCACTTGAAAAAACCCATTCCATTTTGTATAGTTATAAATGGTAGTTTTTTTCCATACCAAGACATAGTTTGCTTCTCTCAACCTTCTACCCTGAAGCCAATAATCAAATCGTTCTGTCACTGACAACTCTCAAATATCAGAACATAGTAATCAAGACCTTCAAAACCCCAGTGAATCTGCCAATTCTCCAAGTTAAACATCCCTAATTCCTTCAACTAATGCTTCCTTGACATGGTTTCCTTTCCTCGACCTTAGTACTATTAAACATTGTCAATGTTCCTTTTAAATTCAAATATTCCCAGTTTGTTGCAGATATAACAATTAGGGTTTCTGCCACTGCTACCATAGCTTAGTAATGAGCTTCTTCCTAGGAAATTCAGACAGACACACAGGAATACTGAGCAAAGCACACTTATTTAACTATACTTAAATTCTACTGAGTAGTGGTACTCTGACTTCCTCTACACAAAGTAGGTGCTGCTATCTGGAATGCATGGCTCTCAGCAATGCAAGGTCTATGGAGTAATCTACATTAAAAACATTGACTCGTAGCAAAAAGTATGACAATGGAAAGCATGGGACAGTGGGGGGAAAAGGAGAGGGAGTTCATAGCTATTAGTCACGATGCTAATACCAGCATGATCCTGATTAAATCATAAAACCTCTTTAAGACAAATTTCCTTATTTATAAAATTACAGAAGGTTGGACCAAACCTTTAAGGTCTCTTCTAGCTCTAGATCTTTGATTGTTAAGAGTCTTTCAATCGGAATATATGACTTCATATCTTGGAGCTGACACTATAATTTTAAGACCCTAGGAAAGTCCCTCAGCTCTCAGAGCTTGTTTTCTAACTTGTAGATCGGAAAGAAGACCTGTACTACTTACCACACAGCATAATAATGAGAAAAATATTTTTTATATTTTGAAGTGGTAAGTAAAGTGAGTTATTTATTAAAAATGACAGAACTGACCCAGGGTAGAAGCCAGAACTCACAACATCACTGACCATAAGACACAATTTTACCCCAACAATGTTATTATTTACATATTTTCTTTAAATTTCTGATAGCTTATAGAAGCTGTGGGGTGGACCAAGAAAAACACTGAACCTTTGGGCAGCTCAAACAAGCTATCACTTTACCACCTAATGAAATGGATAGTAGCTCAAAATATGTTATTTAGATTTTTAAAAAAATATATTAAATCACAAATGACTAAAAAGTTAAAAATCACATTTTTATTTGTTTTCAAAAAAAGTAAATACAAATTAATGTAGCTCAGCAATTAGCTCCTTAGGAAAGAAAAGCTTATACTAACTGGACAAAGCATATATCTTTAATCTATCCCAATTTAAACCACCAAAGATTTAACTCTCTCTTATCAAATTCTCAGAGGTACAAGATGAAACTCCTTAATCACAATTAAAATTCACAATGACCATATTTTTCCCCTTCACACCTGTTTTTTAAAGAGACGCTATAGAAAACTTAAGAGGCACATGTAACTTCAGGTCTGAAATCTCTACCAACATTTAAAGCCCAGAGGCTTGTATATCCCCAGAGCTCTGGTATGAGAGCTATTCTCTCTCATATTACACTCATATTGACCTTATCAGCTCCAATGGATCCAATTATTATCTAAAGCAGATGATTAGCAAATCTACAGATTCAGTCCTTACTTCTCATCTGAACTATAATCCTACATCACCAATTTGCTAAACATCTCCCACCTAAATTTCTCAAAAGCATATACAAAGAAACACAAAAAAGAACTTATCCCTCCCCCCATCAAAACACTTTGTTCTAATTTCCATCTGTCAAAGATACCATCAATCTTAAAGTCATTCAGCAAGACCAAGAGATCATTATATACTTCAACAATACTATATGATGATCAATTCTGATGGACGTGTGGCCATTTTCAACAATGAGATGAACCAAATCAGTTCCAATAGAGCAGTAATGAACTGAACCAGCTACACTCAGTGAAAGAACTCTGGGAGATGACTATGAACCACTACATAGAATTCCCAATCCCTCTAATTTTGTCCGCCTGCATTTTTTATTTCCTTCACAGGCTAATTGTACACTATTTCAAAGTCTGATTCTTTTTGTACAGCAAAACTGTTTGGACATATGTACATATATTGTATTTAATTTATACTTTAACTTTTGTAACATGTATTGGTCAATCTGCCATCTGGGGTAGGGGGTGGGGGGAAGGTGAAAAATTAGAACAAAAGGTTTGGCAATTGTCATTGCTGTAAAATTACCCATGAATATATCTGGTAAATAAAAACTATAAATTAAAAATCTTCAAGTCATCCAAATTTATAACTCCAGTCATTTTTCCCTATTCATTCATTTTCATGTCCCATATCCAAATCAACTGCCAAGTATTATGGAGTTTATCTTCTCTCACATCTACCCTCTTCTCTCCACTTAAATAGTACCCTAACCTAGCTTAAATCCTCTATCATCTTTCAGCTGGACTACTAAAAACAGCCAGTCCATTCTCCAATCCAACCTTTATATAGCAACCAAACTGATATACCTAAAGTGAAGAGCTGACCCTGCCACTATCCTTCTAAAGAACCTTTGGTGGCACATTCCCTCTTGGCTCTAGGATAAAATACAAATTCTAACTTCTTTGAGTAGCATTTAAAGTCTTTCACATTTTGGCTCCAGACTATCTTTTCACAATGATTATGTTATTAATCTTCACAAACTCCACAATCCAATTAAAATGAACCACTTGCTTTTCCCCTCTTTACAAAAGCTACTCTCTCCATTCTTACTTCTACTTTGTAGTTATCAGTGCTATCCACCCCAAGATTACTTTGGATTTTCTGTATTTATCTGAAATGTTATTACTTATGCACATGTTCACCTCCCCCCCAATAGAGCATCAGACTCTTGAAAGCAGGAAGCCTTATTTTTGTCTTTGTATCCCCAGTGCCTGGCATATAGCAAGGGTTCAATGAATGAAGTAAATTGCTTTTGGCATTAATCCCACAACTACCCCCTCCTTCCATACAGAATTCCATATAATTGTAGCTTCTCACCTGTTGAGATGGTCCTCCTACCCCTCGGACAGGCCCTGCTAGCCCTGCAGGAGCCTGGGGCATTGGGACACCAGCAGGCACACCTCTCCCTGCTGCCCTGCCAATCCCAGGACCTCCTGCAGCCCCAGCAAGTGGTACTCGGGCAATACCAGTCTGAAACAAACAAACAAAAAAATTTAAGTTCTACAGCAGAGAGATATAAAAAAAAGGTACCTTTATGGGGCAAATTTGCTAAGACTTCCAAATCCACAGGGCACCCAAATATACAGACCAAGGTCCATATGCAACCACCACTCTGACCCCTACTAATCACCAAAGTTAATCCTATGTGGCCAGCCTAAAAGAACCTATATTTCGTCACTTAACCAATTAAAGTCTCAATCTGGAAAGTATACCATTTATTTCTCAATGGGTTAAGGAAAGTTTTCTGTAAATTCTTAAAGGTATACTTATTTGAATTGCAATTATTATTATTACCATTACTAACTCACATATAACACAATTTACATAAATTTTCAGATGGATCAAAGAAAAAACATTGGATCTGAAACCTAATTATGACTCTGTCAATTTTAATCAAAAATTTAAGGAAAGCAATTCTCCCCTCTATAGATCTCATTTTCTCAAAAAGAAAATAAAAATAATAATAACACTCTCACTCACAGGTTGAAAAAAATCTTACAAACCATCTAGTCCAACACATAAAAAAGATTTTGTACTACACTGCTAAGGTCCCCTCTATCTTTATGATTCTAGGATTAAAAATTCAATGTGTAGTTTGCTATCATACATTTGAGGTCCAGTCTATTGGCTGTCCTTGGAGTTCTGTGGCAAGGAAGCACATCCTACAAAATGTTCTAGTTTAACATGGTATGGTATAGTGAAAAGAATTATGAAGTTGATACCAAAGGATTCAAGTTTAAATGCGGACTCCTCCACTTCATCAGTTTTGAACTATGTGGCCTTAGATAATCATATCATCTCTCTAAGTTTCAGATGTATAGAAATCACAATGTTGGGCTTTACTGAGCTGTGACAAGAGCTTTTAACTTTGTAAAATTATACAAAAATAAGGCACTGTTGTTATCCCCAAAAGAGCAACTTGACTCTCAGTACCACGATGGGGGCTTCCCCATCACCTCAAGAACACACAGATTCCTGCCTTACATCTTTGGGAGGTGGCCCCTCCACGGTCATTGAGACTAGGTTCTCCCCACGTAGCAGCACCAGGCCCAGAACTCGTTTCTCTTCCCTTTCTGCTTGTTTTGAGTTCTTCGGCCTGAAGATAGGGAGAAGGGGGAAAAAAAACTTAACTTTAATGAACAGGGTTATTATTAAGGCACTTCACACATTATACTTCTCATGACATACTCCCAGCATCCAAGTTCCCCATCCCCCAAGTTGAAATCTACTGTAAATAATCACAGGAATTAAAATAAGATCTAGTCCATTTCTAGGCATTTAACTATAGTAGAAAGAGGCAGAAAAAAAGATGTGGAGACCAAAGACATAGATTCAAATTAGAAATGTGCTGATGACTAGCTATAAAACTTTGGGCAAGTCACTTCTCTTCTCTGGATCCTTCTTTAATCTAAAAATAAAGAGGGTTAGACTGGATGATTTCTAATGTTCCATCTATAAACCCTGTGAAAATTAGCTCTTGTAAATCTTCCTAAAGTGAACCAGGATAATTCTCAGGTCCCAAGAGTAGTTATCTCTCAGCATATCAAAGGTAAAAAGGACCTCAGATGGTCATTCAATTTCTAGTTGAAGACCTCTAATAACATGGAATCCACTACTTCTACAGCAAAGTAAATTACCCTTTCAGAGAGCTCCATGTTAGGAAACTTTCCTTTAGATAAACAAAATCTTGCTCCCTTTACTTTGTTTCTAGACCTATGCTTTGGGATTAAATGAAGTGAATCTAATCCTAATTCCTCTTTCACATGTTGTTTTTTTTTTAATTAATTTTATAATTATAACTTTTTTTGACAATACATATGCATAGGTAATTTTTTTACAACATTATCCCTTGTACTCCCTTCTGTTCCTCCTTCCCTCCACCCCCTCCCCTAGATGGCAGGCATTCCCATACATATTAAATGTTATAATATATCCTAGGTACAATATATATATGCAGAACCAAATTTTGTTATTGTTGTTGCAAAGGAAGAATTGGATTCGGAAGGTAAAAATAATCTGGGGAGAAAAACAAAAAATCTTAACAGTGTACACTCATTTCCCTGTTTCACATCAATTTTAATTCTTTATTAGCTCCCCAGTATAACCTCAGAGATGCATTATGTAGAAATACCCTTACGAGACAAAGTGTAAAACTTCTGGTAATAAAAGACTTCAAACGGGTATTTGTGTTTACAGCAGACTAGATATTTTAGTTTCCCCGTAATTCAAAGCTCTTGGGGGGGGGGGGGGGGGCAGCTAGGTGGCGCAGTGGATAGATAGAGCACCAGCCTTGTATTCAGGAGGACCCGAGTTCAAATGTGATCTCAGACACTTAACACTTCCTAGCTGTGTGACCCTGGGCAAGTCACTTAGCCCCAGCCTCAGGGGGAAAAAAAAAAAGCTCTTGGGAATTGTAGTCCTATATTTAGTAAAAAAAAAAAAAAAAAAAAAAAAAAATTTTTAAGCTCTAGACCCTTATCTACACCTGTGGGAAAATGAAGAAAGTTGACCTATGACTCTGGATCATAATTCATTAGATATATTCAGCACATAACAATGTTCTAGGATGATGATGCCAAGACAGTAGTACCTAGTCAGGGCAGATGGCAAGCCTGTTGCAGCACATATGTATCCAAGACATGGCTATTTCCATGTCCCATAAATTCAGTACCTAAAAGGCCATTTCCTACTTTTACCTGTTATTTTCAGCAAGAGCCCTCCTTCATACCACTCCTTCCCATAAACTCCAACACACTAACAATCTCTCTTGATTGGTCAGCTTGAATGACTCTGAAGTTGACCCTGTGCTAACTAACATACTCACCCCTATCCTAATCTTCCTACTTATCTGAATAACTTGCCTTGGCCTCTAGTTCTTATCAAGAAACTTGATTTCTCTCATAGGGAGAAAGCACAAGTACTGTCAAATCTTATTAGATGCCAGATCAATCAGCTCCCCAAGGAGCCCCTGCTGGCATCTAGCACCCCACTCACTCTGGGTAAGTCCTTATAGTGGATTCTCTCCACTCAAGCCACACACACACACACACACACACACACACACACACACACACACACACACACACACACACACACAACCACACAGACCTAAAAGAAATAAAAAGTCATTAATAGACTGATGGAAAAAGGAAGAAAAATTGGAGCTCTACTTTTGGGAAGCAAGAGACCTGGGTTCCAGTTTTTCCCACCCCAACCACTATCATTTAACAAACTAGGGAACACAGATAAGGCATTTATTCTCTCTGGGCTTCCTGACCTGTGAGATGGCAATAGCTTGGATGTTGTAGAGTAGGAATCTCCTTTGCCAGATCATCCCAAAGTCTTTCTAGCTTTAAAACACAAAATTCTTGCTAGAAAACTGACATAGCTAATAACTTGAAAACACCTGGGATAGCGTTTAATCCCTGTTTCTCACCACTTCTATTTTTTTTTGCAGATAGCAAATCAAAGGGAGCCAGGTAAAATGGAAAAACACTGGATATAGGGGTCATAGAACTGAGGTCTGAATATTCGCTCTGCTATTCTATATCTTTGGGCAAGTCAGTTAGCACCTTGTTGTTTCCTTTCTATAAAATAAGGGGTCACACTAAATGATCTCAAAGGACTCTTCCAACTCTGATTCTAAATCACTAGCCCCAAACACCAACCCAAGTGGTGAAGCCAGGCACTTACCCTGAAGAGGGTCAGGGGCTCCTGAAAGCTGCTTCAGAGCAGGCTGTATTGGGTAGGGATGCCGTTTAGGCTGCAGCCTTACAGAGAGGCAATGAGGACAGAAAAGCAAGTTCTCCCCCTTAAAAACCTGTGGGGAGAACACGAGAGCCCTTTACCCCATGGGGGCAAACAAGGAAAAGCAGAAACACAGCTCTCAGGCCAAGGGGTTCCAAGCACAGCTGAACTCCTGGGGAAGGCAGCATTCAGAGGGCACTGGGGAATCTCAGCAGACTTTTCTTCAAAAAAGGGCACAACCACACAGACGCAAGAAGCAGTTAGGCTACAGCCAGACAGGGAACAGCTAAACTATATCACCTGCCACTCGGGTCCCTCCCCCACAATATTCTGCTAAGTGAACCAGGTTGTTCTCCTCCCACCAGGGCCCCTCCTCACTTGATCTTCCTGAACTCATCACAGTCACACAGGATCAGGTTCATGTGCTTGTCAAAGGCCTTGAAGGTACCGATGAAGATGCGGCCATCCTGCAGGATGCACCTCATCCTGTAGTCGATGTGCTGCAGCATCTTGCTGCTCTTGCCCACCGTCTGTAAGAAGCAAAAAAGGAGATGAGACACTGAAATCTGAATCCCTCCTTGACTCTACTTTTCTCTCAGTTCTGCTCCCCGGGGAAACCTAACATAAAGGCAAATAGACAGGACTTGGAGTCAGGAGACCTGGTGGTGACTCTGGATAAATCAATTCCCCATGCTGAACCCAGCTTCCTCTTTAGTAAAACGGGAGATGCAAAATTATCTTTAATAGTCTTTCTAGTTTACATCCTCTGTTCTGAGAGTCCCCAAGATAACATTCTGACCCTCAGAACAGCCTTTTTCATCTCCATGTTTTACCACTAGATTTCTTCTTTCCAGATCAAAAGCACAGAACTCACTGCATGGACAGTTTTCCTACACAATCCAGTCCCTCACTGACCTTCCCAAGAGCTATGGTACTTACAGACAAGGAAACTGGCCATCTGTAGAAGAGTTTAAGAGACTTGTGCACACACACAGTAAGTGGGTGATAAAGCCGGGGCCTGCCTGCAAACATCTGCCTTAAACCCGCCCTCTCTGCTGCCTGAGGGGCCGTTAGGGTGACTTTCAGAGAGCGGAGGTTTAACAGAGGGGATATAACAGAGCGCACATCAGCCCGGGAGACCCGGTCAGGAGACGGTCCGAGCTCTCACTCTGCCTCACCACCCAGTATGACATGGGGGAGGCCTGGACGGGGCAGTAGGTCCAAAACTGGGGGCTGGGAGCTCTGGCTAGTGTAAAATGATGGGGATGGGGCAGATGGAAAAGGTTTAGTCTTCACAAAGGCCATTGCTCCCATTGCCCGTCCTTAACTCCCTGGCTCTAGCGGGTCCACACCCGGACCAGTCCTCCCCCTTCAGATTCCTAGGCCCACTCTCTAAGCCTGACCTATATCCTCCTGTCAACGTCCCCTCCCCCCGGTACCCAAGCAGCCTAACGCCCCCCACTTTTACCTTTAACCATGGCCCATGTTCCCGGGCGGGCTTCCAGCGCTTCCCTCCACCACCACAACTCGCCCGACCCCCACTCCGCACACAAACACGCACATGGCCCCCGGGATCTTACCCTCCCCCCTCGGAGCCCTAGCCTTTTCCTCCGAAAGCCAGACACCTCCCTCCTCGGACTGCCAGCCTATTCCCTTTCCCCTTCTTCCGAAGCCTGGGCCCCCGACTCTTCGCCTCCCTCCCCCACCTCAGCCCCCAGCCCCGAAAGTCTTCACGTCTCCCCTCACAAGTCCGGCCAGGGGCGCCCTGCCCTCCCCCCTCAGAATCCTGGTCCAGCACCCCCCTTCTCTTTTCCCTCCCCTCCTCAGGACGGCGGCCTGGCGTTCGTTTCCCTCCCCCTCTCAGAATCCCCTCCTCGCGCTCCTTCCCCTCCCCCTCCTCAGAATCCCGGCCTTTCCTCCGGTCCCTCTCCTCCCCAAACCTGGGCCCCAGCCCTCTGAGCTCGACTGCCGGCCCTGCCGGCGTCCTCCGCTCGGGGCCAGCCTTAGAACCACCCCACATGGCTGTCCGGCGCTCCCTCACCATGGTGGCGGCTGGGATGGCTCTGATTCGTGTTGGATTCTCCTCAACCCGGGCCTACAAACCGACAAGAAGTCGGTTCCCGCTCCCGCGGCCGGAAATGAGGCCGCTGCAAAACGGTCCGGGTAGGGGAACTTCCGGCTTCGCCTCCCTGTTTAATAGGGCCCGTGTTCTTAACGTTCCATCCCAGTAGTTTTCTCAGGCACGCTAATTTATGGCAACTTACATTAAAAAGGCGCTTTCCACAACCCTGTGACGTAGACAGCGCCACAATTATACCTATAATTATACCTATAAAGTATATAAGCTCCATGATTACACCGACTTCACAGGATTAGAACCCGGGGCTTAGGTAAGGGAAGCCTTGCCCAGAATCGGGAACTAGCCGCCTAAGTAGGAATAATATTAGAAGTGATATTTACACAGTGCTGTAAACTTTGCCGCGTGGCTCAGACTTTCACTTGGTGCAACATTCTGGGAGGCAGCTTATCATCCAATTTTACAGTTTAGGAAGCAGAGGCGGGAGCGGCTTGCTGGTTACCCAGCTACAAAGCTAAAAGTCAGGCCCTGGGCTGCAGCCATGCTACGCATTCTATCGCATGGGGAGAATGGATTTGTGGGTAAGAATTACCTGGACCCCAGACTGCTTAACCTGTGGAAAAACGTAGACGAGGACCCAACGGCATCAAGAGGACTGGCCGTCTGCGGGGGTCCTCCAGGAGGGGTTGTTTTATAGGGAAATGTGGGAGGGAGGGGAAGATGTTTACTCTTTGTTCATTGGTAAGCCCCTCTGGGGGAGATGTTTACTTCTTAACCATTGGCTAAATTTTGAAAAAAAAACAAGGAGTAGAAAAATGTAACAAGAGCCAAGCTTCCTGGTACCCCCTGCACTGGGCCCCTCGCTCCTTGCACCTGTGTGCTTGACCATGCCCTGTGCACCACAACCCAAGCCTCCCGCACTGCCCTGGTGGGCAACAACTTTGTTTTCCTTCCCCTGCTCGTACAACCAGAGGCCGGGGCTGCCGTTCCAGCGTCCTCTGGCTGCAAAGGCTAGTCCTCCATCCTCGTATGCAGACTAAGCATCACCAGACTTTGACAACCCCACCTTCCCCCAGAATACTGGTGATCAAAAGTCTGGGCCCTGAGCCCAAGGGGCCTGGGGATAGGGGCACTCCCCACACCACCACTCTTGTTTCCAAGCTCCACGTCTACTGCCCAGGTAAGCAGCCCCTGTGAAAAGGAGGCCAGACATGACCACCAAGTGCAGGCGAAAACCAGTTCAGTTGAAGTAGGGACCCTGAGGGAGAGATGAAAGCAGGATGTGCAGAGCAAGTTAAAGATCCTCATCATCTCAACCACCTAAAACCCCACTGAGTACAGCTCTGGGCTCGGAGCCCAAGAGCCTCATGACTGGCAGCTTCCCTCCTACCTCACCCAGCCCCCTAGGGCCATCATCCCTGGAAGCAAGCTTTGTAGATCAATTCCCGTGTGCTGGCCACATTGGTGAATGCCAATAATTACATTTACCTAAATGACTGATTTTTTTCTGCATTCATTCCTAATTTTTAGACATTTTTATTTAAAGTTTTGAGTTCACAGGAGGAATATAGAGAGGCCTGGAGAGACTTAAATCAACTGATGCTGAGTGAAATGAGCAGAACCAGAAGATCACTGTATACTTCAACAACAATGCTGTATGAGGATGTATTCTGATGGAAGTGGAAATCTTCAACATAAAGAAGATCCAACTCACTTCCAGTTGATCAATGATGGACAGAGGTAGCTGCACCCAGAGAAGAAACACTGGGAGGGGAATGAAAATTGTTAGCACTAATATCTGTCTGCCCAGGTTGCATGTACCTTCGGATTCTAATGTTTATTGTGCAACAAGAAAGTGATATTCGCACACATGTATTGTACCTAGACTATATTGTAACACATGTAAAATGTATGGTATTGCCTGTCGTCGGGGGGAGGGAATAGAGGGAGGGGGGGTAAATTGGAAAAATGAATACAAGGGATAATATTATAAAATATATATATATATATATATATATATATATAATAAAAAAATAAATAAATAAATAAAAAAAAGATTTTAGCATCAATATTCAAAAAAAAAAAAAAAAAAATAAAGTTTTGAGTTCACACACCTGTCAGATTGGCTAAGATGACAGGAACAAATAATGATGAATGTTGGAAGGGATGCAGGAAAACTGGGACACTGATACATTGTTGGTGGAGTTGTGAAAGAATCCAGCCATTCTGGAGAGCAATCTGGAATTATGCCCAAAAAGTTATCAAACCGTGCATACTCTTTGACCCAGCATTGCTGTTATTGGGCTTATATCCAAAGAAATACTGAGGAGGGGAAAGGGACCTGTATGTGCCAAAATGTTTGTGGCAGCCCTTTTTGTTGTAGGTAGAAACTGGAAGATGAATGGATGTCCATCAACGGGAGAATGGTTGGGTAAATTATGGTATATGAAGCTTATGGAATATTATTGTTCTATAAGAAATGACCAGCAGGAGGAATACAGAGACTTGGAGAGATTTGCATGAACTGATTCTGAGTGAAATGAGCAGAACCAGAAGATCGCTGTACACTTCAATGCTGTATGAAGATGTATTCTGATGGAAGTGGATATCTTCAACATAAAGAAGATCCAACTCACTTCCAGTTGATCAATGATGGACAGAAACAACTACACCCAGAGAAGGAACACTGGGAAGTGAATGTAAATTGTTAGCACTACTGTCTATCTACCCAGCTTACTTATACCTTCGGAATCTAATACTTAATGTGCAACAAGAAAATTGCATTTACACACATATATCGTATCTAGGTTATACTGTAACACATGTAAAATGTATGGGATTGCCTGTCATCTAGGGGAAGGAGTAGAGGGAGGGAGGGGAAAATCTGGTAAAATGAATACAAGGGATAATGTTATAAAAAAAATTACTCATGCATACATACTGTCAAAAAATTTGTAATTATAAAATTAATAAAAAAAGAGATAAAAAAACATAAAGTTTTGAGCTCCAAATTTTTGTCCGTCCGTTTTCTTTCTCCTTTCCTAAAATGGTAAATAATCAGATATATGTATGCAATAAAGTTAAGACATTTTTATATTAGTTATTTTGAACAAGACAACTGAAAAGAAAAAAAAGTGAAAAATAGTATGTTTCAGTTTATATTGTCAATATCAGTTCTTTCTCTGGAGGCAGATAATATGTTTCATTATTAGTCCTTTGGGATTGTCTTGGATCATATATTGCTGAAAATAGCTAAGTCATTCACAATTCTTCATTGAACAATATTCCTATAAACAGGTACATCATCCTCTTGGTTCTCTTTACTTTAATATCTTTCCAGGTTTTTCTGAAATTATTCTGCCTCTCGTTTCTTTAGCACAATAATACTACATTACAAGGATATACCACAGTTTGTTTAGCCATTCCTCAATTGATGGACATTCCTTTGATTTCCACAAAAAGGGCAGCTAAAAATACTTTTGTACAAATAAGTCCTTTTCCCTTTTTATGGATGTCTCCTAAAAAACTATTTTACAGACAACTCACATAAGTGCTTACATAAGGGTCAGAAAAAATAGTACAAGGACATTCTCAAGAGTTCTCTGAAGAACTTTGGTATTGTGAGAAAAGGGAGATGCTGGTAGGTGCTGTACTCTGTGAGCAAAGTAGAATCTCAGAAGCACAAAGGAAACATGAGATGCATAAATGTGGAGCCATCTCCACCTCAAAAGCACGGTTTGAGCCCGAATTGTGCTATTCTTTCAAGCTCAAATGGATCTGATCAATCAATCAGACACACTGTACTTTGTTTCCAGTATAGTGATATCACTTTGGTCCTCTTCAAGCACAAAGAGCAACAACCAACCACCTTTCCTAAGTGTCATCTCCTTCATTAAAGCATGAGCTCCTCAAGAGCACAGAATGTCTCATTTGTATTCCCAACACTGACTTTCTCATTCATTCATTCTATTCTTATTCATTTGCTAATTCATTTAATAATCATATTAAGCAACTACCCTCTGCACAACTTGTCTTAGGTAATGGAGGGAAATAAAAAGATAATTAAGACAAGATCTGGTCCTAATAGTTTACAATCCAATAATAAATATAGCTTAAAATAAGACTATTAGCTAATAGGGTCCTTAAAGATCATCAGGCCCAATTCCCTTTTATATCAATTCAGATCTAACAGCTAGTTCATGGTTCTAGTGTTAAGAGGTCAGTAATTGTTTCTAAATTCTGGTCTGGAAATTGAATTTTGGGATCTCTATCTCAGTTCTGTAGTGAACTCTATCATCTGGCACCTTCAAGTTCCCTCATCTATAATTAAATTACATTAGATAACTTCAAAGGTCTCTTCCAAAGCCTCACAGGGTTGTGCACATAATAGGCTTTCAATAAACCATTGTTTAAAATTAGTAAATAAATGGAAATAATGAAAAAACAAAAAAACACCACTAACTTGGGCTCCTATACCAGTTGTAACATTTACTAGCAAGTAATCATGGTCAAATCACTTTATCTTTCTTAGAAGTCTTTTCCAGCTCTGACTTTCTATGTTCTAATTCTAAATCTCTCCTGAATATGAACAGACAATTCTCAGATGAAGAAATTGAAACTATTTCTAGCCATGTGAAAAGATGCTCCAAGCCATTATTAATCACAGAAATGCAAATTAAAACAACTCTTAGATACCACTACACACCTGTCAGATTGGCTAAAATGACAGGGAAAGATAATGCAGAATGTTGAAGGGGATGTGGGAAAACAGGGACACTGATACATTGTTGGTGGAAGTGCAAATACATCCAGCCATTCTGGAGAGCGATTTGGAACTATGCTCAAAGAATTATCAAACTGTGCATACCCTTTGATCCATCAGGGTTACTACTGGGCTTATATAGACCTGTATGTACAAAAATGTTTTGTAGCAGCCCTCTTTGTAGTGGCCAGAAACTGGAAACTGAGTGGATGCCCATCAACTGGAGAATGGCTGAATAAATTGTGGTCTATGTGAATATTATGGAATATTATTGTTCTGTAAGAAATGACCAAAAAGATGATTTCAGAAAGGCCTGGAGAGACTTACATGAACTGATGCTGAGTGACATGAGCAGGACCAGATCATTATATACCTCAACAACAATACTATATGAGGATCAATTCTGATGGACTTGACAATCTTCAACAATGAGATGAACCAAATCAGTTCCAATAAAGCAGTAATGAACTGAACCAGCTCTACCCACACAAAGAACTCTGGGAGATGACTATGAATCACTACATAGCATTTCCACTCCCTCTATTTTTGTTCACCTGCATTTTTTATTTCCTTCACAGGCTAATTGTTCACTATTTCAAAGTCCAACTCTTTTTGTACAACAAAATAACTGTTTGGACATGTATATATATATATTGTATTTAATTTATACTTTAACATATTTAACATATATTGGTCAACCTTCCATCAGGAGGAGGGAGTGGGAGGAAGGAGGGGAAAAATTGGAACAAAAGGCTTGGCAATTGTCAATGCTGAAAAATTACCCATGCATATATCTGGTAAATAAAAAGTTATAAATTAAAAAAAAAAAACCCTCCTGATTCAAACATCCCAATTCTATGATTCAGTTTTCCTCCTTAACAGATGAGAACAGGCCACCAATGAGAGATACAAGAGGAATGGTTACAGAACATCACCTAGAAACACTACAAAGGTGAAGGAAAGGGCTTCAAGGGTATTGGAAACCTTGGAGAGAAAAGGAGAGATTGTCAAAGATGAATTTTCCCTCTTGTACTCTTGTCAAAAGCCCTCACAATTGAGAAAATTGTTTGACTCTACTCTTTAAAAATAAAGTGCTTAAACTAGAGCATAAAGAGCTTTCTTTACTCTCACAAAAGCTAACCCTAAAACTTTTAACATCCCATTCAATCAGGTCTCTTCAACCATCTCCATTCACACTATACGAATTCCTCTTTTTTTCTCCTCTTTGCTCATATGGTATCTGCTTGAAACACCCTCTGCCTTTGCTTTCCTAATCATGTAAACTTTTCTCATTCTTTCATGCCCAATCTAAGTCCCACAGTCCATATTAAGCTATCTCTGATCTTCAGCACTAGTTTCTTCCACTTCCAGTCTCAAAAACTGTAGTTTAGTATCCCTTTATCACTATTAAAAATAAAACCTATATGCATATTGCACTTTTCTACATGAAAAATCCTTGCTGTGGAAGGGACATGACTTGAATTTTCCAAGGCCATGCTAGCCTAATCCCTCTTCTGAAGGACCTTTCCTACCAAACTAAAAAAGACAGAAGAATAAACCTAGTGAAAGCCCCTAAATCTTGTCTAAGAGCCAGTTTTAAGATGAGTATCACAATGGTGATTAATTTTTCAGCCACAGAAATTTTTTTAAAACCTATTAAGCTAAGAGGAACTGTGATACCAATCTAGAAAATATCCATGCTAACAAAATTATGGATTAAATGATTGATGTATATAGTACTTTAAGATTTGCAAAGTGCTTTCTTCATAACTCTATAAAGTAGGAAGTTAAGTATTATTCCCATTTTACTGGTGAGAAAACTGAAGCTCAGAGATTATAGAAGAATTCATTCATGGTCACAGTATCAGAGCTAGAATGCAAGATCCAATCCAGCGTTTTCTACTTCATTCTACAGCACAGTGATTCTTTACTATCAGTCAATCAATCAACAAATAACTTATGAAGTACCTATGTATGGGGTCCTGGGAACAGATTGGAACAATCTCTGGCTACAAGGAGCTAATGAGGGAGACAGGAAAAAAATCATTACGCTGAGCACAAATTGACAGTAGTTTTTGAGAGGACACTAGCACTTAATAACATTTAAAGATTTACAAAACTTACAAATAGTATGATCTTAACAGGCTTGGGAAGTAGGTGTTATGACAATCCCCATTTTACAGATGAAGAAACTCAAGCAGACCCAGGTTAAATGACTTGCCCAGAGTACCACAGCTAGGAAGTACCTGAGTTCACATTTGAACGGAGGTTTTGTGACTCCAAACCTGGCCATCTGCACACTATAATGCCACCCCACTGCATCTGAAGGGGATCATGTGGGCTTTGTCTTAAAAAATAAGAGGGTTACATGTGAATTCTACCAAACATTTAAAGAACAACTAGCCCCAATGCTATGTAAACTATTTGAAAAAATAGGGATTGAAGGAGTCCTACCAAATTCCTTCTATGACACAGACATGGTACTGATACCTAAACCAGGTAGATCGAAAACTGAGAAAGAAAACTATAGACCAATTTCCTTAATGAATATTGATGCTAAAATCTTAAATAAGATATTAGCAAATAGACTTCAGAAAAGCATCCCCAGGATAATACACTATGACCAAGTGGGATTTATACCAGGAATGCAGGGCTGGTTTAATATTAGGAAAACTATTAGTATAATTGACCATATTAATAATCAAATTGATAAAAACCATATGATCATCTCAATAGATGCAGAAAAAGCATTTGATAAAATCCAACATCCATTCCTACTAAAAACGCTTGAGAGTATAGGAATAAATGGACTATTCCTTAAAATAATAAGGAGCATATATTTAAAACCTTCAGTAAATATCATATGTAATGGCGATAAACTAGAACCTTTCCCTATAAGATCAGGAGTGAAACAAGGTTGCCCACTATCACCATTACTATTCAATATAGTACTAGAAACTCTAGCCTCGGCAATAAGAGCCGAGAAAGAGATTCAAGGAATTAGAGTAGGAAATCTGGAAATCAAATTATCACTTTTTGCAGATGACATGATGGTATACTTAGAGAACCCCAAAGACTCTGCTAAAAAGCTATTAGAAATAATTCAGAATTTTAGCAAAGTTGCAAGATACAAAATAAATCCACATAAATCCTCAGCATTTTTATACATTAACAACACAATCCAACAGCAAGAGATACAAAGAGAAATTCCATTCAAAATAACAGTCGATAGTATAAAATATTTGGGAATATATCTACCAAAGGAGAGTCAGGAATTACATGAGCAAAATTACAAAACACTTGCCACAAAAATAAAGTCAGATTTAAATAATTGGAAAGACATTCAGTGTTCTTGGATAGGCCGAGCGAATATAATTAAGATGACAATACTCCCTAAACTAATCTATTTATTTAGTGCTATACCAATCAGACTCCCAAGAAACTATTTAAATAACCTAGAAAAAATAACAACAGAATTCATATGGAACAACAAAAGATCGAGAATTTCAAGGGAAGTACTGAAAAAAAAAATTAAGTGAAGGTGGTCTAGCTGTACCTGATCTAGAACTATATTATAAAGCAACAGTCACCAAAACCATTTGGTATTGGCTAAGAAATAGACTAGTTGATCAGTGGCATAGGTTAGGTTCACAGGGCAAGATAGTGAATAAAAATAGCAATCTAGTGTTTGACAAACCCAAAGATCCCAAATTTTGAGACAAGAATTCATTATTTGACAAAAACTGCTGGGAAAACTGGAAATTAGTATGGCAGAAACTAGGCATGGACCCACATTTAACACCACATACTAAGATAAGATCAAAATGGGTACAAGATTTAGGCATAAAGAACGAAATCATAAATAAATTGGAGGAACATGGGATGGTTTACCTCTCAGACTTGTGGAGGAGGAAGGAGTTTGTGTCCAAGGGAGAACTAGAGACCATTATTGATCACAAAATAGAAAATTTTGATTACATCAAATTAAAAGTTTCTGCACAAACAAAATTAATGCAAACAAGATTAGAAGAGAAGTAACAAATTGGGAAAACATTTTTAAAGTTAAAGGTTCTGATAAAAGCCTCATCTCCAAAATATACAGAGAATTGACTTTAATTTATAAGAAATCAAGCCATTCTCCAATTGATAAATGGTCAAAGGATATGAACAGACAATTTTCAGATGATGAAATTAAAACTATTTCCGCTCATATGAAAGAGTGTTCCAAATCACTATTGATCAGAGAAATGCAAATTAAGACAACTCTGAGATATCATTACACACCTGTCAGATTAGCTAAGATGACAGGAACAAATAAGGATGAATGTTGGAGGGGCTGTGGGAAAACTGGGACACTGATGCATTGTTGGTGGAGTTGTGAAAGAATCCAACCATTCTGGAGAGCAATCTGGAATTATGCCCAAAAAGTTATCAAAATGTGCATACCCTTTGATCCAGCCATACTACTACTGGGCTTATACCCCAAGGAACTACTAAAGAAGGGAAAGGGACCTGTATGTGCCAAAATGTTTGTGGCAGCTCTTTTCATAGTGGCTAGAAGCTGGAAGATGAATGGATGCCCATCAATTGGAGAATGGTTGGGTAAATTATGGTATATGAATGTTATGGAATATTATTGTTCTGTAAGAAATGACCAGCAGGAGAAATACAGAGAGGCTTGGAGAGACTTACATCAACTGATGCTGAGTGAAACGAGCAGAACCAGAAGATCATTATACATTTCAACAATGATACTGTACAAGGATGTATGCTGATGGAAGTGGATATCTTCAACATAGAGAAGAGCTAATCCAATTCCAATTGATTAATGATGGACAGAATCAGCTACATCCAGAAAAGGAACACTGGGAATTGAGTGTAAACTGTTATTTTTACCTTCTGAATCCAATTCTTCCTGTGCAACAAGAAATTCGGTTCTACACACATATTGTATCTGGAATATACTGTAATATAATTAACATGTATGAGACTGCCTGCCATCTGGGGGAGGGGGTTGGGGGAGGAAGGGAAAAAATCTGAATAGAAGTGCAAGGGATAATGTTGTAAAGAATTTCCCATGCATATGTACTGTCAAAAAAAAAAAAAAGTTATAATTATAAAATAAAATAAAAATTAAATTTAAAAAATAAAAAATAAGAGGGACTCTAAGGCAGAAGTCAGGAGTACATTCCAGGAATGTTGCTCAGGAATAGGATGACGTGTAGAAAGGGAGAAAAGGCAAATCTAATTCAATCACAGTTTAAGAGGAAGAGTACAATTCAATGAGACCACCGAGTCAGAGGGAGATCTAGAATCTTAATGGTCTCGATATTTTCTTGGTATTCTCCAGTCTCTAGCTATGAACTAGGTACCAAACATAAATACCTTTCCAATCCCCACCCCCAGTTAAATTCTTCTCTGACAAGCTTCACTCAGAATCCACTTATCTCCATGGACAAAATCTCATTGTGCAGGGGCACACCATCCCATTGTCAGAAATAAACTGAAATCTATCCATTGCTCCAGGTTTTACTCTTCAAGTATAAGATTGAGTATAAAATGGCTAATCCCAAATTCCAAATATTCCAAAAATATCCCAACAGCCATGATGTCTCCTGTTAAATCTCTTATTTAAATTGTATGTCCTTAGTGGTTTACCTGATCATCAAGTGGCCAATACACACACTGCTGGTCCTGGAATCAAGAACACGAGTTCAGATTTAGCCTCAAACAATTTTTAGCTATGTAACCCTGGGCAAGCCACTTAACCCCTATGTGCTTCAGTTTCACCATTTGTAAAATGGGAATCACAAGAACACCTACTTCTCAGGATTGCTAAGAGGGCTGTATGAAATACTTGTAAAGCATTTCACAAAACCTTTAAAAACCATTTAAATGCTTGTTATCACTATTATTTTCCTAAGTCTGCAAACTTGGAAACAATAGGAAAAAGCAGGGAACTGAATCCATGGTTATCAACAGAAAGAAATGTCAACCTCTGACTTTTTCTTTCCAGATGTCACCTAGATGAATAAAAAAGGAATAAAGGTAACTCAATTGAAAGTACCATTTACACTAGGCTAGCTCATGTAACAATCAGCATAGTCTTAGAAGATTTAAATTCTGTACTCCCCTCCGAATGTTTCCATCAGACATAGAAAACACCCAAGAGTCACACAACAATTTTCTTCCCCCAAGAGTTTATTATTAATCAATTTAAAAGCAGCACACTTTATACAAAAAGCCCACAAAACTATATACATCCTCAAGACAGAGGCAGCATCACAGCAGCTGAGGAATCCTAAGGTCTTGGTGGGCGCATTCCTGGGGGAGGAGGACCTATAAAGGAAACAAGAGAGTCCCATGAGACAGAGATACAATTCATATTTAGAGCATCAAATGCTCAGAAAAATTACTTGATCCACGGTGAGACACCTTATAAATATCTAGTCCTCACAGGCATAAAAGCAAAGAAGATTCAGGGCTCAAGAAAACTATTAACCCAAAATATATCTCTCCAAGTAATAGTAAGAACACAGATTGACAAAAAATCACTTCTAGAGAATTCTGGTCAACCCATCTATGACTTTAACTCTTCTTCTTTTGTGATCCCATGAAAAGAACTTATGCTGAAGAGAATGACAGGAACAAAATCGACACTGACCACATTGGAACTGCCAATGCAGGTATCCCACTCACCTCTCATCCCAGGAGGAGGGGGTCTCATGCCAGGAGGGGGCATGCCCATTGGTGCCCCTCGCCCAGGGGGCATCCCCATTGGGGGGCCCATGGGAGGTCTCATTCCCGGAGGAGGGGCCATCATACCTGCAACAGAGAAGTCCCAGAGAATAATTCAGTGCTGTATGAAAATTGTAAGGAGTTGCATGAAGGGGAAAAAGTCACTCATATAACAAAAGGGGAACAGTTTTATAAGGAGAGCCATTGTTTCCAGCTCCATCATCCACATGGTGACTGTTTATAGCTCAAAGATGACTCACCCCTAAAAGCCAAGGTTCCTCTCCTAGTAAAGAGTGTGCCTTAAGTCCCTAAACAATCATCCAGGCTGGACTTCAGAGTAATCCTGCTGAGTAATTCAAACTCTTCATCAAATTCAGAAAAGGTTATATTTCATCATCAATCCAGCTGATGCCTTACCTACCAACTAGTCTGGCTTCTATCTAAGGAGGCCTTACCTGGAGGAGGTGTCCCTCGGCTCACAGGTGGGGGAGGAGTTCCTCGACCAGGGGGGTACTGTGTTGGGGCTCCTGCAATACTAGCTGTGGCAGCAACTGCAGCAGCAGCTACAGTCCCTCTTGCCTGTGGGGTCATCACCTAAGAGGGCACAGAGGGTAGAAACAGTAAAACACACACACACACACACACACACACACACACAAAATACAAGTATTAAGTATTTAATGTATGGATACCCATTAGAGATACAAGTCTAGAAGACATGTCCCCTGGCTTCATCAAGTTTAGTCTAACAGATTAAAATACCAATATAGATGTCTACAATATTATATAACTTTTGCATTAGATGAGTGTGAAACAAAGTGTTTGGGAAATCCAAGGGAGAAGGATCCACATTATCACTCGCACCACAAATTACAACAGAGACACAAAAAAAGATAACTGGGAATTCGATATAAACAAATAAAGGTGGACATAAACCAAAAAAACAAAAAAAGGAGCAGTGGGATAGTTGTTATGTCAGGAATATAAATTTATAATCATTTCATGTTTCACCAATATTTTAAGACAATGTTAATACTGGAAAAGAAGGATGAAGTCAACAAGTCTTCAACAAAAGTCTAAAGCAGGACTTCTTAATTTTTTTCCACTACAATTCCTTTTCACCCAAGAAATTTTACTCAACCCCATCTCAGATTTGAGCTGAGGTATTTCTGGCAGCCTTTCAAAGGACAAAGTGTACATGTACATTCAGAACCCAGGCTATAGTAAAATCATCCTGCAACACAGGTAAGTACTGCTAGAAACACCTCAGATTCAATACATGTTTAATGTTGTATTAATTTTTTGCTTACTGTGTTCAGAAAGTTTTCACTGTTGCAAAAATTTTTGCAACCTCCACATTCATTTATGTGATCCCATATGGAGTAGCAACCTACAGTTTAAGATACTTTGGAGCATGTTTAAGAAACTTTTAAAAAGAAACACGGCCAGAATCATACATTGGAGAAGACAGTCCTGATGATATCTAAAGGATTAACTGCGTTGGGGAGACTAGGGGCAGGGAAAATGGGATGCTATTACTACACTCCAAGTCAAGAAAGAACAAGAGACTGAACTAAAGGGTAGCAATGAGAATGAAACAAAATAAAAGGTACAAGAGACACTTGAAAAATAGAACAGAAATGATTCGGCAGCTATTGATTTGGTAGATGTTGATAAGAGTCTGAAATTTCAAACCTAGACAACTGAGGAGATAATCCATTAACAAAAATTAAATAAAACTGAAAAGGTTTTGCAAAAGCACCATCAATATAATATAATATGAATCAGAACATTTACTTCTTTGAAAAAAGTGTAATATGTAAGACATAATAGTGAACTGATTCAAATGTTCAAGTCTTTTCTTAATAAATGATCAAAGGAAATGAACAGGCAATTCTTAAAAGACAGTAATCAATAACCTACAAAAAATGGCCCCAAATCATTAATAATAAGAAAGTGAAATAAGCAATTCCTCTGAAAAGCCTAGTTCTCCTTTGAGGGAAGAACAGGCATCTGGGCATAATGACTCCCCTTAAACCATAAGGTGGCAAAGTTTGGAAAGACCACAATAACTTGCATCAAGGTATATGATGGCTTTGATAAAGAATACCAATGTCTCATTTTAGATAAAGACAAATAGTTGAGTTAGAAAATAAAATAAAAGAAAGTGGAGTTATTGTTAATTAACATGGTTGTGACTTTTTTCCTCCAACTATGGTTTCATACAGTTTTTTGTATTCAAGGAAATTCCATATTAAATAAGGGACTTGAAAACAGGGGATGATATAATGTAAAGAAACTATAAGACAATATTCAATGTAGATACTCTAAGGAAATTAGGAGACCAAAGGATAATTTACTTATCAGATCTTTGGAGAAGGAATTTATGGCCAAAGAAGAACATTATGAAATACAAAATGGGCAATTTTGACATATTAAATCAAAACAGTTTTGCACCAACTAAACCAACTCAGCAAAGATTAGAAGGGAAAGCAGAAAGCTGGGGAAAAAAATCTTTACAACCAGTGTTTCTGATAAAGGTCTCATTTCTAAAATATATAAAGAACTAGATCAAATGTATATGAAAACAAGTCATTCCCCAATTGATAAATGGTCAAGGATATGAACAGATAATTTTCAGATGAAGAAATTAAAATAATCTATAATCATTTTTTAAAATACTGTGTCACTATTGATTAGAAAAATACAAATTTAAGACATATCTCAGATAATACCTCACATCTAACAGACTGGCTAAGATGACAGGAAAAGATAATGATAAATGTTGGAGGGGGAATGTGGGAAAACTGGAACACTGATACATGGTTGGTGGGGTTGTGAAATGATCCAACCATTCTGGAGAATAATTTGTAATTATGCCCAAAGGGCTATCAAACTATGCCTACCCTTTGATCTAGCAGTGTTTCTACTATGTATTGCAAAGAGATCATTTAAAAAAAAGTAAAAGGACCCACATGTGCAAAAATATTTGTAGCAGTCTTTTTTATAGTAACAAGGAACTGGAAACTGAGTGCATACCCATCAGTTAGAGAATAGTTGAATAAGTTATGGTATATAAATATTATGGAATATTATTTTGCTACAAGAAACAATCAGCATAATGATTCCAGCAAACTTGCATGAACAGATGCTAAGGGAACTGAATAGAACTAAGAGAACACTGTACACAGCACTGTACCCAGCTGCCTGCTCAGTTTTCTCAAAAAGAAAACGAAAGACTCCAAAAACAACAAATAAGCTATTAAAGACTTTTGAAGTTTAGGAAATACTTATTAGAACATGGCTAAATGTAAGAATAAGAAAATAGTTGGAAATCTTTCAAATTTGACATGCAAAAAAAAAGTTAAGACACTGCTAACTTATAAATAAAAGAGAATCTAAAGATAAAGTTATAAACATCAAATCAAGCTTTCTATTGGTGGTGAATTGCTAGTTTATTTTTTAGTATTAGAACTGGTTCCAGATTAGGATAGTCATAAAATAAGTGGTATGATCTTTGAGAATAAAAGGGTTTTTCTAGTACAAAGATTCATTGAGCTCTTTTGCCTATAAAATTGATGCTGATCCTCATACTGATATTTGTGTCTGCAGAATAGTAAGCTAATCATATTTTCCAAATATAAAATGGAAATAGTAAAATTTACTGAATCCATGGAAACTATAAATATTAATTTATTGATTGATTAACCAGTCTTGCTAATTAATGAAAATTCATGTAATGTTTTGCTACTTTACAGGTTGTAATTAGATAAAATGTTAAAATACAATAATTGTATATTTAAAAAAATAAAACAACTCTGAGATTTCATCTCACATCTATGAGATTGGCAAAGAGGACAAAAAAAGATAATGACAATAACTGAAGAGGATATGGAAGGACCAGCACACTCAGTGGGCTCTGAAGACAAGTTTTACTTTTTGGTTGGACCTTATTTCTTGCCTCTTACTTCTTCATTATTCATAATAGTAGTTCTGTAAACTTTAGGTTTTTCATAATTACCTTGTGGCAAATATAATTACCATTTACAGATGAGAGGTTAAGTGCTTTACTCAGTGTCACAGAGCATTAAGCATTGAGTAAAGGGAAATTAATTTTTGGAAAAGCATTTACTATAACATCAAACACTGGACTTACAAATAGAAAAGAGCCATCAAAAAAGATGTTCCTAAGCTCTCCTTCCTTTTTCCATGGCTACTCCTGTCTCAATTCATTTATCATCCCAGGGATTTCTCACAATTTCTTGGTTAAGTACAATCACCTCTCATTAAAATAAAGCTCTTTTTTTGATGGCTCTTTTCTATTTGTAAGCCGTGTTTGACATTATAGTAAATGCTTTTCCAAAAATAAAGCCATTCCAGAAATCAATTTCAAACTAAGCCCCTAAAAGTAAATAAATTGTGCACAGCCTTTGACCAAGAAATATTGGCATGCATATACACCAAAGAGACCAAAAAAAAAAAGGATCCATATACACAAAAATATTTGGAACTTTTTGTTCTTTCTTTGTCAGTGGGTCTTTGTTAACTGAGAACAGCTGAACAAACTTTGTTATATGCACCTGAATGAGATAAATGCAAACAGTATTTTTATATTATTATATATATAAATGGGATTATTGGGCCACAAAAGTGATGAAAGGAACAGACTAAGAAAAATCGAGTCCTTGTATGAACTAATAAAAGAGTTAAGTAAACAGAAGCAGGAAAACAACTTTTACAATGATTAAAACATTGTAAAGGAAATCACCTGTGAAAAGACTTAATTAAGCACTATGATTATTATAATGACCATTCACAATTCCAGAAGACTGATGATGAATCATGCTAACCAACCACTGGTGGTAGACAGGAGGTCCAAGATCAGACATAACCAATATGCACATTTGTTTTGCTTAACACATTTCATTTCTCTGTTCCTTGTATAAGGAAATATTCGTTTGTTGTCAAGTTCATAATTATAAAAAACTAAATTTTAAAAAGGAAAACATTCATGAAGGAAATTTATCTTGTATTTCTTTAACATTCCCTTCTAGCATCTAATGCACAGCTTCACTTTCAACAGGCAGATGTGGAATCAGGTACACTAATGCTTCATCTCATACCCTTGCCATCTTGATGCCAACCACTGGGCCCTCTGCAACAGAGACCATATCCTGGTCTCTCATCTTTGCAGGTCCCAGGCTGTGCTATGAAAGCTGAGCACCTCACACGGCCCATCCCAGACAAGTTTTACTTTTTGGTTGGACCTTATTTCTTGCCTGTTGTCTCAAGCATACCCTGCCCTCCATGTTCCTAAGCTCTCCTTCCTTTTTTCATGGCTACTCCTGTATCAATTCATTTATCATCTCAGAGATTTCTCACAATTTCTTGGTTAAGTACAATCACCTCTCACTAAAATAAAGCTCTTTTTTGATGGCTCTTTTCTATTTGTAAGCCCAGTGTTTGACGTTATAGTAAATGCTTTTCCAAAAATTAATTTCCCTTTAAAAATGCTTACTGCTCTGACACTGAGTAAAGCACTTAACCTCTCATCTGTAAATGGTAATTATATTTGCTTTGTCTCTTATACCACAAGGTAGTTATGAAAAACCTAAAGTTTACAGAGTCATGAACTACTATTATGAATAATAAAGAATTAATAAAATACTACTACCTGAAATTGACTGATTCTCTGCTAAGAATATTAGTTAGCATACTGGGGGATTTTGAATTTTGAAGCTCGGGAATTCAAGTCAATTTAACACTTATTAAATGCTTATTACTACTGCCTTTTCATTCTCTTTTACCCTCCAAATCAATTAGCTGCCAAAGCAGGTTGCCTTAACCATCAGATCTACCCTACTCAAAACTCCCTATTGATTCTCTACTGACCTTCAGGATTAAAAACAAATAAAGTGTCTCTTTTAAGCCCTTAATAACCAGGCACTCCCTTGATTTGAATAAATATTTCTCTCCTTATTACTTATCCTTTCATATATGCCACAATCTAGCCAAACTACCCTTCTTAAAGTTTTTGACAAGGATACCCTATCTTCTTCTCCCACACCTGAAATGCATTCCTACTTTACTTACCTCTGTTTCTTTGAACCTTGAGCTCACATACCAGTCCCTCAGCTCCTAATGCCTTCCCTCCCCAAATTACTTTCTATTTGTTTTATATGTATCTATGTACTAATTTATGCATACACAATCTCATCTGATAGAATGTAAGCTCCTTAAGAGCAAGAACTATTTCATTTTTTTGCTTTGCATCTCTAAGGCCTAGTATAACTTAATGCCTGATATATAATATGTATCTAATAATTGCTTGCTAACAAGCATTTCATCTTCCCAACTATCCTGGAAGATAGTTGTTATTATAATCCCCTTTTTACAAATGAGAAAACTAAGGATAGGTTAACTACCCAGAGTTACATAGCTAGTGTCAGAGGCAGGAAATCTTCAAGTCCAGTATTCAATCCACTGCAACTATAAATAGTTAAATGGTCAAGATTTAAACAAACAGTTCTTAAAAAATTTGCAAAAATGATCATATTAAAGAGTGCTCTACAACTAATAATAATAGAAATCCAAATCAAAACAATTCTGAAGTTCCATCTCACAAACAGCAAATTAGTAAAGATGACACAAGATGGAAATTAAAAAGATTGGCAGACACACTGAAGTATCATTGGTGGATTTGAGAATTTGCCCGATCATTTTGAAAAGTGATTTGGAATTATATAGAAGTGACTAAAATGTCTTTAATCCTAGGCATATACCCTAAGAATGCAAATTATAAAATATATACCATAAGCACTAAACCATATATAGCAGTGCACAGTTCTTAGCATACAGTAGATACTTAATAAATACTTGTCAATTTGACTAAAAAGTAAATGCCCTATTCCTTTAATGCATCTTCAAACCCCTTTCCTTGCTAATGCTATTGCTCTTCATATTTATTTTTACTTACTACTCCTGGAGCCTATTTTACCTCTTCAATTGGTCTATAACTTCTTCAAAGAGAAAAAAATAAAAAGTAAATGCCAAAATGATTAAGGAACTACTTAAAAAAAAAAAAGTGTGATATGTGAATAGAATATTACTGTGCTGTAAGAAATGATTACTAAAATGAATATAAAGAAGCAAGGAAAACTTATATGAAGTGATATAAAATGAAGTAAGCAGAGCCAGGAAAATAAAATACACACCAAGCACAATATAAATGAAAAGAACAACAAAGCAACTAAAACTGAAATTGGTGAAATTACAATAACCAAGTTTGGCCTTAAAGCAAAGTTGTGAGAAAGCATCTACTTTCATTCTTGGCAAAGATGGGGGATTATAGGGCTGGAACATCACAGGAAATTTAAGTTTTTTAAAAATGTTTTGTCTAGTTTTGCAAAACATTTATTCACTTTTAAATTCTTTGTTATAAAGGATGGTTCTCTGGGAGGGAAGAGAGCAAAGAATATATTCAGAAATGTAAAATGATCTGAGAGTAAAAGAGAGTGTTAAAAAAAAAAAAACAAAAACCAATGCCCCTTGACTGAATGAAAAATCGCCCCCATCCTCAGGGGACATAAAGTTAAATACAACAGAGATTCTACTCTTATTAAGCTTATAATCCAATGAAGGATTACTTGAATTCATTCATTGAGTACTTTATCTTATACAATAAATTCTACTAGGGAAAAATGAGGCTAAGTGAGAAAAGAGGAGAGAGATCACCAGGGTTATGCCCTACTCAGGAAGCCTGGATTATTATCTGTAGCCTTTCAAGAAAAGGTTCCAATGCAGTCTTGAATACCTGGTTGTACTCTGCAGGCACATATCCCAGAATTTAAAGCTTCAACATCTCTACTATTTAAAAAGACTGTCCTTTAAATTCTTCCCAACACCCATGGCCCAACTTCATTTACCCTGACAAAATTAGCCCCTCAAAGCCAAGGACTACTTTGTTTTTGTTTTTGCAATTCTAGTGCTTAGCAGTGTCTGGCACACTATAGGCATTTAATAAATGCTTATTCATCGATTGATGGAAGATGTCATGGTTGCCCAGCTCACCTGTTGGGAAGGTCCACCAACTCCCCGCACAGGTCCCGCTAAGCCTGCAGGAGCCTGGGGCATGGGAACACCCGCTGGCACACCTCTGCCCGCAGCCCTGCCAATGCCAGGGCCTCCTGCAGCGCCAGCTAATGGCACACGGGCAATGCCGGTCTGAAAAAAGAAAACAAGTCATTTATGGGGAAGCAAAGACTAAGGCTCAATACTTCGTACCGAAAAACAAACTATCACTAGCCCTTCATTGACCACCACCACTTCCTGTGCCTATGGCTTGCTGTTAATATTCAGATATACAAAAAAAAAGAAAAAAAACTTAATAAACCATAGCTCACACACCTACATTTATGGCATATCATGAAGACACAATAAAAGTGTTGGCTCAAACAGCATTTTTTTTTTTTAAATCAAAACTTTCCATCAACCATCATTTCTCATGAGCTCCTTAAATGCTCTCAGGATCATCATATAAAGTTTAAATTACATGTAGTCTAAGAAAAACAGGGAGGGGAGAGAAGAAATGGCATTCAGTTGAAACTTGCCTCTCTGCTACAGCTCCTAGTCCTCCCTTTTGAACCTAAAAAGAATGAATCTAATGGCTGTTGCCTAAGACAGTTCCATTCCAATTTCCGAAGACAATAGCTTTGTGTTTTCCATCTCTACTCCCACTAAAGTCTTCTTTTCTCCACACTAAACTTCTTTAGTTCCTTCATAAACAACTACAGTTCCCGAATACTGATCTAGAAGTTCTCTTGTCCTGAACAATAGAGATTCAAGGAGAAAATTTCAAGAAGTAACAATTTTCCCCATGAAATATTAAATGTATCAAATGTGTATAACACGTAGAAATTTTTTTCTCTATTTTGATACAAAATTTCATCAAGACTCCTTTATTCCTTTGGAAAGCTCGGTTAGCATTAATGGATTCCATCAAGATACAGTGTAAGTTATTCCAAGTCCCAAAGTATTTTATGGTCAAATGAGTTTGGGGAATGTTGCCGTGGGAACAGTGCTATTAAACAGGACCTTGATGAGACTAGTGTTCAGAGAATAAAAGCAGCCAGAGCCACTTAAATGCTGCTTTGAATAATTGGTGCTCTCCTCCCCTATGTGAAAGGGGCAGAATCACAAGGAATGTTTCTGTTTTGATTACATGATATCTGATTTTTAAAGTCAAAGTGGTAGACTAGATGGTATGTAAGGTCTTTCAACTCTGATTTCTGTGATCCTTAGAATCCTTTACTCCCAGCACTGGTAGCTTAAATTTCTTCCAAACATATTTATTATCTCAGCATGCCCTAAAATCTCTAGATTTTTTGTAAGCCAAGTGGTAACTAAATTTATCAGAATATTTAAATAAGGCAAGCCAAATTTAAAATGTTAGGCATGCAATAACTACTATAACTAATTTCTGGCTTCTAAACACCCAGCTGACCCTGAAAGAGTCACAAACATAACATTTTCTCTCTTAGGAAAGTACCTCCAAACCCAACTGGAGATTTCCCTTACTATCCTTTCCCAACCCTTTTGCCTTACATCTTTAGGAGGTGGGCCTTCCACAGTCATAGAGACCAAATTCTCCCCACGAAGCAGGACCAGTCCCAGAACCCGCTTTTCCTCACGTTCAGGTTGTTTTGCATTCTTTGGCCTGAAGGACAGAAATACGTATGTTAGTGGAACAGGCTGCTGAATACAGCCTGCACAATACAGGCAATTCTATGCTCCTAGGCTTCCTAGGATCCCTCAAAACCTTCACCTTGTCACTAAGCCCATAACTTACTCAAGGAGTCCTGGGATCCTTAACGTTGGAAGACTTAGAATCATAGAATGTTAAAGCTGGACGGGTCCTTAAAACATAGAACATAGCATGTCAGAACTGCAAGGAACCTTAGAACACAGAATGTTAAAACTGGAAGGGCCCTTAAAACACGAGATTTAAGCCCTAAAATGGACCTTAATAACCATATTATCCCCTCATTTTACAGAAGAGGAAAATTGGGTCCTGAAAGGAAAGGACCTAGTTTAAGGTCACATAAGCAATCACAGTAGATATAATTTTAAATCCAGCCTTTTGTAGAGTCAGAGCAGAACTTCACATAACAAGGATCTTAATAAACACATAAATTATAATTTTTACCTCTTTTAGCATGGATCACATTCTAAATATTATAAATGTTTTCATAATTAATATTCCACCTACTAGACTAGAAGCTCCTTGGAGACAGGATCCAAGTCTTATTCATCATTATACTTGTTGGAATTCGAAGCACAGTGTCTTATACAGAGAACAGTTAATGTTTATTAAATGCAAAAATCAGATTCCTCTTTAAAATCCTTAACTACATTACAAGATGCCTTCACCCCATCTTATAGAATGAAGTCCTTTGATAGAGATTCAGAGAATAAATATCAGTACATAAGAGAGTATTTCTGTTGACTTCATAAATATAATCTGAAGTGAATTTATCTCAAAGCATTCCATTTATTAAATAAGTACAAATCATGTATTGGCTAATTTTACTGAACATTTTTTCCCAGTTTCTTTTTATACAATAATAATTATATTTGATAATGAACTCAGTGAAAAAAAATCAAAAGATAAAAATTAAAACTAAAGTAAAGACAATAAATGTATCTGCTCGTTGGGAATAAAGATCTGGAGCGTGTAGTTTAACGAACGGTGAGTAGGGAGGGCCTCTTTCCAGATAACTAAGTATTCCCTCCAAATCACAGAACCATCAAGGCTTTAGGAGATGGAGAGTGGAGCTACCAGACCACGTTCCAGGAGGGGAAGGACTGCTTATGTTACACTCCGAGGCAAGGTAGAAGCCATCTGACCTAACCCCCTCATGTTATAGATGGGGAAACTTGGCCGAGACGGAGTGTAGTCCGTGGACTACAGAACTGAGAGCTCGGGGTTATACGCTTATAGAAATATGGGTCCTGGAGTTCACAGGAACAGTCATAGTCACGTTCAGAACTACTTTATTTAGGGATCCTCTACCCCAGAGCCGAAGCTCCTCTCATCTCACTGGGCTTTCTTTCACCATTTCCAAGTGATGTGGGCGGGTATGTATCTAAGTGAGGTCTGGGTATAGGTGTGTCTTCAAAATTCACTAGGGTGGAGGAGGGGAGGGGAATAAGGAAGGAGATAGTGTTCAGGACTGAGAAGAGTTAGAGTTGAAACCTAGCTTACCTGCCCTCCACACTCCTCCCCCCATGTCCCAAGATTCCCAACCCAGCCCCCTCCTCACTTGATCTTCCTGAACTCATCACAGTCACACAGGATCAGGTTCATGTGCTTGTCAAAGGCCTTGAAGGTACCGATGAAGATGCGGCCATCCTGCAGGATGCACCTCATCCTGTAGTCGATGTGCTGCAGCATCTTGCTGCTCTTGCCCACCGTCTATGGGAAGTAAGAGGGGAAAATAGTGACGCTGGGTCCTGGACTGATTACTTACCACCAGGTGCTTTTCTATTCTCTTCCCCTCCATTCTCTCACTCTTTCAGAGTGGCCATGCTTGCAACCACTGTGGCCTTGACCTTTAACCCCTTTCCAGAATTCCTCACCTTGCCCTTCCCCCATTACATGATCTTGACACTCTCCCACCTGACACACAACCTGGGCTCTTATTCCCTAAGAATGCTCATGGCCTCTGACCCAATTCCAAGATCCCGTCATCTTCCTCATAAGCATGCCGGATAAACTGCATCGAGTACATTCCCTGGGACAATCCTTCCCAAACGGACCTCTTCCCGTGGCGGACTTTACATTTTGCCCCGCCCCCTCACAAACTGATTCAAAAGCCCCGGCTTCCCTTCCGCTCCTCAAACCAGCCGCCCCGTTTCCCAGCAGGGTTTTCGCTGGCCCTCCACACCTGGAATTCATCCCCTCTCCATGTCTTTTTTTTTTTTTTTTTTAAATTTTCCTGCTTTTCTGCAAGTCCCGGCTGAAATCTACCTAAGTCAGGAACTCTTTCTCGACCCCCCTTAATGCCAGTGTCTGTCCATCACCACGCTATCCGGTAAATGGCTGTGAATGCACAGCGGCTTTCCTATTGTTTCCCACCATACTCGAGGACAGACTATCTTCTGCCTCGCTTTGCATCTCCAGCCGCGTGCGCCGGATCTAGCAAGGAATAAGTCCTTCACATGTCTATTGATTTGACTTCACCATCCCCCATCTCAAACACACAGACCCAGAAACCTTCCCCCTTTCCCTCCTCCTCTACCTGACCTCTGACCCCTTAGGGCGCTCGGCCCCGCCCCCTGCAGTGTTCTCTTCATCTCTTTCATCCGCGGCCCCCGAATTGCTCCGGCCAGTTCCCCAACCCACGCTTCGCTTCGTTTTCCCCGCGTTCCCAACTTTACTCACCATGGTGCTGGCTACCAAGTACCCTGCCTGGAGAAAGAAGCCCGGCGAGGCAGCCGCTCACATGCGGAGCTCTAAAGGAGAGTGTCCACCCCCAGCTTCCGGTTCTAACGGAAATTCGGCGCGGACGAATAGCCCTTGAAAAGTTGGAGGACACGTGACTGAAGGTGACTCATCTTCCGCCATATTGAGTGAGGGCATTTGCCCTTTTCCCGGAGCGGAAACATTCCAGAACTAGCGGCTTCTCATAAATGAGTTACATTCTCCTAAGTGGTGCTGCTCTTGTGCGAGCTCTCAGCAGCGAACAAACCCACGCTACGCTGAGGGCAGCAGCTCCCTTTTGCCTTTTTTTCTATCCTTACCTTTTAGGACGCTGCCTTAAACTTAGTAAGCTCTTCATACATGTTTACTGATTGATTGATATTATATATTGATATTTTAATATATTTTGATGTTGATATTTTGTGAAGGTACCTCGAAGTCTGTGCTGTTGCCAAAAATTTATATACAGCATAAATTGGACATAACCTCAAAGAAACAGCACTAGAATGAAGGTGCAAGCAGGAAAGATGTCCAGTATGATTACTTCTATCTGTCAAAATAAAATCTATTATACCATATATATATTTTAAATATACTCCTTAACTTTAAAAGCCACTGTATTCCACTGTACTCAGGTGTTAGGGGCCAGAACTTGAAGCAAGGTGGAACTGGACCCCAAGAAACCCTCAACACAGAACACTGCATTTTAGAGGGCATGTTACAGGTTGGCCCCAAACGTGGGACTGACCCCATCCTGAGTTCAGAGGAAAAGTCTCCCTGACCCAGACATTAGGGCAGGTACAGGAAGGAAACTTTGTAAAGGGCTAAACTAGTGCTTCAGCTGAATGGGACAGAGGCTTAGAAAACAGCTTCTTTTCCTCTTCAAGGAAAACGTGTCAAAAGCTTAAACTCATTAAAAATCAAGGTCTGATTGTAACTTGGGAGCAGATCCCAGAACTTTTAGAGACTGTCCAGCACACAACCTCCTTGGTTCTCTAAGGGAAAAGAATTGGATCTAGGGGAGTGGAAGTTAGTAGGAGAGCAATTGTGTTAATACTACAGCGATAATGGACCTGACTCAATTTCCAAAGAAACACTTTATACATAGAATTTACTACAACTGGCTTTAGGAAATGATATGTTATAAAATAAGGAAAAAGAAGAATGAGCAGGAGAGGGAGGATCCAGATAAAGGAGGTGAAAAGGATGAAGAATCAGATAAGAATGGAGTTAAGTACAATTCTGAGCGTGGTGCTTCACAGCAGAAGCCATTCTACGTCTGACCTACTTCCCTCAATTAACCCTTCATGGGGGGAGGAGGGGGGAGGGGAGGGGCAGTGACACAATCAGCACCATCTATGAAGCAGGCTATGACAAGATTACAAAAAGCACTGGTTAAGGCTAAGAAAGGACAGGATGTGTCTGATTTAAAAATAAATGCATACCCTGTGATTGAAGAGCTTGACTCTTCAGGTCAAAAAAGGAGAACCTACACTCCTTTTGATCTGGAAAAAATTAAGGATTTGAAAAAAAGGTTGCACTCTTTATAGGGCTACATCATCTTATGTTAAAATGTTACTAGAGAATTTGGCTTATGAAATTTTAACCCCAAGTAACTGGAAATCCATAGCAAGGACATGTTTAGAACCTGGACAAAACTTGTTGTGGCTTTTGGAGTATCATGATTTATGTAGGATTCAAGTCAGATGCAATAGGCAAACAGGAGTTAGTGTACAAGTCACTTTTGACCAACTAGCAGGTGAAGGTCAGTATGCAGACAATTTAGCACAGATTAATTATCCAATAATAGTGTATGAGCAAATTACTACTGCTGCAATAAAAGCTTCGGGTTCCCTCCCAGGACAGAAAGATTGAGGGGAAGCCTTCACGAAAATAGAGAAAGGTCCCAATGAACCTTTTTCAGATTTTGTGGGACTGCTGCAAACAGCTGTCACAAGAACCATTGGAGAAAATGCAGCTACAGAAATAATGACCAGACAACTGGCTAAGGAAAATGCTAATGAGGTTTGCAAAAGAATTATATGGAGACTACACAAAAAAGGTAATATATGCCAAACAAATCAAGCCACTACTACTACTTTAACCAACATCTCCCCTCAGTAGTTGGTAGAGGCAGCCCAGAGTCCTGAGTCCAAGAGCTTTGGGACTAGCAATATTTCTAGGCCACTACCCATGTTCATCATCCTGAGAAGTAACTTCTACGGAGATGTAATTAGGGAATTGTTCTAGAAGGTGTTAGAGTCACAAATACTGAAGACTTAGAAAGAAAAGCTATTGCTACCAAATTCCTTGACAATATCAAATAGTTCTACATCAGAAACTAACATGATTATAGCAGTTAGGTGGCACAGTGGGTAGAGCATCAGCCCTGAAGTCAGAGAAAAAAAAAGAAACTAATATGATTTATCAATATAAAAGAGGCAATATAATTTGTTTTGCTGCTATGTGACCCCATGGTCAGGAGCTGAATCCCCAAAATATATTGATTTTCAGTTGGTGTTGTGAGTCTCAAAAGAATTTGTAGGCTTAGACCATCTTCAAAGCAAGAGATGTTGTTGTTGTTGTTTTTTTCATAATGGCAGGCTAAGTTTCAGAAGAAGCTAGTAATAACAAGAGGAAAGATATCATAAGAAGGAGAAAGATTGCATAAACCAGGGAGTTTCTTTTCTTTTTTTCTTGCTGAGGCAATTGGGGTTAAGTGACTTGCCCATGGTCACACAGCCAGGAAGTGTAAGTGTCTGAGAACAGACTTGAACTCAGGTCCTCCTGACTCCGATACTCTGATACTCTATCCACTGTGCCATTTAGCTGCACCCCCAGCTATTCTAATGACAATTCTAATGAACCCATGAGTGACAAAGGGGGAGGATAAGGCCATATAAAGTAAAAGAATAACTTTGGGGGGTTAACATCCACAGATTGATATGCTGATTAGATACAGTAACTCTGTAATCAAGATAATCCTGTCAATACATGGAATTCAACAAGGGGCCATGCTACAGTAAAGTCCATCTTAAAAATAAGATAATCTTGCCAATAGCCTTTCCTGCTTGCCTCAGAGATTAACTGTAGTCTAGCCATTCTGGACTTCCTGCTGTTTTCCATCTCTGATGGCCATGACTTGCACTAATGATATCTCCCATGCCTTGAATACTCTTCTTCTGTACCTCCCCCTCATAAATTCCCTAGTTTCCACTAAATCAAGCAAAGGAATTTACCTTCTGCATTTACTTGGGGAAAGGAGTAACATTTCCCCTCCCCCAGCAGAGTGAGCCAGGGATAGAAGAGTGAGAAGGGATAGTAAGAAAAAAACAGGAGACTTGGGCAAAGAAGAGAAATTGAGCAATCTCAGATCAATTTGGACAACCTTAGATAAAATGAGCATGGAAAAAATCCCTGAGATTAGATTTATCATAGATAGGATAAGCATGAAAAAAGTTCTTTTGTGAGAAAGAGAGGGAAGAAGAGAGATACAGAGAGAGAGGGAGGGACGGATGGAGAGACAGACAGAAACAGAGAGACAGAGACAGAGACAGAGAGAGGGAGGTGATGCAGGTAAACTGTAAAAAAACAAAACAAAACAAAACAAACCCCCCAAAACTGTCCCCTTTTGATCTGTAAAAGTAAATCTCTGAAATTCTGTCCCCTTTGATTCCTGGCCTCCCAGACTCCAGAGAGTCTATGAGAGAGAGCATATCCTCCTGGCTAGTCTTTCTAAGGTAAATCACAGTCCCCCCACCCCCACCCCTTGGTAGCCAGATCCTTATTCAGGAAGCCTTACAAGTGATTTCCATTCACTTGGAGATCTGGGCCTGATATTGATAAACCTCTAGGCCTGGGAGCATTGGCTTTCTTTTCAATCTAAAACCTGAGCCTCAGATTTCCTATTAAAGGGTATTTCTATACTCCTGATCCTTATAGAAGTCTTGAGTAGGGCATAGCTGCCTGCCAGGACTCCTGTCAGCTGTGAAGACATTCTCTTCTCAGTGAAAAACCTTTTGTTATTTTCCCTGCAAGTTGGTCTCCTAGCAAAGCAGACTTCTCAGCCTGCAATAAATGTCCCTTTTTGCCACTTAAACTTTTCAGGTTCAAGTCACAAAAGACCTGCACCAACCAGAAGGGGATTCCCACACCTCAACTGTCTGCACTGCCATTAACCTCATCAGAGGGATAGAGAGAGAGACAGACAGACAGACAGAGACAGAGAGAGGGATGAATGAAGAGAGAGAATCAAAATATAGTAGCTAAATGTACAAGATAAAAAGATCCTTTTGTAGTGACAGAATATTAGAGCTGAGGCAAGCTAAGATTCCAATAATAATAATATTCAATTACATTCATATACCTTAATTTGTTCTGCCATTTCTCAATCCCTCAGTGTTCAGTTCTTTGCCATCAGAAAAATAGCTATTATAAATATTTTTCACAGACATGGGTCCTTTTAGATCTTTGGCATATAGACCTGGTTTTTTTCTCACTGGATCAAGGAGTTTAGAAACTGTGAGAGCATAGTTCCAAATTGCGCTGCTAAGGCTTAACTTCTAATTATGAATATAATAGAAGTTTAGAAAAGTCTTTTACAACTAGTGTGGTGGTACAGTAACATGAACTGCCACTTGCTAATTAAAGGAACGTAATTAATTATATAATCTGCCTCCATGCCTCAGTTGCCTTCTCACTCTGGAACTTCTTTTGGGTTCATGGTCTTCTTACTGTGAAATCTCTCTCCACCATGCTAGCCCTGTGACCCACTTCTCTAATCCAATGAGTTCCATTTGTCATCACTTTGTCAAAGATGGCTCTAGAGGACCATACTTCAATTTTTCTTTTTCTGATAGTTTGTAAATTCTTTGAGTGCAGGAATTGTCTTTTGCCCTTTTCTGTACTCCCAGATCTCAGCACAGCGCCAGCACATAGTAGATGCATAACATTGATTGATTGATTGGCTCTGCTTATGGTACTGGTGGTGTACTTTCTACCTTTTCATTTTCTTTTATATGTTGTTTTCCCGATAAAAAATGTAAGCCCTTATCTTTTCAACAATGAGATGATTTAAAGCCAGTTCCAATGATCTTGTGATGAAGAGAGCCACCTATATCCAGAGAAGGGACTGTGGGAATTGAATGTGGATCACAACATAACGTTTTTACTTTTTTTGTTGTTTGATTGCATTTTGTTTTCCTTTTAATTTTTTCCCCTTTTGATTTGATTTTTCTTGTGCAGCACGATAAATTTTTTATTTATTTATTTTTTAAATTATAGCTTTGTATTTACAAGATATATGCATGAGTAATTTTTCAGCATTGACAATTGTAAAACATTTTGTTCCAATTCTTCCCCCCATCCCCTCCCCCAGATGGCAGGTTGACCAATACATGTTAAATATGTTAAAGTATATATTAAATACAATATATGTACACATGTCCATATAGTTGTTTTGCTGTACAAAAAGAATCAGACTTTGAAACAGTGTACAATTAGCCTGTGAAGGAAATCCAAAATGCAGGCAGAAAAAATAGAGGGATTGGGAATTCTATATAGTGGTTCATAGTCATCTCCCAGAATTCTTTTGCTGGGTGTAGCTGGCTCAGTTCATTACTGCTCTATTGGAACTGATTTGGTTCATCTCATTGTTGAAAAGGGCCACGTCCATCAGAACTGATCATCATATATGTTAGGGGTGGTAGCCCCTTGATATTCCTTGTTTGATCTCCAACTTCCTTGGACTTTTGATGCAAGATCTGGTCAAACTAGTTTGGGCTATCTGAGCTGGCTGGGTTTTACAGCCCCCCATTCTAATCTGCTCAGATAGACCAAATGCCAGCAGGAAATTCCTTTTCAGGAAGAGACTTTGGTCTGTCCCCAAAAGATCACAAGAGAATCCTTATCTTATTTACATCACTCTCCGGAACCTCCTTACATCACTGCATCTGAATGATTGTGCTCTTGTATAAAACAGAGTCCTCAAAAAATCTATTCTTTGCAAAATTGGCCTTGTACCACGCAGCCATTTTGCCCAACGGCTCTCCGTGTTTCCATTCTAATCAATAAAGACTATGTTTCCATATAGCATTAAGTAGCAAATTCATTTGCTGCCGACCCCACCCTTGGTTAGTTTGGGGAAGGAAGGAGAGAGAGAAAAGGAACTGACCCATCTCAGTTTAGACATCAGTTTACTCCTCATCAATATAGTCTTGTTGTTGAAGTGTACAATGATCTCCTGGTCCTGCTCATTTCACTCAGCATCAGTTCATGTAGGTCTCTCCAGGCCTTTCTGAAATCATCCTGCTGGTCATTTCTTATAGAACAATAAAATTCCATAATATTCATACACCACAATTTATTCAGACATTCTCCAACTCATGGGCATCCACTCAGTTTCCAGTTTCTTGCCACTACAAATAGGGCTGCCACAAACATACTTGCAGCATGATAATTTATAAATGTGTGTGTGTGTGTGTGTGTATACATATACGTATGTATGTGTGTGTGTGTGTGTGTGTGTATATATATATATATATATATATATATATGTGTGGTCAATGTTGAAAAATTATCCACGCATATGTTTTGAAAATAAAAGCTTTAATAAAGAAAAAAATGTAAGTCCTTTCAGGTCAGGTCAGGAACTTTCTTTTTTGCTTATGTTTGGCATAAAACTTGGCACATAATAAGATATTAATAAATATTTATTACCAGTGTGCCTATTTGCTAATTAAAGTACATATGAATGCAGTTAAGAGAAAGATCAATGGAAGCAGATGATGGGAGAAAACTTCTTTTACCATTTTTACAAAATGACTTAAGGACCACAAATTTCATGCAAATTTGAAAATTCAGTTTATAAAAAGAAAAACGCAATGGAAGGTTTTTAACAAAAGAATGCTAGGTTCTGGTCTCAAGGCAAGTAACTGATTACAAAGTAATCAGCAAAATTAAGATCAAAACCAAATGGAAGTCTTTCCAAAGCAATTTAAAATTTATCTTAAACCAGCCTAAAAGTGTGCTTTGTTTTCAAATTCAAAGTTTTCTCTCACTCAGGACAGCAATTCAGGGTAATGGGAGTGTAGTGAACCCTAAGTGGAGGATACTTTCTGACCTGTGATTAGCTGGATCTAACCATATGATTTGTTAGTATTTCTGGGAGATTACAATGCCTTCTGGGAATTGTAGTCCTGTAAGAACTAGTCAAGGAGGATTTGTTTCCGGGGAAAGGAATGAAGCATTTACTAAGTGCTCACTACTTTGTGTCCAGCAATGTGTTAAATTCTTTAATAAGTAATAATATTAATTAGCATTTATATAGTGCTTATTCTATGCCAGGAACTATATTAAGCATTTTACAAATATTTCATTAGATACAAAGAAGAAGAAGGTGTTACTATTATCCTCATTTTACAGATGGGGACACAGAGACAAACAGTTTACATTACTTGTTTAAGGACACATAACTAGTAAGTGTCTGAAGCTTCAAGTCTTCTTGACTCCAAGCTAGCGTTCTTATCAACGGCATCAGCAGGTTTGAAGCTGAAAAAGACCTTAGAAACCATGAAGTCCAATCTTTTCATTTTATAGATACAGTTGTTGTTTGGCCTTCCTTTTCAAAGAGGAGAAGGTCAAGGTAACAAATCCCAGAATATGAGATACAAGATGCAAGGCACATGTGAAGAATTCACAATGATATTCTCTTGCCAAATTACAAGATGAGGTTATGGTCAAATTGAAAAGATAAAACAGGGGTAGCTAGGTGGCACAGGGGATAGAGCACCAGCCTTGAATTCAGGAGGACCCGAGTTCAAATGTGATCTCAGACACTTAACACTTCCTAGCTGTGTGACCCTGGGCAAGTCACTTAACCCCAGCCTCAGGGGGGAAAAAAAAAAAGAAAAAGAAAAAGAAAAGATAAAACAGACACCAGAAATAGTAAATATTAAATAGATTCAGAACAGCAATAGAAAGGATATTATAGTTAGTAAGGAAAGAGGTTTTAATGATTAAAAATAGAAAAGACAAATTCCCTACTGGAATTCACAATTAACCATATGCCATGACGTGTGGAAGTGCACTATTGACTAACAGGCTAAATCCAGAAAGGAGTTTAGGAGACTAACCCAAAGGGAGTTAGCAAGGGAAGGTGATCACACCATTGACTAAAGGGCTAACCCTAAAAGGGATTTAGCACCCTAAAAATTAGCTATAGCAAGGAGAAAGACACCACAAGGCAATTGGGGGAGAGGGAAGAGTAGCAAGATGCCATTGGGGGCTAATCCAGAAAGGATTTTAGTAAAAATGTCAAAGGCCAAAGGCAAATTTATAGGGGAAATTTAACCTTAGAGGTTTGACATCATAACTTGGCTTTCTGATTTCATACAATAAGGCAGGGTTTCCAAAGATGGGGGTGGGCTCAAGATTTGTGAGGGAGTGGGTAGGATTACAATACTTAAAAACCAAAGCCCTACTTCAGGCTGAGAGGATCCTAACTAAGCCCTTCCCTGCTTGCCTTGCAGGGTATTATAATCTTAGTGCTTCAGGCTTTCTCTTAGAACCTGCAACTAGCAACCCAGGACCACATCTGCTAGAAAGGAAAAACAAAAATTTTACACACATTTTACAGATCGAGGGGGCACTGTGCCCTTCCATCCCTCTGGATGGAAGAGATAATTGTTCTATTAACATCACCTATTAAGTTAATTGGCAGCTAGATGGAGCAGTAGATGGAGCAGCCGGCTGAGTTTGGAAGACCTGAATTCAAATATGACTTCAGACAATAACTGGGAGACTCGGGTCAATTCACTTAACCCTGTTTGATTCAGTTTCCTCTTCTGTTTAAATAAGCTAGAGAAGGAAATGGCAAACCATTTCAATATCTTTGCCAAGAAAAACCCTGAAAGAAATTACAAAAACATGATTAAAATGATTAAACGTGAAGATAATCATGTATACTTTATAATGTTTTACAGCTAAGTTAACTGAAATTCAGGAAAAGGAATGTTCACATCCATAAAAGAGAAAGCACTAGAGCTCAGATCTTTTGGCTTCAATATTTTCCCTATTATATGACAGTGCCTTGTTATTTAAATTTTTATTGACATCTTTTATTTGTATATCACTATCGTTTCTGAATATATCCTTCTTTCTTTCCTTCCCAGAAGGTCATCCTTTGCAACAACAAAAAAAAATTAATTCAGCAAAAGTGAACAAAATATAAATCTAGTAGTCTGACAGAATATGCAGCGTTTCATACTGCAATCCCCTCCTACCCCTTACCTCTACAAGTACTACTGAGTGTACAACATACAGAACTTTCTTAGTAAGTTAGGTAGATGCTACAGAATCGTGAAATTTGGGGTCACGTACTTCACTCCCATATTAGAACGGACATAACTATTCACATGTACAGTCAGGGGCAGAATCCAGACTGTTTAGAGCCACTGAAATGGAGCAGGATGGAGCCAAGCCGGCCAGGGCGATCTTGGAGAGAGGAGCCACACTAGAAGTTTTCTATTTTAAGTGATGCTTGTTGCTCACTTCAGCTGTTTCTTCTTGCCAGGAGTATAGAGGTGGGCAGCACTATTAATTTCAATACCTTGAAAGAAGGTACTGACAGTCCCGAATTCTGGCCTCTGGTACTAATTTGCTCTTGACTTTCTGTCATTGCGCAGAAGGGGCCCACAATCCTCTTCTCTCTCTCAGGAGCTACTGACCGTCAGGCAGGAGTGGAAGCAGCTCCCAAGCCTCCAGGCCTTCTCCCTACTCCTCAGACCTCAGACGTTATTCCGAGACACAACCTCTATGGAAATGGAGCCTAGAAAGTGCTGTAGCCTCAAATACTGAAGAAGGAATGTTCTTTCAAAGTCCTTGGCAATGTCAGATGGTTCAACATCAGAAACTGATAAGATTTTTACCAAAGGAAATGACGTTTAAGAAGAAGTCTTCCCATCCGCTTTGCTAGTGCACACCCTAAGGACCATGGGACCTCTCCTTCTGACCTGGGAAACCTCCCGTTTCTGTGGCCCCCCATTAGAATGTAGTAAGCTCGCGGGGGAAGGACCGGTTTTGCTTTTCCAGTTGTTTTCACTGGGTTAGCGCAGTGCTTTGCATAGAGAAAGCAGAGAGCCAAGGCTTCCTTCATCCACCACATTTTTGCCTACTATTCTTTTTTAGATTTTTTTTCTATTATTCTGATTACTTTTCTTCTCTAGCCCATTGGGATTTGGGAAGCTTCCTTTAAGTGTAAGTGACCCATTCTCCCATCCTTACCCTTGTTTCCCTTCTTGGAAGGGTAGAAAGCTTTTCCTTTAATCGCTGATTGTAGTTACTCGGGCCAGAAATAGAGACCTGACTAAATCCCAGCACGGCTGCACGGGCTGGGAGGTGACAAGTATTTGGAGAATGTGGAGGAGGGTTTCTGTGAAATGGGCTTCTCCAGGCTGGGGGGAGTTGTGGGATTCGGCATGTAGTCATAAAGGCAAGTCACTGCCTGAAGGAGACTTAGCACCAGCACTTGGGAACGGAGTGTCAGAAGTGGAAAGGAATTGTCCAGGTTTCTAGCGGAGGCCCAGACCCGGGAAATGACCGGGGCCCGTCCCGGTTCGGTGACTGGCGGAGCCGGCTCCTCCGCTCGCTCCCTTAGACGTTCCTGCGACAATAGCTGCCTCCCACGCCTCCTCCAGCATCGCCGCCCAGCTGCAGCCCTCAGGCAGTGATGCGCTGCGCCCACGGGCAGCCCGGGCTGTGGGTATTATTAGTCCGCTGAGGCAAGGAGCAGCGCGCCTCTGACACAGGCTGTCACCTCCCACTCCGTCCCTCTGCGCTACAGGCGCTGTCGGCCTTTGGGCTGTTATGCGGCCTGCTCACTGTGCATGCATTTAGGAAGAAAAGGGTTCCAGCTCCACAACTTGAAAGTGTCACAAAGGTCTGGGGTGGTTTTCTTGACAATTCCAGCCCTACTTCCAGCAAGTTACAAAGTCAAGCTGTGGTCCCTCCCTCCCGCAAAAAAAAAAAAAAAAAAAAAAAGGTCCTAGCTTCCAGGCCCAAGCCAAAAAAAAAAAAAGAAAAAGAAAAAGAAAAAAAGGCTCAGGTCCCTTTAAATTCCAGTCCTAGTGGGCGGGGTCCTCCCGCGGAGTCCCAGGCTTCCCCGCCGGCCGGGTAACAGCTCCACCCTCCTCCTATCGACAATAGAATAGGCCAATAGAAGGAGAAGGTTCGGTCACCGAGCAATAGGAGCGTGGGACGCCCTCACGGAGGCGGGACCTTACTAGGCTGGGCCGAGGGGTCCGCCTGGCTAAGCGGCAGCGGCGGAGCCCTGGGCGCGACGGCAGGGCCCAGTCTGTGGGCCCCGGTGAGTAACGGTCGGCTGGGCTGGGGCTGCAGCCCGCTCTGGGGTTGGGGAGCACGAAAATCTCGACTGAGTCTCCGGGGCTGCGGGGCGTAGAGGGTGAGGTCTAAGGGGCGAGAGGGCCCTGGGGACCTGGGTTGGAGGGGCTGTGGAAGCGGGGCGGGGGGAGGGGAGGGGTCCTCAGGAGCTGGGGGAGGGGATTGGAGGAGTGGGACGTGGGGGCGGAGGGGGAAAGAGGTGGAACGGGGGTAAAGGACGTCTGGGGACTCGGGAAGGGAGGATGTCTGGGGAAGGGGAAAAACGGAGAAAGGGCTGCCTAGGGAGAAGGGAGAATGGGGGGAAAAGGTGTCTGGGGAGGGGGCGACGGGAGGAAGGGGTGTCTCGGGGGAGAGTGGGGAAAATAATTGTCCAGATCATAGGAGACAAATGGGGAGGAGGGAGAATGGCAGAGAAAGGAGTCTGCAGGGGGAGAATGGGGAAGAGGTTATGGGGGAATGGGCAAGAACGGGGGGAGAAATGCCTGGGGAGGAGAGGATGGGGTGGGGAAGGTCTCTAGAGGGGGCAGTGGGGAGAAAGGCTACTTGGAAAGGGGGGACATGGAGGAAAGAATATTTGGGGAGGGGGTAAATGGGGAAAGGGTGTCAGGAAAGGGGGGAGATGGGAAGAATGAATTGCTGGCGGGTGGGGAATGGTGGAATAGATGATTGAGAATGGGGGGATGGTTGGCTGGGTAGGGGGCAGATTTGGAAAGAGGGTGGAGAGCAGAGAGCCCTGAGTGGGTTAGAGCATGAAGGTTTTAAGAGTCTGGGGTTCACAGCCCATAGCTGCCAGATAGGTCATAAATGACTGAGAGGTGCTCACCAAACTCCACAAAGTGCCCAGATCACAAAATTCTCTTGGGATTTGAATCCCTGCCTGTGGGTGTGGGACACCTAATGAAGTGATTGTGATCAATCAAAACTTCTTGAAGGAGCATCATGTGATGGAGACACGTGACTTACTTCACTAGGAATCCATGCTATCTCTCTACCACCCCTTCCTACCCCCAGGGATGACAAAGACTATGCAAGACGCTTTGTAAGCTATGTAGCTGAGAACTCATCCCAGTGCAAACCGAAGCCACGATCTGAGAGTGCACTCTACAAAATCAAGCCTAGGATTGTGAGCTGGAGGGAAATTTGAAGACCATAGTTCCTCTAGGAAATTGTGTGGTAAAGTCAGAAGACTTGGATTTATGCAGGTTCACTACTTATTACTGTTTTTGGATGAGTTATTTATCCTCTCAAGGTCTGTTTCCTCATATCCAAAATAAGAGGATTGGATTAGATAAACTTTGTGATCCTTGTCCATTCTTAATCTATAATCTTTTGGACCAAACTCTTCATTTTGTGGATGAGGAAATTGAGGCCCGGAGAAAAGAAACAACTTCCCCAATTCAGAACCAGGATTTGAGTCCAAGACATCTAATTCTAAACTTAGCATAATATCCATTGTCACTCTCTAAATTGGTGTCTAGTTACACCCAGGGTTCTGTTCATGGGTTTGCTTCAGATGAAGAAGAATTTATAGAACATTTACTATGTACGTGGACGCTGACCTGGAGGTGGTGGTAGAATATAGAGAAGAATGGAAATACAGACCTATGGGACACTGCTTATCCTCAGAGAACAGTTTTGTTGGAATTCAGCACACATTCAAAGCAGATGACATTATAAAGCAGTATTCATTATGATTAACTGAATAGTGGGTGGTGCAGACAGTAAGTGCCAGTTTGGTTTTAGAGCAGCAAATGTAGAAGAGCAGATGCAAACTACTAAAGCAGCTCAGGACCTTACTCAGACACATAATAGTGCTTCAGAAAATGAATAATGATACCACCACCTTACATTCTTAAAGTGGTGTTTTTGGTTTTGTTTCTTGTTTTAATTTCCAAATTTATTGTTTTTACCACATTCCTGGCAGGTAGCAGTGTAGTAAAAAGAGCAATGAACTTGGAGTCAGGAGAGATCTGTGTTCAAATCCTGACTCTGACACTTATTAGCTGAGTGACTCTGGGCAAAACAGTTAAACTTCTCAAATTAATTTAATCATCTATAAAATGGGGAAATATAATCACACATCTATGAGGAAATTGCCAAATAAGCTTTAAAGCATTCTTAAAATGTAGTGTACTTTATAGCTGAGGGAACTGAGATTTATTTGCCTTGAATTAGTTCCCTGATTTTATAGATGGGAAAGTGGAGACTTAGAGATAAGTGACTTATCCAAGGACATATTGCTGATTGATGACATATAGCTTAGGGATGATAGCCTAGGGGTTTCATGAAACCTAATATTATATCATCATATTATTCTAGTAGTAATGGCAGTCTCTTAGATTCCCCACTCAGGGTTGTTTTCCCTATGCCTCACATAATCCTGCCTGAACTTCTTGAACTTCTTGCTAAGTCTTATTATTAGCTGGTTAAAGGGGGACTGTTGCTCTAAAGCCCCAGCTACACTCTTCACCTTACGTTCTTTTTTTCTTTTCCTTCTTGGAAGCCCCAAGTACTGAAGGAAGTGGTTCTGTGGGCAGACCTTTGCTAACTCTACTATCAATAAAGGAACCAATTTTCCTCTGTTCTTGCTTTATCTATATACAGCTGACTAAGCCAGGGATGTTTTTTTATTCTCTCCTTAAGACAGATTCTAATTTTCTCTTGGACACCTGAGTGGTCTAATACAGTCTATCTTTGGGATAGAAGAAGAGAGCCAAAAGCCAGGGTTGGCTAAGAAAACTCCCCTGCTTCATTATGAACTCCTCCCTTCTACCCATCTTCCACTTTGTTGTTGGTTGTGGTTTGCAAGTCCACTTTTGGGGTGAATTTCTACTTACTACAAATTTTGACTAAATACTGACAGACACATGAGTTGGTTTGTTTGTGTGGTGGTGATCGGCTGATACTTCTAGCAATAAATGTCAGAACCTGAGTCTGTTGGTTAGTCAGAACCTACTCTAGATGCATTGTGGTCTGTGTGTTGGAAGCTGAGTCAGTGCTCAGATGGAGAGATTTCTGGGGAAAACCAGAGATACTAAAGGTGGTATTGGTGATTAAATAATGGGTGTGCCCTCAAGTTTCTCTCCCAGTGATCTCTCCTAGAATCATGTAATGTCAGAGATGGAAGGGAACTTAGTATACAGATTAAAATGAAAGGAAAAACATTATTAGAACACAGAATGGCAGAACTCAAAAGGAACTTTAAGTCCCTTATTCAGTCTAACCCCTCATTTTATAGATGGGAGATTGAGTACCCAAAAAATTGAAGTAACATAATCTGAGGTCACATAGCAAGTATGAAAAAAGGATTTGAACCCAAAGCTTAGGATTCCAAGTGCTTTTCACTATATTGGTGAGATTTTATAGAGCCAAACTTCCTTCAACAATGTCAGTAAAGAATCTTAGAATCTTTTCATTAAAGGACTAGAGGGTTTTACTCTTATGGTGCCTTCCTCTTGGCCCCTAATTCCTTGGTAATGGAACAGTCATTTTTCACTTCCTTTCTTAGGATGTGCACTATCATAATCCAGCCCTGTGGAGCAATCATATCACATTTATGTGATTTATAAAAAAGTCAAGGAGTTTTTGTAACAATGATGAATCTATAAGCACATCTTTCAAATTCCACTTAAAAATGTTCCATCACTCTGTGATGCCCATTCTTCTCACTATGGCTTTGTCTATGAACTTGGGTTTTAGTTCTTCCTAATATGTAGCTAAATTATCTTCTTTAGATCAGTGCATGCCAGAGGACTTCTTTTCCAGTTTGCTTGTGATTTGAGTTTTCAAAGGTCTTCTTTTATATCCATTGCAGAAAGGGTGGGAAAAGAGTCATTTTATTCAGAATGGGCAAATTACTTCATTGTTCCCCTGGGGCTGGACTGAGAGACACAGCTCAGCTATCCCTGGCCAATTTCTCCTGAACTCTGCACTACTGCTGAGTGGAAGAGTGAGAGAGGCTATTTATAACCCTGTGAATTTTGCAGTGGTAGTTGAATTGCTTCATCCTGATTTCCACTTCCTTTCAAAATTGAAAATGAAGAAAACGAGCAAGCATGGGTGCTCTCTTGAGAGGGCTTATCTAGAAGGCGAACAATCTTCAGTGTCAGCATCCTACACACACACACACACACACACACAGAGCACAAAATTCACGTGAGAGAACATCCTAATATGTGCTGAATTGTAAACTCCAGCAGATGGGTTTCTGTGGATGGGTTTCTTTTTCTCCCTGCTTAGGTGCCAGCATGTGATTATCTAGGTCAGAAGACCTGATCTCTTGGCCTTTTCAAGAAAAGTCTAAATCAATAGGTAGTAGTTATAGTGAAGCATATTTTAGTTAAATATATAAAAGACTTTCTTTGCAATCTGAATTATCCAACAAAGGAGTGAAAGACAGTTCCCTGATCCTGTAGATAGATGGCTTAGAGGCTGAATCTGCATGACCACTTAGAAAATGATTTGTATTTCAAGTGTTTTGGATAAGACCAGTGTCGGGTCCCTTGTGACTCTGATGTTCTTTGATATTGATTTATAGTTAGAGAAATATTTTAACATGGAATGATTCTTGTTGGGTCCTTCCAGAGAAAACATATAGCAGGTAACTGAAAATTATTAGTCAGTTTCTTTTACCTTAGGAACCATAAGCAGACATAAGTATAATAGTAGTGATTTGGTACCGCAGTCCTGTCTATTATATGATTTAAATTTTCAATTTTATCTTATCCCACTTTGATGTCAGGTTACTGGTTTTTACAAACTGGATAGGTGCTGTTCTCTTCAAAACTATTCCCTTGAGAAATCATATACTTATCCCACAGTATTGCTGTTGGAAGAATAAGTTGGTTGCTCAAGCTGGTTGGTGCTGTTTGGGGTCAAAAATGACTCTGGAAAGTAATGAAGTTAGTTTCTTGTCCTACTTGTGGAAAAGCCCAGAAAGCCGTTCCCAAAGAGGAGTTCCAAATGTTGCACAATGAAAGCATTGTTGGAATAAATATGTAGCTTCCCAAAGGGTCTTTTGAAGAAGACAGTGTTCTTTTTAATATGTAAGTTCTTACATAGAGTCATAAGATTTATAGAGTTTTAGAACCAGAAAGAATGATAGATAGCATTTCATTAGGTTCATTTTATAAATTAGGAAATTGAATGCAAGAAGCTCTGGATTGAGGAAAAAAACTTGTGTTCTAGCCTTATCTCTGCCAGTTATTTTTTGTGAGATCCAGTGACTTGACTTCCTCTCTGCCTCCAATTTTTTCTCTCTAAAATGAGAGGGGTGAACTAAATGATCTCCATGGACACTTCTATCAGTAATGTTCTAATTCTGTGTCCATAGTTATATGACTCAGTAGTGGCAGAGCCAGGCTAAGAGCCCACGTTTCTTAACTCTATTCAATCTTTTTTCCACTACACTGTGCTGCTTACTTGTATTTAGAAGTCAGTCTTGTTACAATAGAATTATAGAATCCACCTTCTAAGTGGATCTTTCCCTCCCCTCCTTGAGACTATTGGGGTTAAATGACTTGCCCAGGGACACACAGCTAGGAAGTGTTAAGTGTCTGAGGCCAGGTTTAAACTCAGGTCCTCTTGACTTCAAGGCCAGTGCTCTATCCACTGCACCACCTAGCTGCCCATAGACCAATTTTTTAATGGGTAAGAATCAGTTAAATTGTAAGTCAGAGTCAATTTGGAATTCAGTCTCTCTGTTGTGTCCCCAACCTCCTGTTTCCAGTTATAACATTGAGACAGAGGATTTACAACTAAAAGAGTTGCGGGTGTGTAATGATGGTCAGTTCTGTTTTGTGTGCCTCTTGTGAATATATGCACACAAAAGCCACAAATAGCAAACCAGATCTCTGGGGCCCTCAGGTCAGACTGAGACTGTTTTCCTTCCCCTTGAGATGTCTTGGAAGTAAGAGTTGGTGGTTTCTTCCTCCCATTCATTGAGTTGGTTCAGGGAATGTTGGTGTCTCAGCAATGTAGTCTTAACCCACTCAGAATAAGGTAGACCATGTGGTAGCAGGTGGTACTTATGATTTCCCTCTTCCTGAAGCTTATAAATTTGTGAGAGAGACAGGTTCTGTTTTTCAGCCATTCATAGGTCATTCTTAGAATTCCCTCTTGGTGGACTCTGAGTGCTAGTCTGTACTTCTCAGACCAATATAGCTCTGAAATACAACTTGGCAATTTGGAATCATGTTAGAGGGAAGAGAGAACAAAAGAAAAAGATGGTTAGACCTAGTATGGATCTTTAATATTCAATCTGGGAGGTATTCTTGATTGAATCTGAATCTGTAATTTCATCAGTGTAGGGAACTTCATGTATGGAACTTATGTGCACTGATGCAGTTTGGCAGCTGTTTTGTGACTTACAGACCCAGAAAATTACTGAGGGTATTGAGAAGTTTTGTGCTTGCTGAACATCTTGCCATTACACCTACCAGTTCTCAGGGTAGTATGTTAGAAGTTAAGAGTTAGAAGAATTGTCATAAAGACCATCTGGTTCAAGTTGAAGAAGTTGAGACCCAAAAAGGGGAGGTAACTTAATTTGCTTATTGGTGGCAAAGTTGGGTCCCTAATTCCCAGTCTTATGCTTTTCTCCTATACCATGTTGTCTCTTATTCCAGGAAGACTTGGCAATTACTATGGAACTCTTGGTTGCTGACTGGTTAGATAAGTATGGAGAATTAACCAAAAGTTTTTCTTTTAAGCAACTGTGCTTTTTGCAGACCTGTAGACTGGGAGAGGACTTTGTTCAAATGTCCCTTGAAATCATCCATCAGTTTGGCGACTAACCTTAATCTGACCTTGGAGGGAAAGGATGCTGTAGCTATCACTTAGAGTACCACTAAGCTGAACTAGTTGCCTAGGATACCAGTCACATGGCCCATCCTCCAGCCTTGCTCAAACTGGGATTCATTTTTTCCCCTTCTTTTAAGGGAGAATTTTTCCTTTTGAAAGCTTTGTCACAGATTTCCAAGTAGTGCCATGTACAACTATGTGCTGCTCCTAATCTGATCCTGTTTTTGTTGCTTAGATCTAAAGCAATGAAAGTCCAAAAGGAGATTGAATTGTGATCTGAAAAATCTGACTTAAGAATAAGGTCATAGGATTTTAGAGTTGGAAGGGATCTTAGTCCCACTTCTTTTTACAGGATTTTTTCTGGATCCCAGAAAAGTGAAATGAACTTACCTAGGGCCACCTAGGGAATAAGTGGCAGAACTGGGATTTGAAAATAGGCCTGTTTTTCCATCTAGAGCTCTTTCTAAGACTGCAGAGTTCAAGTAGCCCAGTGCCTCTTTAAAAAAAAAAATAAATTTTTTTTCTCAATATTATTTTATTTTTCCAAGTACATATAGTTTTCAGCATTCATTTTTCCAAAATTTTTTCTCCCTCCCTCCCATGCCTTCCTCCTTTCCAAGATAGCAAGCAATCTGATATAAGTTAAACATATACAATCCTTCTAAACATATTTTCAAATTTGTAATGCTGTTCAAGAAAAACTCAGACCAAAAGGGGAAAAAAAAACTATGAGGAAGAAAATGCAAACAACAAAATGGTTAAAAATAGTATGCTTTGACCTTGAGTCTCCATCATGCTCTCTCAGGATGCAAATAGCTTTTTCCATCCCAAGTCTATTGGAATTGCCTTGCATCCTTGCATTGCTGAGAAGAACTAAGTCTGTCATAGTTGATCATCAGATACTCTTGTGGCTGGTTGCAATGTTCTTTTGGTTCTGCGCACTTCACTCAGCATCAATTCATATAAGTCTTTCCAGGATTTGTCTGCTCGTTTCTTTTTTTTTTTAATTTTATAATTATAACATTTTTTTTTTTTTGGATAGTACATATGCATGGGTAATTTTTTTTACAGCATTATCCCTTGTACTCCCTTCTGTTCTGAATTTTCCCCTCCTTTCCTCCACCCTCTCCCCTAGATGGCAGGCATTCCCATACATATTAACTATGTTATAGTATATCCTAGATACAATATGTATGTGTAGAACTGAATTTTTGTTGTTGTTGCAATTGGATTCAGAAGATAAAAATAACCTGGGAAGAAAAACAAAAATATAAATAGTTTACACTCATTTCCCAGTTTCCTTCTCTGGGTATAGCTGATTCTGTCCATCATTGATCAATTGTATCTGAGTTAGATCTTCTCTTTGTTGAAGATATCCACTTCCATCAGAATACATCCTCATACAGTATTTTTGTTGAAGTGTACAATGATCTCCTAGTTCTGCTCGTTTCACTCAGCATCAGTTCATGTAAGTCTCTCCAAGCGTCTCTGTATTCCTCCTGTTGGTCATTTCTTACAGAGCAATAATATTCCATAACATTCATATACCATAATTTACCCAACCATTCTCCAATTGATTAGCATCCACTCAGTTTCCAGTTTCTAGCCACTACAAAAAGGGCTGCCACAAACATTTTGGCACACACAGGTCCCTTTCCCTTCTTTAGTATTTCTTTGGGATATAAGCCCAGTAGTAGCACTGCTGGATCAAAGGGTATGCACAGTTTGATAACTTTTTGGGTATAATTTCAGATTGCTCTCCAGAATGGTTGGATTCTTTCACAACTCCACCAACAATGCATCAGTGCTCATTGTTTCTAATAAAACTATAATATTTAATTACCTTTATATACCTTAACTTACTTAGCATTCCCCAGTTGATGGGCATCTATTCAATTTCTAGTTCCTTACCACTACAAAAAGGCTGCTTAAAAACAGTTTTTGCTTATGTGGGTCCTTTTCTCCTTTTTATGATTTCTTTAGGATACAGAGTATCCTCAGTAGAGACACTGCTAGATCAAAGGGTTTGCATAGTTTGATAGCCCGTTGGGTATAGTTTCACATTACTCTCCAGAGTGGTTGGATCAGTTCACAACTCCACCAACAATGTATTAGTGTCCAAGTTTTCCCACATCCCCTCCAATATTTATCATTATCTTTTCCTATTAAGAATCGATACAACGTCTCTGACAATGAGCATTTAGCCTCCGCTTATGTGCTGTGGAAGACAGGGACCTTATTACCTTTATTATTATTATTATTAAAGCTTTTTATTTACAAAACATATGCATGGGTAATTTTTCAACATCGACCCTTGCAAAGCCTTCTGTTCCCCTTCTTCCCTACATCTCCTCCCCTAGATGGCAGGTAGTCCAATACATGTTAAATATGTTAAAATATATGTTAAATCTAAAAATGTGTATATGTATACATATTTATACAGTTATCTTGCTGCACAGGAAAAATCGGATCAAGAAGGGAAAACAAACTGGGAAAGAAAATAAAATGCAAGCAAACAACAACAGAAAGAGTGAGAATGCTATGTTGTGGGATCTTATTACTTTAAAAAGATTCTATTCCCTTCCATTTTTATGTGACATTTTTATTGTTTACTATATTTAGTACCTTCTCCTTCCCCCCTTTTATTTTTTCTTTTATTGTATTTTTTCCCTTTTTTTTGGAGAGGCAATTGGGGTCAAGTGACCTGTCCAGGGTCACATTGCTAGGAAGTATTAAGTGTCTGAGGCTGTATTTAAATCCTTCCATTTGTGAACTTCTCTGTCTCCTTAACTGGATCATTATCCGTGTTGACCCACTATGTATGGATGTTCCCCAGTGATCTCTCATTGACTCTTTTTCTATAGTCTTTTTTTGTTAATTTCATTAGTTCCCACTTTCATAGCTATATATTCAGTCCTTATTCTCTCTAGATTCCCAGTCTTCTATTATGAACTACTTGCTGGAGAGCTCTACTTGAATTTCCTATAGACATTTTACATTTAGCATGACTAAAATAAGGCTCATTATCTTTCCCCAAAACTTATCTGTCTTCTTAACTCCCTAGTTTCTGTGGCAGGAGCTGCTATCTTTTTAGTGACCCAGGTTGACGACCTTAATGTCTTTTTTTTTTTTTTTTTTTTTTTTATTGTTGGGGTTAAGTGACTTTCCCACAGTTACATAGCTAACAGATAGATGTTAAATGTATCTGAGGCCATATTTGAATTCACGTGGTCCTGATTCTAGGATTGGTACTCTAGTGCCATCCAGCTGTCCCAAACCTTAAAGTTTTTGACTCTTTAAGTCTTTTGACTCTTTACTTTCTCTCATTCCTAGCAATTCTTTTCTTTACCCTGTCTCTTGTAATTATTTACCTCCACTCACACAGCCACTACCACAGTTCAGGCAGGGCCGTATTACTTTTCCTCTGGGTTACTACACTAGCTTCCTAAGTAATTTCCCTTTTCTCTCACCACTTTCTAGTCTGTCTTTATAGCTTCCAAATTGATAGCCCTAAATCACAGGTCTGACCATATCACTTCCTTGCTCAAAAATTTTCAGTGGCTTTCTTTTGCTTCCAGTAAATAAAATGCAAACTTCACATATTTTCTCCATATGTGATATTTCATCTTCCATTTCCATGCTTTCATATAGGCTGTCCCAGGTGCCTGGAAAGCTTTCTTTTCACCTCCAACTGTTGGAATGCTTAGCTTCTTGAAAATTCATTCCTCTCAAGACTCAGCTTAGGTTTGTCTCCAAGTAAGGATCTCTGCCAATAATTAAATAGATAAGTATTTGTTGAATAGATTTGACTTGACTTTGAATACCCTGTCTTTTTGATTATTTTCAATGGTTCTGGTTCTACCTTTTGGGGTTGTCAGTATATATAACAAGTTAACTTCTTTTTCTACATGAATTCACTTCACACTCATATATCTTGTTTTTGTCTCCTGGCCACCTTTTGACTTCTAGTCAGTATATTAAGGAAGTTATTAAGTAAGTAGCCAGTATAAAAGGACAATAGCAGGAAGAAAAATTGCAAAGGGGAAACTTAAAGTCACTTAGAAACTGTCCCCCAAATCAGAGGAACATAATTTACAAAGTATATTAACCAAACTTCACATCCCGGAAATCCATGACTAATCAGCAGAAGCCATCTAGGTGCTGCTGTCTGGTTCTGGTCCTATGATATGTAAATTCCAGATCTTCACAGCTTCAGACTAGCAGACTATTAAAAAGGTGCTGAAAGCTTTGCCATTGCAACTTTGAAGTTTTCCCTTTGAGATGATTTGTTTGTAAATAAATTAACCAGTGGTGGCACTGATATAAGTTGATCTGTTTCCTCCCAAAACTCTATAAAACTACATCTCAAATTCTTCACTTCCTGACACCCTGACACTCTTCTATGTCTTAAAGGTTCTTGCTACTGAGTGCTCCCAACTCTAATCTAATCTAATCTAATCTAATAATGGTTGTGTGGGTGATATTCTTTGCCTCTCTTTCTCCCCATTCTCTTCAAACTATCTTAACTCCTTTTACTACTCTATCCCCTGTTCCCACGCCATCTACTTCTGTATCTGTCCCCACTTCTTTGCTATTTGTTTCAGTATTTTCTGTGTTCTGCTCTCAAACCCTTTGAGTTATTTAAATGTGATTGCTGCCGTTTCCCTGCTGCCAGTCATGGTCTTTCCTGGTGAATACCCAAAGAACTAGACTTCCCTGACTAAATTAATTATCAGTTCATCCTGTCTATTTTCTCTCCCTCTTTGCTTAAAATCTTCTCTTCTCCAGAACAAACATTCCCAATTCCTTCTTTGAGCATGATCCTAGAGGTCAATATTCTTAAAATATGAACTGAGAACTGAGCATATTTCAGATTTGACCTGACCTAATTTGATAAGCATGCCTTCTATGTTTTAAAGGTGTTGTTAAAAATGGATATATTTTCATGAGGGCTACCTGTCTCCAATGTTTATGACTTCTTGTCCGTAATATAGAGAAAATATTTCTTCCAATAACTTTAAATCTTGGCTGGCAGCAGTTGTGGGATTGGGATTAAGATCATTCAGCCTAGATAGTCTCTTACAAAAGTATCACATTGAATATTTTTCATCTTTGAACTGTGTGTAATAAAATAGTTAAAACTAAGATTATTATGTCCCGTGACTTTTCCTTTCTGTCTGATCTTCTCACTACAGGTAGCTGAACTGGGTTTTATATGTGTGTGTGTGTGTGTGTAACCAGGGACCCCCCTTTGCTTCTTGCATCAGAGGAAGTTGGGTCCATTAATGAAAATGCCGCCCCCATCTGATATTGTCAAAGTGGCAATTGAATGGCCAGGTGCTAATGCCCAGCTGCTGGAAATTGATCAGGTGAGTGTTTGAGATTCAAGGAGAGAGAGAGAGAGAGAGAGAGAGAGAGAGAGAGAGAGAGAGAGAGAGTGTGTGTGTGTGTGTGTGTGTGTGTGTGTGTGTGTGCGCTAGAAGTAGATCAGGGTAGCTTGTAGTAAAGTTGCTTATTCTTTAACAAAGGCAATTATTCTCCTCCTCTCTTGAGATAGTCTTACTTAACATCTACTCCATTAATAGCTTTGATATGACTAGAAGGTGATCACTAGTAAGAAATTATATTTTTTTCTTTACAGAAACGGCCCCTGGCATCCATTATCAAAGAGGTTTGTGATGGGTAAGTTTGGTCCTCTAATAAATTCCACAGCCCCAATTGCTGGTCTCCAAAGACTGAAGCAACACTAATGGATCCTGATAAGGATTCATTTGGCAGAGGGCTTTGCACTAGGGTCCTACTAAAGGATTGGCAGCAGACCAGATATAACAATCTTTCTAGTCCTTAAGGAGGTACAGCAGATTAGGCAGGCTCTCAAGACCTCTGGTAACAGTTTTTTGCCAATTGCAGTAGCTTGCTCTGTTTTTATAAAGGTTTGCATACCAAATGAGGGATTGACAATTCATATACTTCAGTGCCCCAGACTGCTTACTATCCCCACTTTAAAAAATTTTTAATTTGATTTTTTAAAATGAAAAATCCACCTTCTTTTCCTGTTTCCCACCCCTAATTTAAAAAGAAAGAAAAAGAATCCTTGTAACATAGGCATATTCAAGAAAAAAAATTCTGCTTTGGGCAAGTTCAAAAAATATATATGTGTTATTTTGGACGATGAATTCATAATGTCTCCTTCAGGGGATGGGTAGAATGCTTCAACATTCTGGTGTCACAATTTCACAGCTTCTTTCATTGAAGCACAGACTTGTCACCAGTTCTATTAACCCCTTCTAAGGATATAGTTGCCATCACCAAGGAAATCTTTTAGCCATCATATTCTCCCAGCTTTCTTTACTGCTTCCATTCTCTGCCATGAAAGTAGGTGCATATTTTCATGCATACATGATGTAGTCACAGGAGAACCCCCTTTTTCTTCATGCATATAGTATTGACATATAAGAATGGGGCACTTTGATTTTAACTCTCCTCTTTTAAAAAGTTGACCTAAAACCTAAGATTACAAAATGGATTATTTAGAGTTATAATAAATATATGAAGTGCCCAAGCCATAAAGTTTAATTTTTCTTATGTTTTATGGAGTTTTTTTCAAATGGTATTTTATTTTTCCAAATACATGTAGTTTTCAACATTCATTTTTGTAAAATTTTGTATTCCAGATTTTTCTTCTTCCCTCCTTTACCTTTCCTCTCCTCAAGACAGCAAGCAATCTGATATAGGTTAAACATGTGCAGTTTTTATAAATATATTTACGTATTTGTCATGTTGCACAAGAAAAATCTGATCAAAAGGAAAAAAAACCAAGCAAACAAAAAACAACAAAAAGTGAAAATACTATGCTTTGATCCACATACAATCTCCATAATAGTCTCTCTGGGATGCACATGGCACTTTCCATATCAAGTCTATTGAAATTGCCTTGAATCACCTCATTGTTGAAAAGAGCCACATCCATCAGAATTGATCATCTTATTATCTTATTACTGTGTACAATGTTCTCTTGGTTCTACTCACTTCACTTAGCATCAGTTCATGTAAGTCTTTTCAGGCTTCTCTGAAATCAGCCTGCTCATTATTTCTGATGGAACAGTAATGTTATATTACCTTCATATACCTTAACTTAGTCAGCCATTCCCTAGCTGATGGGCATCCAATCAGTTTCCAGTTCCTTGCAGTTACAAAAGGGTTGCTACAAACATTTTTGCACATGTGGGTCTTTTTCCCTCTTTTATGATCTTTTTGGGATATAGACCCAGTAGAGACACTGTTGAATTCAAAAGATATGCACAGTTTGATAGCCTTTTGGGCATAATTCCAAATTGCATTCCAGAGTGGTTAGACCATTTCACAACTCCACCAACAATGTAATAGTGTACTAATTTTCCTACCTCCCCTTAGACATTTATCATTATTTTTTCCTATCATCTTAGCCAACCTGAGAGATGTGAAGTGGTATCTGAGATTGTTTTTAATTTGCATTTCTTTAATCAATAGTGACTTAGAGCATTTTTTCATATTACTAGAAATAACTGTAATTTTTTCATCTGAAAATTGTCTGTTCATATTCTTTGACTGTTTATTCATTGGGGAATGCCAAGCTGTATAAAATTTAGAGGTTGAATTCAGTTTCCTTATGGTACAGAGGAGGAAGCTAAGGCTCAGAGAGAAGATGACTTGCCCAAACTCATATATAATCTAGATCCCCGGTTTTTATGAAATTATTATGAGAAAAATGTAGTTAGAGTTTAAATATCAATCTAGTCTAATCCCCTCATTTTATAGCAGAGGAAATGGAGGCCAGAGAATTGAACTGATTTCCCTAAAATCAAAAAATCTCAGAATTTTCAAATTGAAAAATGATTTCATTAGTCTTCTGGTTTAGCCTGGGTTTGAAAAGAAGGTCTGCTATAACATGTCCTACAAAAAGTCAGACAGTCTGTACTTGAAGATCACCAATGAGGAGGACCCTATTGTCTGCCTAGGCAGCTTGTTTCACTTTGTATAGCCTTAATTATCAGAAAACTTCCTGAGTGTAATTTAGTGGTACAGTGACAGAGTGCTGGGCCTAGAGTCAGGAAGACCTGAGTTCAAATCTAACTCAGACATTTACTAGCTGTATAACCCTGTACAAATTATTTCACTTTTGTTTGCTTCAGTTTACTCAACTATAAAATGAGAATAATAATAATAGCATCCAATTCTCAGGGCTTATAGGGTCAGATGGAATAATGTTTGTGAAGTATTTAGCACAGTGCCTGACAGATAGTAGGTGCTATGTAAATACTAAATGTTAGCTTATTATATATTATTATTAACATCAGGCATACATTTATCTTGTTGCAACTTCCACATATTAGTCCTCTTTCTGCCCTCTGTGGCTAAACAGAACCAGTCTTAATTCCTCTTTCACATGAGTGCTTTTCAGATATTTGAATACAGTTATAAGAATTCCCCAAGTCTGCTCTTCCCCAGCTAGTTCTTTTGATCTGTCACCATATGACATATATTCAAAATCGTTAACCATCTTTGCTGAATATTTTTGGAAACATTTGAATTTATCAATATCCTTCCTAAACTTCAGAGCCAAATATTGCTCAGGAAAGCTGTGTTCCTAATATATCCTGAAATCCTGTTAGTTTTGGCAAACTATATCACCAGCTCATACTGAGCTTGAACTCGACTTAAGCTCCTAGAACTTTTTCATACAAGCTACTACTGTGGCTAGTGCTTCCTCCATCTTATACTTATGAAGTTGATTGTTTTTAACTGGTGTATATATTTACACTTATGTCCATTAAATTTCAACTTCTTAAGCAGAACCAGGAATACATTATACATTATACATAGTAACAGCAAGATTGTGTGTGATGAGCAACTAGGACAGATGTAGTTCTTCCAAAACAATTCCAAAAGGCTTTGGATGGAAAATGCCATTTGCATCCAAAGAAAGAATTCTGGAGACTGAATACAGATCAAATCATAGTATTTTCACCTTTTTTGTTGTTTTTTGTTTGTTTGGTTTTGTTTGGTTTTGTAGTTTTTCCCTTTTGTTCTAATTTTTCTTTCCTAGCATAACTCATATGGGAATATGTTAAAATGAATGTATATGTATAACCTATATCATATTGCTTGCTGTCGAAGAGGATGGAGTTAAGAGGAGGGAGAAAAAAATTGGAACTCAAAATCTTTTTTTTTTAATTCAAAATCTTATAAAAATAAATGCCAAACAATAAGAGCCGAGAAAGAGATTCAAGGAATTAGAGTAGGAAATAGAGTAAGAAATCAAATTGTCACTTTTCGCAGATGACATGATGGTATACTTAGAGAACCCCAAAGACTCTGCTAAAAAGCTATTAGAAATAATTCAGAATTTTAGCAAAGTCGCAGGATACAAAATAAATCCACATAAATCCTCAGGATTTTTATGCATTACCAACACAATCCAACAGCAAGAGATACAAAGAGAAATTCCATTCAAAATAACAGTCGATAGTATAAAATATTTGGGAATATATCTACCAAAGGAGAGTCAGGAATTACATGAGCAAAATTACAAAACACTTGCCACAAAAATAAAGTCAGATTTAAATAATTGGAAAGACATTCAATGTTCTTGGATAGGCTGAGCGAATATAATAAAGATGACAATACTCCCCAAACTAATCTATTTATTTAGTGCTATACCAATCAGACTCCCAAGAAACTATTTTAATGACCTAGAAAAAATAACAACAAAATTCATATGGAAGAATAAAAGGTTGAGAATTGCAAGGGAACTAATGAAAAAAAAGTCAGAGGAAGGTGGTCTAAGTGTACCTGATTTAAAGCTATATTATAAAGCAACAGTCACCAAAACCATATGGTATTGGCTAAGAAATAGACTAGTTGATCAGTGGCATAGGTTAGGTTCACAGGGCAAGATAGTGAATAAAAATAGCGATCTAGTGTTTGACAAACCCAAAGATCCCAAATTTTGAGACAAGAATTCATTATTTGACAAAAACTGCTGGGAAAACTGGAAATTAGTATGGCAGAAACTAGGCATGGACCCACATTTAACACCACATACTAAGATAAGATCAAAATGGGTCCAAGATTTAGGCATAAAGAACGAAATCATAAATAAATTGGAGGAACATGGGATGGTTTACCTCTCAGACTTGTGGAAGAGGAAGGAGTTTGTGTCCAAGGGAGAACTAGAGACCATTATTGATCACAAAATAGAACATTTTGATTACACCAAATTAAAAAGTTTCTGCACAAGCAAAACTAATGCAAATAAGGTTAGAAGGGAAGTAACAAATTGGGAAAACATTTTTACAGTTAAAGGTTCTGATAAAGGCCTCATCTCCAAAATATACAGAGAATTGACTTTAATTTATAAGAAATCAAGCCATTCTCCAATTGATAAATGGTCAAAGGATATGAACAGACAATTTTCAGATGATGAAATTAAAACTATTTCCACTCATATGAAAGAGTGTTCCAAATCACTATTGATCAGAGAAATGCAAATTAAGACAACTCTGAGGTATCATTACACACCTGTCAGATTGGCTAAGATGACAGGAACTAATAACGGTGAATGTTGGAGGGGCTGTGGGAAAACTGGGACACTGATGCATTGTTGGTGGAGTTGTGAAAGAATCCAACCATTCTGGAGAGCAATCTGGAATTATGCCCAAAAAGTTATCAAAATGTGCATACCCTTTGACCCAGCCATACTACTACTGGGCTTATACCCCAAGGAACTACTAAAGAAGGGAAAGGGTCCTGTATGTGCCAAAATGTTTGTGGCAGCCCTTTTCATAGTGGCTAGAAGCTGGAAGATGAATGGATGTCCATCAATTGGAGAATGGTTGGGTAAACTATGGTATATGAAGGTTATGGAATATTATTGTTCTGTAAGAAATGGCCAGCAGGAGGAATACAGAGAGGCTTGGAGAGACTTACATCAACTGATGCTGAGTGAAACGAGCAGAACCAGAAGATCATTACACACTTCAACAATAATACTGTACGAGGATGTATGCTGATGGAAGTGGATTTCTTCAACATAGAGAAGAGCTAATCCAATTCCAATTGATTAATGATGGACAGAACCAGCTACATCCAGAAAAGGAACACTGGGAAATGAATGTAAACTGTTATTTTTACCTTCTGAATCCAGTTCTTCCTGTGCAACAAAAAATTCGGTTCTACACACATATATTGTATCTAGAATATACTGTAATATATTTAACATATATAAGACTGCTTGCCATCTGGGGGAGGGGGTTGGGGGAGGAAGGGAAAAAATCTGAATAGAAGTAAGTGCAAGGGATAATGTTGTAAAAAATTACCCATGCATATGTACTGTCAAAAAAATGTTATAATTATAAAATAAAATTAAAATTAAAAAAAAGTAGAACAGAAAAAAAAATAAATGCCAAAAATCATCTTTACATATAGTTGGAAAAATAATATACTATTAAAATAAAATTTTAAAAAATTTCAACTTTTTGGCAGAATAACATAGCAAATAGAGGACTGACCTTGGAATCAGGAAGTTGAATTCAGATGCTTAGGTAGAATACAAATACACACAATTTTCCTATCTACCAGTTAGTGTGACCCAGCTAGAAATGAAAATAAGGTTTGTCTGGCTTGACTTGTTTTTAGTGAAGCCATGGTGGGTCTCTGAAATCACTGTTTCCTTTCCTAGATATTCACTAACCCTTTCTTTAGTGTTCTACTGTAGCATTTTCTTAGGAATCAGAGTCAAAGTTGCAGGTCTGTAACTTTTGCACTCTCATCTCTTTGAAGTTTGTGCATGCATTTTCTATTAATTTCTTTTTTAAACATTTAAGTTGATTGAGTTCTCTATTCACATAACTCTTCAGGTTTTTCTTCCTCACTAGAATTATTTCCCTTTTTGTGTCTTCAAAGTATCATTCTTACAAGTTTTTTTACCTCTTCTGGATTGACTTGGCCAATGGAATTTTGATCCATGAAATTTTATGTAGCCTTTTCCCACTCTCTTTAAAATTTTCTCTTCCCAGATCTAAGACTTGTGTTAGACTTAAAATTGACTTTCTACTGTTTCTCTCTTATAAACATTAGGGAGTAGGAATTGTTCAAGGTTTATATCATTTCTCTTCCAGCACTTAGTTTCTGCATAGTAAAATATCATTCTTCAAAAGGGGGTACCTGTTCTGGAATGGGAGAATATTCTAGAATGAATCATTATTAAAATAAATCAAGACATCAATTAGTTACTCTGTTTTTGTTAGAGGGGGTTCTAGAAGATATCTAGATAATTGAAATTTTCCATCAGTACCATGTTATAAAAGTTACTGCAGTGCTTCCTTATCTCTTACTTCTATCCAGGGGGTCTGTAATATGGTAAAATTCTTTCTGTTTCTCCCTCCACTTCATTTAGATACTCTTCATATTTTTCCCTCTGGTTCATGGGCACAATTAGTCACAGATACTAAGTATCTAAAAAAATGCTTTACAGAAGGTAGACTTTGTGCTTTTACAGTATGATTTGATTTAATAGACGTTCACTAATACCTACTGTACGTGGGAATTTGCTTTGGACACAAATTATTTTTTAGAAATGCAGTTGGTGGGATGGGTAAGGAGTAATGTGGGCAGATATTGGATCTATATATATATATATGCATGTGGTTTTGTTATGTTTTTGTCCTCTTAACCAGGTGGTCACTACCAAATCCTGAGTACTACACTCTCCGTTATGCAGATGGTCCTCAGCTATACATCACTGAGCAGGTTAGTACTGGAGAAAGGGCTGGCAGTGAATTTGGGCCAGTTCTGAAGAGAACTTTCCAGAGGCTGCCACATCTGTGGGCTTGGTGAGTGGGGCTTCCCACATGCAGGGTATAGAATTCTTTTCTGATTGGGTGACACTATACCTTGAGTCACAGGCCAAAGGCACCCTTAGACCATAGATAGATTTTATGAACTTGGAACGTCAGTGCCAGAAATGACTTTAGCACCTACCCTATCTGAATATCATCTGGTTCATTTCTCTCATTTTACCATTAAGGAAACTAAAGCTTAGAGAGAAAGGGTCAGTGATTTGTCTAAGGTCACAAGGCAAGTCAGGGGCAAAGTTGGAAGAATCTAGACTTTTTAATTCCTAGTCCATTTTTGACAGTGTTACACCATACTAACTCTGTCCCTTTTGATTGGAAATCTTTTCTTCCAGTTCAGTCGGCTTAAGCAGGAACAGTAGCAGCCCATTGTCTGTGCAAAGGATTTGCCAGAGTCTATTACATCATTCTTTAACAAAGCAAGCCTTTGTTGGCCCTGTTAGCTTGAAAGCTTGCCATATTACATTCTTATTTGTTCTTTCTTTGTGCTCAGACCCGCAGTGACATAAAAAATGGGACGATCTTGCAGCTGGCCATCTCACCGGTAGGTAATCTCCCTATTTGTGACCATAAGTTCTTAGGTCAAGCCAGTAGTTTTTTGAAATAACCTGAATGTAAACTGAGTGTCAGATACTTTTCTAGAACAAATGGAGCATTTTTCAGTATTCATTTTTGGTTTTTGCTGAGGCAATTAGGGTTGAGTGACTTGCCCAGGATCACACAGCTAGAGACCAGATTTAAACTTAGGTCCTCCTGACTTCAGGGCTGGTGCTCTATCTATTGTGTCACCTAGCTGCTTCTCTGGATTCTTTTTGAAGTCAGTTTTCTGAAATAGAAAATATCACTTGAGTACTGCTTGAGACATTGAGATAGCTTCTGCATTTGTAGTTTGATGGTTCTCAAAAACCAAATGAATTGTTTCATTCTGCAATGATTTTTCCCATCATCCTTATCTTAAGGATGAGTACTTCACCTTAAAACACAGAATTACAAAAAAAGAATTAGGGGGTCTCCATACTGAAAGAGGAAAAGAGTTATTAAGACCCTTATTTATGGGAAGAGAGAAGGCTAAAGAAGTAGAGGTGATGAGCACACAATGGATCCTAGATTCACTAAATAGCAAAGGACCTGTTATGTTTAGTACTGTTCTGGCATAATAGGAAATAGTTACCTAGAGCACTTTGTTAGCTCACATTTCAGCTTATTTTTTATACATGTCATATACCCTTGATAGTTAATTCCTTGATAGTTAATAAGTTAATTAAGTCCCTTGACAGGGATTGTCTTATCATCTATTTCACTGGTACTAAGCACAGGACATAGCATAGATTTTGTTGTTGATTTTTTTGATCCCTTCAGTCAATCAACAGGCATATATTAAGCACTTACTATGTGCCAGAACCCAGGTTAAGAAAAAGGAATACAATGAAAAAAGTCAAACAGTCTCTGCCTTCAGAGCAGAATATAATATTCTAATGGGAGAATAATATTAATACATGTAAATATACACATTGTTATTATATAGTTGTGTCCAGCTCTTTATGATTCCTGTAAGGGTTTTCTTGGTAAAGATACTGGGAGACTTCTTTGTGGGTGAGAGGAGGCAAAAGCTTCCTGAAAGAGGCAGCTAGACTTTGAAACATGGGTGGTAGAACATGTAATTCAGCTAAGGGAATGTACTATATTATAGAGGGAAGCTCTGCTTCACTTTGAATCACTATGAGAAATCTGCCAGAGGGGCAGCTAGGTGGCACAGTAGATAGAGCACCAGCCCTGAAGTCAGGAGGACCTGAGTTCAAATTTGATCTCAGACACTTAACACTTCTAGCTGTGTGACCCTGGGCAAGTCACTTAACCCTAATTGCCTCAGCCAAAAGAAAAAAGAAAAAGAAAGAAAGAAAAAGCCAGATTTCTTAGCTTACTTGGCTTCCATGACATTCTTGAAAAATCCTCTAGACCTTTACTTGGATGAATAATAGCCAAGAAAGAGAAAATCACTCCTATCTATATTACATACATGATCTCATTTGATCCTTGGAAGTGGGCATCTACTATGTGATATTACATGTACTTTTACATCTTACAAAATGTAAGTTCCTTGAGAACATGAACTGTTTCATTTTTGTCCTTTTATCCTCGACCTACATAATTCCCTGGCATGCAATAGATTTTAGAAAATGTAAGTAGTATCCGTGTTTTACAAAAGAGGAAATTGAGGTCCAGGGAGAATAAGTGAATTGCTCAGCTATAAAGTGGCTTTGAAAGGGTTAGAAGCCCCGGTCTCCTGACCCCTAGGTTGTCCCTTTCAATATATCAGTCTGCCTTCAGAATTATCAGTGACACTGCTGCATGTAGGAATAGTTTACTCAAGTAGAGAAGTGCTTGCTTTTATAAAGATTTTATTAAGAACTCTTTTCTAGTGTTATGCTTTTTCCTCTGGGCAAAATATGAGAAGAACATGAATAACCATGTTGATCTTGGCACACTCTGTTTTCCATCCAACCCCCTCCTTTCCACTCCCACAGTCTTTAAGTCCCTAATTACTTCTCCTCTGGACTATTGTAATAGTATTCCACCTGTTCTTCCTGCCTCCAGTCTCTCCCCTCTCTAAATTAACCTCACTTAGCTGCCAAAATAACCATGCTAGAGGGAAAATCTGACCCAAGTCATTACCCTGTTCAAAAATCTAGTGGCTTCTTATTATCAGTGGGATAGACTACCTCTTCCTTCACTTGGCATTTAAGACTTTTCACATTCAGATTCCAGCTAATCTTTTTAATCTTATCTCATTCTACTCCGCCTCACAAATTTTCCATTCCAGTCATATTGGATTACTTTGTCCCATAGTTCTCTTCCAGCTTTATCCTATATTTTCTTTCCTCCATAGTTTGTGTTGCTCAGTGTCACTGACACTTGGAGTATACTTTCTGTAGAAATTAACTTTTTTTAAGAGCTAGTTGAAGTTCTATCTCTTCCACATAAGCTTTATCTGCTTTCCTAGCTGGAAATGATTTTTTTTTCCTCTCCAGATTTCTTATAGTATTTTCCTTAGGCCATTCTTTTGTTCTTATTGCATTCTGCCTTTTATCATACTTATTTGTGCATGTGATATTCCCCTAACTAGATTGCAAAGTCCTTAAGGACAACTCTGGTGTTTTAACAGGCCCTACACAGAGTAGGCTATTGATAAAATTTGTTGACCTGCCTCAAATGCAATTACTGGAAAAAATGACTCTGCTTTAATCTCAGTCACTTAAGAACCCCAAGATTTGTCCTCAGTTCAGGGATCTGCCATGAGGAACAGATGAGGGAAAAGTGGGCAGGGCTGGTAACACACTTGTTGTCTGATTTTGTAGTCTCGGGCTGCACGCCAGCTTATGGAGAGGACACAGTCATCTAACATGGAGACTCGGCTGGATGCTATGAAGGAATTGGCCAAACTTTCTGCTGATGTGACCTTTGCTACTGAATTCATCAACATGGAGGGAATCATGGTATTGACGAGGCTGGTAGAGAGTGGCACCAAGCTTTTGTCTCAGTAAGTGTGTCACAAGCCCTGTCCTGAGGGCTTCCTCAGAGGGGAGGCAGCGTTAAAACACTAGGGCTGTTAAAATAGAACTAGGTTTAAATCCCTACTCTGGTAGAGACAAGCAGTGTGCTCTTGGGTAAATCATTAATCCATCTGGATTTCAAGTTCCTCAAATGGAGATAATATTTATCATACTTATTGGTATTATTCATTAATTTATCTTATCCAACAAGTGTTTGTAGTATATATGTATAGTGAACTTTGAGAAATTCATACTTTCTACCCTCAGTCTAGTTGGGGAGGTAAGACTTACATGGAAAGCCAAAGTAAGAATAATAATAACAGCTCTTATTAATACAATGCATCATAGTTTGCTCACAAAGACTTTGTGAGGTAGGTATTGTTATCTATATATATGTTTTTTCCTGAGGCTGGGGTTAAGTGACTTGCCCAGGGTCACACAGCTAGGAAGTGTTTAGTGTCTGAGACCAGATTTGAACTCTGGTCTTCCTGAATTCAGGGCTGGTGCTCCATCCACTGCGTCACCTAGCTGCCCCTTGTTATCTATATTTTATGACTGAGATTCAGAGTTAAGTGATTGATATCATCACATAACTCATAAGTGTAAGAGATAAAATATGATTGAATCAAGTAACTGGTACAGACAAGTACTATAGGAATTCAAAGATATTAAAGATCAGTCTTTGACATACCTGTTAATTTGCTGAGACACAAAGAAATGAGATGAGGTAAAGGTGGAGGACATGGGCTTGCAAATCTTTCATCCTATACTATGTTGCTGATTATCCTTCATCCACTTATTTCTTCAATCACATTTATCCCATCCTTTTCTCCACTATGGTTGTCACCACCTCTGCCCTCCCCCCTCAACTCACAAACTGTCTAATATGTTCTTCCAGCATTGTACTGTGTCTTCGCAATTCCTCAGTATTCATGTGAACAAGTTAGGAAATGGTACCCTAGAATGTCATCCGCTGCAATCTTGCTCCCATTCTTCATTTAGAGGCATTAGAGACTTTATTTTTATAAATATTAAGGTTCAGAAGTCTTCTTTCAGGTTTGGCTGCCCGAAGAAATATGGGTATGTTTTATTTGATAGTCCCCAATATGCTACTTATGGCTCAGTCACTGAGAGTTACAGCTAAGCTCAACACTTAGCCTGGGTGCATATATTAAATCTTGTTGCCTTGTTGCAGTGATGCCTTATTTACAGAAAGGAAATTGTTGGGCATGTTAGCCTGAGGCTTTGAACAAGCCTTAATAGTTGTTGCCACCAAGATCTGGCATTCTGGTAGTTAGGGGGAAGATTGTGTTTTGTGTGTGTATTCCTTGGGCCTTGGAGTCATATGGGTCAGGAATTTCCTAGGCTTATGATGTGCTGTGGAAAAAATACCAGATTTGATACGAAGGACTCTGGGTTCTATTCCTAGCTCTGCTACTAATTTACTCTTATGACCTTTTCTCTGAGCCTTAGTTTTCTTATTTATAAAGTGAGTAGTTTAGACTTGATGCTTTCTGTCTTTTAGGAAAACTTTACACATTTCACCCTGATTTCCAAACACATCCCTCCTCCATTTTCTTTCCAGAGAGCAATCCATTGAAACAAAAAAATCATAAAGAAGGAGGTAAGATGATAGCTCAGCTAAACCAGCTAGTCCCTCAGTCCAATCTTTCATTTTACTCAGGGTCCCACATTTATATTTCTTACCCTTTATGGAGAAGAAGCAGATAGGGAGTTGTTTTCTCATCTTCAGAGCCAGAGTTGTTTATCACTTTTATTCAGTATTGCTGCATTGTTTTTTCCCTTTCTTTTTTGTAGTCAAATGTGTATATTATTTTCTTCATTTTTCTGACTTCATTTTGCATCTGTCTATATGTATTTCCTGCTCTGTATTTATATTTGTTTCTAACAATTTATCAATGTTCCTTTATATCTATGTACCAAAATTTATTTAGGCATGGCATATTTTGCTTCCTAGTCTTTACAATTATAAAAGGTATTCCTCTAAACATGTTGTTATTTATGAATCCTTTCTATCTTTGATGTCCTTGGAGTAAATACCTAGTGGTGAAATCTCATGGATTTAAGCCTTGAGCTGGAGTGGGGTTGGGGTTGGGATTGGTGGGGCAGCATGAAGTTTTGAAGCAATCTAGTCCAACTATTCTTTTTTTAGATAAGAGATTTGAGGCAAAGAGGGATAAAGCAAGTGCTCAACATCATGCAGGTAGTAATTGAAAGAAGTAGGATTTGAATCCACATCCTTTCTTAGCATAATTCTAAATTTCCAGAATGATTGGACCAATTCACAAATCTACCAATAGACAGTCGTATCTTTCCACAATTCTGCCCCCCCCAACATTTACTAATTCCCATCTTTTGTTACCTTTGCTAATCTGCTAAGTGTGAAATGAAATCTCAAAGTTGCTTTAATTTGCACTTCTCTTAGTTGTTTAGAGCTGCCTTTCACATGGCAATTTATAGTTTGCAATTCTTCTTTTATTTATTTTGACCACTTTTGCCATTAGAAAGATTAGATCCTTCCATTCTAAAATTTACAATTTGTACTTCTCTCTGACTCTTAGTTGCTTCATCTATAAAATAAGGTGGTTGGACAAAGTAATTGTAACAAATCTATGTTAACATAAAGGTAACAGGCATTTATTAAGTACTTATGTGCCAAGCCCTGTGCTTGGCAAATGTGATCTCAGACACGTAACACTTCTTAGCTGTGTGACCCTGGGCAAGTCACTTAATCCTAATTGCCCTCCTCCCCCCCCCCCAAAAAAAATAGTATAGTCCCTCCCTTAAAGAAATTTATTCTCTGAAAGAAGATAGCACTCAAAAATGTGCCCAAAAGTAGGGGAAAATGCACCCATAAAAGGGTTTACTAGGAAAAAATATTCCCATTTGTAAAATGGGAAAAGTGGAGAAAGAAGAGGGGGGAGAAGGGAACAAATAGGGAATGGCAGGGGGCAGGTCAGATGAAATGATTGTGTTTTAAAAAAAAAAAAAAAAAAAAAAGGTAACAATAAAACTTTAAAAAATTTGCCCTCCTGCCTTGGCTCCCTGTTCTGAACATTATATCTGTTTCTCATACTATTCAGTTACAGTGAGATGCTGGCATTCACCCTGACTGCCTTCCTGGAACTCATGGACCATGGTATTGTCTCCTGGGACATGGTTTCGATCACCTTCATTAAACAGGTGAGGACCCTCCTGCTCAATACCTTTACCTCCTAAGCCCCCATCACCTGATGCTTATTGTGCTCTGATGCTGAGGGGATGTTCTTTCTGGTTAGGAAAGGTGCCCATAAAGGCAGGTTGCCCAAGAGTTGATCAGACTATTTGATTAGGACTTAGAAAGCATTTTTACCAAATTCAGATCAGTCATGCCTGAAGAATAGAATTCAGTTCTGGGTAGCTACGTTTTGGAAGAGATGTTGACACACTGAAGCACTTCCATTGAAGAACAAAAATTTGAAATATGACAATGATTTAAAGTATTTGTTTTCTGTGAGCATATTGGTTTATGAGTGAATGCAGTGCTTGTGTGTATATGCACATGCCTTTGGCAGCAGAGGAGGGAAACCTAGTCTCTTCCCCATGGGACCATGGCATCATGTTTTAGGAGGAACAAGACGACTGTGTAAGAATAAAACAGCTGATCTATGGAGGGATGAGATTTGTTCTACTTGGCGTTGGCCCTAGAAGACTGAATTAAAAACAATGTAATGAAATTGCTGAGAGGCAGATTTTCTTTCAGCCTCAGAACTTGTTTAACACTTAGAGTTGTCAAGCAAAGGAATAGGTTGCCTTTCACCATCAGGAGTTTTCATACAGAGGCTTGATGACCACTGAGCTGGGATCTTCATTAGATCATAGATGTAGAGCAGAAGGGGAACCATGAAGTTGTCTGTTCCAATCCCCTTATTTTATAGATGAGGAAAAGGAGACCTAGGGAGAGTAAGTGACTGATAGTGGAAATATCTGCATTGGCTGTCAGGAGATAATTAACTGGTGATCCCTGGGATCCTTTCCAGTCTTAAGATTCCATGATTTTATGAAGGTGTTGGAGTGACACATCTTAAAAAAGGATGTGTTTGGGCTATTCTGATTTAATTAGTGAAATGGGCCTCTAGTAATGTAAACTGTCCTTTCTTTACCTCTCTTTTCATTCCTTTATTGATGCCTTTAATCTTCATATCACATTTCAACATCCTTTCCCCGGTTATCTGTACTTTACTTCCTGTTATGAATCCTGGGCTTTGGCTCTTAAAGAGTTATAATTAAGAAGAGAGCACATGTGTTTGTGTGCTTGGAAAGATCTTGTGTTTTACCTAAGACTGATAATACATATCTGGAGAAAGGAAGTCTCTCAGTTTAAACCAAGTAGCCATAAAGTAGATAGCAACATACCTAGACTGCACTCCTGATGTGTGGGAGGAAAGAAGCAGTTTCTGGAGTTCTAGCTTCATAAATCCAAATCTTTCACATGTCAGCAATGCCCCAGCACACTGCCTTCACAACCTGTAGATGAGTTTGCTTCTTTTTCTCTGGGTTTAGATTGCTGGGTATGTGAGCCAGCCCATGGTGGATGTGTCCATCTTGCAGCGGTCGCTAGCTATCCTGGAGAGCATGGTCCTGAACAGTCAGAGCCTGTACCAGAAGATAGCTGAAGAGATCACCGTGGGCCAGCTCATCTCCCACCTCCAGGTGTGAGTAGGAGACACTGCCTTTTGCTTTGTTGGCTTTCATCTCTCTCATTCCTATCTCTCCTTTGGAAAGACTCTTAAGTTGTTGGCTTGTTGGTTTATTCAAAATAATATTTGCTTACTGCATATACCACCCCTCTTCCCTGCCCCTTGTCCTGTATGAAAGGCTAGGAGTGAGAAGAAGCTGCTGAACCGGGCAGTTTCTTTGTGGGACTTATTGCCAAGAAGCAGCTGGGGTATGGCCCCCACTAGCTTTATGCTTTGTAATATTTACCTTAAAACAGGCCTGTCAGGAAATTGCGGATCAGGTTCCTTAATGTAGCAGATAAGTTTTGGGATGAAGAGAGCAATAGATTTGGAATTAGAGAACCCAAATTCAAGTCCCAGCTCTTACATTTATCAGCAAGTCACCTCTGAAGGAAGGAAGGAAACAAGCATTTATGAAATGCTTACCTTAGGTCAAGCACTGTGCTATGATTTTTACAAACACAGTGCCATTTGATCCTTACAATAATCCTGGGAAGTAGGCTCTATTAATACAAACATTTTATAAATGAGGAAACTAAGGCATATAGACTAAGCAACTTGCCCAGTTTCTCACTGTTAGTAAGTGTCTGAGGTTTGGTCTCATTTGTAAACCACCACTCATAGATGCAGTAAGTGAATCAGGACTGTTGAGACTCAGAAGAGATAATTCTGTAAAGTGCTATATAAGTGGTAACTTTTATTACATTCCATAAATTTTTTCCCTAGGAAATGAAACAAGTGAACACCTGGGAACACTGCTATTATTGCTTCCTCTTTTCTTCATTTGTAGCTGGTCTGCAAATCAAGTTACCCATCAGTAATCCCTCCCTGACTCCTGCTCCATTCCTATTGGCATAGTCAGTCTTGCCAAGATTCTGATAAAGCAGGGTCTCAAGAGGATGTGGGTAGCAGTGTTTGGGCCCCTCTTGACTGCACTTTCAACTAGTTCTGACCTACCACTTTGAGCAAAAGGGAAGCATGCCATGCACTACATTTTCTTTGCATTTCCTGTCTCTGCTTTTCAATTCTTCACTGCATGTTTTCCCAGAATTTACAGAGCAAAAAAGCAAATGGGTTAAGTAGTAGACCAGGAAATTCCCTCTGAGGTGTTCTGAGGCAGGTGTGGTAGCATAGAAAGAACAATGAACTTAGAGGCTTCTTTGGACAAGCCCCTCTGCCAGTCTGAGCCTGAATTTCTTTATCAGTAAAATAGAGCTAGTAATCCTTGCACTAACTACTGAATAGATTCTTGAGGAAAGCATTCTTTAAACTATGAAGTGCTATATAAACGTGAATTATAACTTATAACCTTGTACTTCATTAATCATAGCTTTCTGCATTCTGTTTCCTCTGTAAAGTAAAACAAGGCCAGCAGTTTGGCTAATAATGATGGAAAAGATAATGGGATCAGTGTTAACTGCTAATTCTTTTTAAAATTAAAAATTTCCCCTGAGGCAATTGGAGTCAAGTGACTTGCCCAGGGTCACACAACCAGGAAGTATCAAGTGTCTGAGGTCACATTTGAACTCAGGTCCTCCTGACTTCCTGGCTGATGCTCTGTCCACTGCGCCATCTGTCTGCCTCAAAATTAAATTGTTTTTAATGAACAAATTTTAATTTTTCTTTTCATCTCCGAAAACTCCCTGCCCCCCCCCCCATTGAGAAGGGAAAAAAAAAAGAAAAAGAAAACTTTATAAAACAAATATGTACAGTCATGCAGAATGATATTTTTCCCTTGTATAACACTGGTATATATATTGTTCTTCCTGTTCTGCTTACTTTTGTCTTCATCAGTTCATACAAGTCTTTTGAAGTTTCTCTGAAACCATCCCTTTCATCATTAATTAACAGCACAATGGTATCCAATTATATTCATCCACTATAATTTGTTTAGCCATTTCTTTAATTGTTGGATACCCTCTTATTTTGTAATTCTTTGCTTCCACAGAAAATATCTGTACATAGGGGTCTTTTTTCTTTATTTTGATTTAACTGCATATCATAATTCAGTAAAAGCAACATTTACTTGGCTAGTCTTGTTTTTCTCTAAGCTGTCCTCATGGCTTAAGTAGTTCAACAGACTTAAGATTTCAGTTGCAAACTTGGCATTCTGATCACCTTAGAAATAAAAAACCAATCCATAAGTAGTAGAAACTCCTTAGACATGATGGCCATTCCACTGCTGTTAGCACACCATTCTATTGACAGAACATATGCCGGGGTAATTTTTTACATTATCCCTTGCACTCACATCTATTCTGACTTTTCCCTTCCCTCCCTCCACCCCTTCCCCTAGATGGCAAGCAGTCTATACATGTTAAATATGTTATAGTATATCTTAGATACAATATATGTGTGCAGAACCGAACAGTTCTCTTGTGTTAGCACACCATTCTGACCAAAACGTTTCTGTTTGAAGACAAAGGGTGGGGGGCTTCATCTGCCTCAAGCTGTATTGTGTCCTTGTTGAATATCCTTTTCATTCTCCGTTGTTAAGTAAACATCTTTTCTATAAGATGTTAAATAGTCTACCAGTGTTTCATTCCATTCTAATCGTTAGTCTAAACTACCAAACTGGCCTAGGATAGCCTTAACCTAAAACTCTTTTAGAGGAAAATGGCATGCAGTATGCATCACAGAAGCCTGTATTCTGGTCAGGGGCAGGGAATTAGGTTAGGGTTGTTTTGTTGTAATAGTGTTTTTATTTCCCCCCCCCCTTTTTTTTTTCCAAATCTTCCCCAGAGTTTTTGAACAAACAGATAAAAGGGGATTATAGAAAGTAAAATAGATAATTTTGATTAGATGAAATTAAAAGACTTGCACAAACAAAATTAGTGTAGCCAGAATTAGAAGGCGCACAGGAAACTAGGAGGGAAACTTGCATGGTTTCTCTGATATAAGCCTTATTTCTCAAATTTGTAGGGAAATGAGCTAAATTTATAAAAGATAAGAACTATTGGTAAATAATTGATAAATAGAGGATATGAGTAGGCAATTTTCAGAAGAAGAAACTAAAACTATCAGTAGTCACAAGAAAAAATGTCCTAACTCACTGTTAGAGAAATGCAAATTAAAGCAATTCTTGAGATATTGCCTTACATCTATCAGATTGACTAATGTGATAGGAAAGAAAAATGCCACAGTTGGAAGAGATAGGGAAAATTGGGACACTGATACATTGTTGATGGAATTGTAAACTAATTCATCCATTCCAGAGAACAATTTAGAATTATGCACAAAGGGTTATAAAACGGTGCATACTATTTGACCTTGTAATAGTACTAGGTCTGTGTCCCAAAGAGATCAGAGAAAAAGGAAAAGGACCTCTATATGTAAGAATATTCATAACAGCCCTTATTGTGATGGTAAAGAATTGGAAATTGAGGGGATGCCCATCAATTGGGGAATATGATTGGGATGGAATACTGTTGTGCTACATATAAGAATGATGAACAGAATGAGTTAAGAAAAATCTGGGAAGATTTAAATAAAATGATGCAAAGTGAAGTTAATAGAGCCTGGAGAAGACAGTGATACAAGACAATTCCAGAGGCCCTGTAATGAGAGATCTTATTCACCTTTAGAGACAGAGAACAGATGAACTCTATGCAAATTGAAGCATTTAAAATTTTTTTTATTATTTTATTTGGTTTGTGTTTTATTTTGCATCATAGCTAATGTGGAAATAATTTGCATGCATGACCTCACTGGTATAATCAAAACCAAATTGTTTGCCTTCTCAAAGAGTTAGTGGGATGGGAGGGAGAGAATTTGGAACTCAAAAAAAAAAAAAGATTGTTAAATTTTTTTTTTACATGTAATTGGGGAATATTTAATGAAATAAAAATAATTTTGAAAATCTTACCAAGATATTCTGCACCTTAGAAAATAGTGATTGCCTTCTGCTTTCTTTCCTCCCACAGCTCTAATCAAGAGATCCAAACTTATGCCATCGCGCTGATTAATGCACTTTTCCTGAAGGCACCTGAGGACAAGAGACAGGTGTGTGACTGCCTTCATTGTTTATTCATTTATTTATTCTGCTGCCTTTTAAAAATAGCTTTTTCCCTTCCTTTGGTCAATGATTACTTTCACACCTGGACTATATGGGCTCTTAAGAGAATTTTCTCCTGCAAAAGAAAGAGTCAGAATTCATTCTATCTTTCCTACATTGAGACAGCATGGAGTAATGGGAAAATAAAGGATTTGGAATCATTGAAGTTGGGTTTGAATCTTGCCTGCCTGGGTGACCTCAGGCAAATTGCTTAACCTCTCTGGACCTCACTTCCTCATCTGTCGAAGGAGAGGTGGTTAGACCAGATGATCTCTAAGGTTTCCTAGTTCTAGAGTTCTGTGATCTGTAAATTTCCTGCCGTATTCCTGATCTGTGCTCTAAGTTCTAAGGAAAATCTACATGTCAAAAGGAAAGGAGACTGAAGCCCCTTTTGAGAACAAGAGAAATTCACTCACCCTGGCTGGCTCTCACCTTCCTCAATAGAAAATTTGGTATGGCTTTATCCCTGTTCTGGAGAAATTGTTTACTGAAGATGAAACACATAGGATTAGGCCAGATTTCAAGGACTGATACAGTAAAGTGGGGATCTTTGGAAAGGCAAAAGTAGAGGGCTTTCAGGGAGGTTAGGCTCCCTTGGTGACCTACCAATAACAACCCCTCTTTGAGACTCAATTTTCCCATCTATAAAGTGAGGGTATATGTAATATTACCTGTCCTGCCTATGTCACAAAACTGTTAATGAGAATGGAATTAAATAATAGATGTAAAAGCACTAGAGAAAATTAGGTTCAAGTGTTATCCAAATAGTTATCATTTGTTCTCATAATTGTGCCAGTCCAAATTCACATGGGACTATCCAAACCTTTTGACGTACTCTTGGCTGGAGAACTGGGGGTGTCAATGCATCTGTCTTTGTCTGTCCTTGTTATATGGCTTTGCTGTGTTAACCTTTCCTTCCCAATACTTGTTTTGTACCTAAGCTGAAAGCTAATTCCTGTCTGCCTCTCTCTGTGCTTTCTGCTCTCTGCCGGCAGGACAAGCTCCTTAATCCTCTAGACCTGCCTGTTACTGTAAGTAGCTCTGCCACTTTGGAAGTCCCTGCTCCAGCTCCCCCAAGATACAGCTTCAGTTTTTGGGTGGGGAGGCCGTAGCTGGCAGTGAAGGAGGAGACATGTGCTGTGCTGTCTGGGTGTTTGAGGGGTTCTGCACATTATATCCTTGTGTCCACACTTAGTCAGTACCTGCCTTTATATAGGCCTTGATGTTCAGCCTGGGAAGATCAGAGTTCCCAAGTAATAAATGATTTCTTTTTCACTTTACTAGAGGTGGCAACAAGCTTGTGAAGAGCATGGGGTTTGGAGTGGGATGGCCTATTTATGCTATATACCTTCACTGTGACCTGTGCAAGTCATGTAGCCTTTCTTAGTTTCAATTTCTTCATCTATAAAACATAAAACCACCTCCCAGGGTATATTGGGAGGATTAATGAAATTCATTTCTATCCAACAAATATTATTCACTTAAGCTGTTCAAACTCAGGACTAAAGACAGAAAATGACATGGTCCTTCAAAAATATATTACAGTTAATAGATGTAAAGTACTTTGTGATTTTCAAGTACTGTACAGATGTGAGCTAATAATGACTGCTTCATGAGATTGAGTCATTCCTGTAAGAGGTTTCAGTTGCCCGGAGGTAGCTACATCCAGCTGGTCTCTTTTGAACTTTCTTTTCACACTTCCTGGCTCTTAAAAGGAACACCCAAAGTGTATTTTAATCCAAAGGTAAGGTGCAGAACCAGTTTTGTATCCATAAATTTAGAATTTTATATAAAATAAGAAAGTAGATTAGCAGTATTGAAGACATTCTGAGAGTAGGAAAGGGAAGTCAGAAGAAACATAGGCAGAATTATAAAACAGAGTCTTTCTGGGGTCATTAAGTGTAGGGACAAAAATCCCAACAAAGCTCAATATCAAAGTCTACCTATAAAGGCATTACTCTATTAAGGCCCAAAACAATAATTGGTGATCATAGTGATAAACAGGAGCCTCTAAGGAAAGATTATATCACTTTCATTGTATTGAGTGTGAGAAGAAAGAGATGTATAATAAATTTAAGAAAAATTGTTCTTTTGGGGTAGTAGGGTGAGCTAAAATTGGGGGGGGGGGAAATCTTGGCATATAAAAGGGGAAAATTTCAGTTACTTGAAAATCCAATTATATAGAGCACCTTATTCCCTAATGATGCCAGAATAATGAAATGTTAACCCCTTCATATGAATAGAATGAATTTAGGAAAGGTAAATGTGATGGGAGGGAAAGTGTAAGACCTCCTGGACCCCATCTAATTTCTGGCCTTATTTCTGCCTCTAATTGTGAACCCAGCATGGCTTTGGGCAGTTGTTTTTTTTCCTCCTTGAGCTTCAGTTCCCTTCTCTGTAAAGGAGGATAGGGCTATATGATGATAATGATGTTCTTGGTGACAATAATTTCTTTGAGAGACTAAGAAAGCCTCAACTGAACCCCTGTCTTCAAAATCCTGGTCATGTAACCTTTGGGGAGTCACTGACATGCCTCTTCTTGTGCTCCCTCCCTCAGTGACTTTAAGACAATTGAGATGCAAAGAGCCTGTCGTTCTGCAGTGTCTAGGGAATGCCTAATTAAGGTTCTACCCTGATGAAAACACATGTCAAGTGAAAACAAAGGACTCATATGTGCAAAGTTCTCTGCTCACATTGCTACTTTGTGCTAGGTATTGTTTCCCATTTGCAGATGAGGAAATTGTGGCCTGGAAAGGTGAAATGATGAAGATGCCTAAGGTCAGGGGACCAAAGAGTGTAAGAATCCAGATTTGAAACACTTGGATCTTAGTTCTTATTTCTAAGATCAATGATTTTGGTGATTATCTAATGTTCTTGGTGGTTTCTTCCACTTTTTGCCCTTTCTCCTCCACTAGAATGAAATTCTCTGCAATTATAAAGCATCAAGGACATATGAGTTATGTGAATTGGATTTGAGGGAGCTCGGACATGGACCAAAAGGACATTCTTTCTTGTTGCTTTTAGAAGCAGCATTTGGCCAGGAAGCCAAATGTAGCCACAGTCCCGTGTGTCCGTCATAGCTTAGAGAGCAGCACTGTCTGCTTGCCATCTGTTCTCTGTGTGAAATGTCCATTTGATTTTCTCATAACAGCTTTCTCAGACTGAACCAATCTACATTTCTTTTGAAGACAATACACTGGTTTACATTATGAGTTATTTGGACTTGCACAAAAAACAAGTTTAGGAAATAAAAATAAAATTTTTTTTTGTTAGAAATAACCAGTTGCATTTTCTTCATTTTATCACATTTCCATGTTTTTGTTTTGTTTTTTTTTCCCCCAGAAAAACTTGATATAATATGAAGAGAAAGAATCAAGATATATATATATATATATATATATATATATATATGATTCACATGATGAGTTCATCCTGATAGGAGTTAATGATGTAGGGTAGGGTCCATAAGAAAAGGCAGTATATGGAACAGTGGAAAAAATAATGGATTTCATTCAGATCTGGAGATCTGGGCTCAGGGCCTGATTTTGCTGCTTCTTACATCTGTGATCTTAAGCAAATCACTTAAGCTCTCTTGGCCTTGTTTACTCATTTGTAAAATGAGAGTATTGAACAGGGTGCCCTGTAATGAACCATCCACTACTAACTCTATGGTCTTCAACTTGGTCTGTATGTGTCCCATCTCTTTCACCTCATGCTTACCTTGATTTTCTTAACAGGATATGGCCAATGCATTTGCACAGAAGCACCTTCGAAACATTATCTTGAATGTAAGTTTGTGATATACTGCTTTTTTTTTTTTTTTCTTTTCTTTTTTTTTTTTTTTGTGGGTTAGGAGACAGCATGTAGGACATGTAGATGGATATCAAAGGCTTCTGAAACATAAAATTCTGTCAACCAGAAGAGTTCAGAGTCCATCTCCATGATAGAGTGTCAGATTGCCTAGAACTATCCTTAGTGGATAAGTTGGCTTGAGATCTCTCCCTGAGATTTTACATAGAAAGGAATAGGAGACTACATAGTCATTCCCCTATGGAAAAAGGGCCAATATTATCTTGGGAGAGAGAAAGTCCTTGTCCATCAGAGAGAAATGTGGCCTTTAAAATTTTTATTTATCTGTTGAAGAGCATTGCAAAAGGCAAGGCTTGAATCCTGGTTCTGTACTACTAGATGTGTGACCTCTAGCAAGCTACTTAACCACTCAGTTTCTTCATTTGGAAAATGAGAAGAATAATACTTATGGTTGTTGTAAGGAAAGAACTTTGCCAACTATAAAGTGTTACAGAAATGATTATAGTTCTCACTTATTCAGATGTGGCTCTTCTGTTCAATAAATATCTATTTTGTTTTGTTTTTGTTGTTTTTTAATTAAAGCTTTTTATTTACAGAGCATATGCATGGTAATTGTTCCAACATTGACCCTTGCGTAACCCAAATATTTATTTTATAAAGTTTATGATTTCATTTCTTTTTTTAATCCACTTTGCATTCTTTTTTTTAAAAAAAATAATAGTCTTTTATTTTCAAAATATATGCAAAGATAGTTTTTCAACATTCATCCTTGCAAAACCTTGTGTTTCAATTTTTTTCTCTCCTTTCTCCTCACTCCCTCCCCTAGACAGCAAGTAATCCAATATATGTTAAACATGTGCAGTTCTTCTATACATATTTCCACAATTATCTTGCTTCACAAAAAAAGCAGATCAAAAAGGAAAAAAATGAGAAAAAAAAAAAAAAAAGCAAGCAAACAGCATCAAAAAAGATGAAAATGCTGTGTTGTGTTCCACACTCAGTTCCCACAGTCCTCTCTCTGGGTGTTTATGGCTCTCTTTATTACAAGATCATTGGAGCAGGCCTGAATTATGTTGTTGAAAAGAGCCATGTCTATCAGAATTGATCATTGTATAATCTTGTTGCCAAGTACCATGATCTCCTGTTTCTGCTCACTTCACTTAGTATCAGTTCATGCAAGCCTCTCCAGGCCTTTCTGAGGTCATCCTACTGATCGTTTCTTATAGAACAATAATATTCCATAACGTTCAGACACCATAACTTATTCAGCCATTCCCCAACTGATGGGCATCCACTCAGTTTCCAGTTCCTTGCCACTACAAATTTTTATTTAGTTTCTTGTATTCTGCACACCCAATTGTTTTCTTGGTTCTCTTTACTTTGCATTGTATTGGTTCATCTCAGTCTTCTCTGATATCTTTTAATATTTGTCATTTCTTATGCCTCACTAATAGTTTGTTACATCCTTGTACCACAATTTATTTAGCCATTCCTCAATTAATGGGTACTTTGTTTCTAGTTCTTTTCTTACTGCTAAAAAATATTGTTATGAATAGTTTGGTTTCTTTGGAAGAATTCTTTCTGTCTAATCTGCTAGGAACAGACACTTAGCAATTGGAACTTTGGGTGAAAGGTTTTAGATATTTTAGTTCCTTTTTTTTTATAATTCCAAATTGTTTTGCACAGTGGTTAGATCAGTTCATAGGTCCACCATAATATTGCCAAAGATGACAAAAAAAGGAAAATTACCGTTTTTGGAGGGTTTGAGAGGACAGGAACATTAATGCATTGTTGATACAACTGAGAATTGGGCTAGCTATTTTGGAAAAATAATTTGGGACACTTCCTAAAATGTCACTACACTGTGCATACTCTTTAACCCAGCAATATCACTAGCAGGCAGACACCCCAAGCAGTAAAAGAAAAAGGGAAAGGACATCTGTACAAAAACATTCAGAGAAGCATTTTTTAAGTTGTAGTAAACAACTGGAGATTTAGGGAGTGCCCATTAATTGGGCAATGATTGAGAAAATTACAGCACATGAATATCATGGAATATTATTATACCACAGAAAAAGAAAAAAGGATTATATTCATAGAAAGACTTGCATGAAATGAAACAGAATGAAGTGAACAGAACCAGGAGAAAACTTTATACCATGACTAACTGGCAAAGAAAAACAATTTTTAAAGACTTAAGAACTTTGACAAATTCAATGACCTGTCGTGACTGCAGAGGACTGATGATGATGATGTTAATAATAGCTAACGTCTCTAAAGTACATGCAAAACATGTAACATATAATGTTATTTGTATTTTGTTTGGTTCACATAACAACCTTGTGAGGGAGGTAATATTATTATTCCTTTTTTAAGAGATGAGAATACTAAAGCTGCCAGAGGTTAAGTTGCTTGCTAATATGTTGTTGAAGGGATATTAGAATTTAGATCTTCCTGACCCTAAATCTAGTACTTGATCTTTTAGACCACCTATCTCCCAATGGAGCATGTTCTCTCTTCTTAATAAAGAGGTGATAAAGTAAAAATATAAAATGAGTTATACATTTATGGAGATAGCCAATAAATAGATTTATTTTACTTCATTATGCATAATCACCCTTCTTTTATAAAGGTGGAGATTTTTGGTTTTTATTTGGGGTGAAGAAGAGAAAATTGGAAGGGGAAAGGGAGGCTAGTGATGCCACTCCCCAAAGGAGAAAAAATAAAAGCATTATTGAAACATTAAAAAAATTCTCTGAAGAGAACAGAAGGCAGTTCAGAGGGAGACACAGCTTGGTGAGTTAATATGCTTTTTTTAAAAACCAAGCTGCATACAATAGAAATTCACAATTTTATATACACTCCTCTTGTTATAGCAATACTATATTTAGAAATGACATTATAAAATCATGAAAATATTCACGATTGTTGATGTTTAAATTCATAACAACAAACAATACCGTTTTAAAAAAAAAATAGGGGCAGCTAGGTGGCGTAGTGGATAGAGCACCAGCCTTGTATTCAGGAGGACCCCAGTTCAAATGTGATCTCAGACACTTAACACTTCCTAGCTGTGTGACCTTGGGCAAGTCACTTAGCCCCAGCCTCAGAAAAAAAAAAACAAATAAATAAATAAATAAATAAAATAAAATTAGGAAGAATAAAAAGGTTTATTAAACAGGAAGCTCCTGGAGAAATAAAAGGGAATGAATGGGATAAGGGGAACAAGTAAAAAGGGCTTGGTATTGGCAAGGAAAAAGGATTATCTCTTCTGACTAGACCAGAGCTGAGGATTAAAGAATGGAGGATAATGTTGAAGTGATTTGAATTGTTGAACTAAGAATCTGTCCTTTTTTGATAAAATATTTCTTAAGGTTTTCTGGGGGGGGGAAGGTTTTCTGCTCAGGAGGATAGGGTATGACTGTTAGGTGTTAAGAAGAGCAGTTTTGGTATAAATTCTTCACAGAGTGCAACTACAATCACTTAAGAAAGTGTAGAAGACTTGTGTATATTTTCATTCAATTATTTCATTCTTGTCCCTTGGATTTTTCAGCATGTTATTCGGGGTAATCGCCCAATCAAAACGGAGATGGCGCATCAGCTTTATGTACTTCAAGTCCTGACTTTTAACCTCCTGGAAGAAAGGATGATGACCAAGATGGACCCTAATGATCAGGTTAATGCTAGGTCCAGTGATACTGTTCCCTGCTCTCCCACCAGGAAATTAAAAATCCCAAGTATATGTTACTTATCCTGCTTTTTGTGAGTGATAACGTATTTGTGACCCTTCATAGTCAGTGACATCTCCTCTAGAACATTTTACCTAATCTAGGAAATTTTAAGATCCGTCCTGATCGACCAAGAGCAGGGGGTCACCCATAGCTAAGTCTTTTTCTTTTCTATACTGAAAAAAGAGTTGGTAGCACTCTTCCTTTTTTTTCAGAGGTGAGAAAATAGTAGGTGATGAACAAAGAATATAATGTCTGATTTGGTTGTGATTGTATTAGTTATTTTTGTGGAGCTTCTTCCATATTTCTTTTTTCTTTGTTATAAGGAATGGTTATCTCGATGGGGTAGGGATATATTGGCAAATGAAAGTGATTAAAAAAAAAAATAAAAAAGAAATTTAAAAAATTTTTTGAACAAAAAAAAGAGAGATGGTGCTACCAGTGATACAATTTTGGTCTAGAATTGCCAAAGAGGCTGTCCTGCTATTTGTTCTCCCAAACATTTGTTAGATATTTAAGCAATTATATTTATTTTCCCTTAGGCACAAAGAGATATCATATTTGAATTAAGGAGAATTGCATTTGATGCAGAGACTGACCCTACAAGCGTCACTGGCAGTGGGACAGAAAAACGAAAAGCCATGTACACCAAGGACTACAAGATGCTGGGATTCACTGTATGTACCTCCAGTGGCCCTTTCTATACTCTGACCTACATACATGGGTACAAACCTTTCATAAGTGAATCATAGCTTAGCATAGCATGTTGACAGTACAGAATCTATATATGATATATTCTTTGATGTTCATGACACTACTAGGATATTGTTCCCATTTTACAGAGGTACAAGATTACAAAACTTTTAAACAAGGAGTCATTACTCTTCAGAAGGAGTTGAGCTGAGCACAGCCTTTAGGCCTGAGGGCAATCCTGTTTCACAGGATTTCTCTTTGGATGAGGACATACCCTGAGAGATGCTAATGCTCATGTCATATTGGTTTTTTCTGCTAGAACCACATTAACCCAGCGATGGACTTTACCCAGACTCCTCCAGGGATGCTAGCTCTGGACAACATGCTCTACTTGGCCAAAGTTCATCAGGATACCTATATCAGGGTAAGGGGGAAAAAAAATTATCCTGGACCCTGGTTCTTAATCATATTTCTCCTCTAGGATATATTTCTGACTTTCTTCATACCCCAATTCTTTCTTTCTTATTAGATTGTCCTAGAGAATAGCAGTCGGGAGGACAAGCATGAATGTCCCTTTGGTAGAAGTGCCATTGAGCTCACCAAAATGCTGTGTGAGATCCTGCAAGTTGGGGAGCTGCGTAAGTCTTTCTGGGACTGCTGCCTTCCTGCCTCACTGTGACAAGAATAACAATATACTTTCTAGTTCTATGTCAGAGTGCTCTATATTCAGTTTTTTTTTCACAACACTTTTGTAAGGCACATTGTGCCAGTATAATCTTTGTTTTATGGATGAGAAAACAGGATAGAAAGAGTAAGTAATTTAATGAATGGCAGAGTTGGGCTTTTTATCAAATCCAGGTTTTTTGATTCTCATCCCCAGCATTGGTGGTTGTGTGAGAGTAGACTGACCAAAAGAGCAAGTGAGATGGATCTGCATCATTACTGCCTTCTGAAGATTTGGGGTGCTGGGAAAGGAGGAACAGTGGTTCGGATTTCAGGAGATCTGAATTAGAATCCCAGCTTTGCCACTTTGCTACTAGCTGGGTGTCCCACAGAATGGGGATCTCTCTTCCATAAGTACTGGTAGAAATATTGTGAAAATGAGAGAGTGGCTATTTATAGATGAGGTCAGGATCAGAGAAATTGTGGGAATGAGGATTGGCCCAAGGCTACACAACTGATAAATAGTAGAGGTAGGTCTGTAAGTCAGGTCTTTTGATTCGTTACTAATGCTCCATTGCAGTTCCTAATAGGTTAGCTGTGGTTGAGATGAGATTGGACTGCTTTGATACTTACCTATTCTCTTACCTCTCCTGTGAAGTAAGGAGAAGAAAATACAGGACCTAAGGGTAGGTCAAGGAAGCATAAGTTAATTAGCTGATTAAAGAAATCAGTGGGCACTTCTGACTGCTGACATAAGGATGAAGCAGCTCCTGGCACTTGATGGGCCTGGGTCCTTTCCTGTATCAAGAAGGATGGCGTGGTCAGGAAGGTGGGAAAAAACTGTAGACAAGGGAAGGCTGAGGCTCAGGCCTGTCTCACACAGCAGTCGCTGGGATTCTTGGCCACGTTTCCCCCTGCTTTTGAAGCCACAGAAGCTCTAGAGCTGGGTCCGAGGGTGGGGCCCTCATCCTTTTCCTGTGTCCTCTTTCTTCATAGCAAATGAAGGACGGAATGACTACCACCCAATGTTCTTTACTCATGACCGAGCATTTGAGGAGCTCTTTGGAATCTGCATCCAGCTGCTGAATAAGACCTGGAAGGAGATGAGGGCAACAGCAGAAGATTTCAACAAGGTCATTGCTGTGTTGGGGAACCTGCCGAGGCAGAGAGAGCTGAGCAGACTCTGCTTCCAGCTGAGATCCAAGCATCACTGAATTGGGAGATGGGAGCCCTTGTCTGGTGTGCCTCTCCAGGCTGCTGGGAAGAAGGCAGCGCAGATAGCGCTATCCCCATTTCTAGAGGAGGGAACTGAGAAATGGAGAGATGAAGCATCTTGGCCCAGGGGCACAGGGCTAGTAGAGGGGAAGCCAACTCTCATGACTGCCAGCCTGGAACTTCCCCACCACTCTTTTTCCTGTTTACTTTCCTGTTTCCCCACCACTCTTTTTTAAAGCCAGATTGGGGAGCAGAATGCCTTCCCTGTAATTGTTATTATCAGACTGCAGAATGCTTCGGGAGAGATTAAATTTGGTGTGGATTGTCATGGTAAACTCAAATGTATTAGCAGCAACTACCATATAATTTAGGCATTGTGATCAGGGCTTTGCCCTGCGCATGGAAATTTATGGCATTCAGCACCTAGTTAGAATCATTTTAAGTGATAGGTCTTCATATAAAGCTGAAAGTAATCCTTGAAGGTGATTTGATTCAGAAACTTTGCTAGCACTTGTGGCTTTGGGCAAGTAAACTCCTTTTTATCTAAACATATTGTGAGAAGTTTTATTTTTATGTCTCATAGCACTTGGTAAGGTTGAAATACCAAAGCATGTTCATTTCATTCAATTATTAGCATTTCTGTAGCATTTAGGTCAACGTCTCTCATCTCTCAGAGCCTTAGCTTTCTCATTTGTAGAAGGAAATAAGAATTTCATTGCTTCATTTTGCACAATCTTAAGCATTTTGTACAATCTTAAATCAATGTGAAAAAGCAAATTTTATTCATAAAATTCTTAAGGTACTAAGAGTTCTTTAAATCCTTACAGACTTAAAGAATGTCTGATCTGGATGCAATCTTAGAGATAATCTAGTCCAAACTCCTGTCATTTTATAAAAAAGGAAATTAATAATTAGGAATTATTGTTTCAGGCCTTCACTGATAGCATGGCAAAATGTTTATTCTCTTTTTATTGATTCTATACCACTTCACTAAGTGATTGTTTCACACTTAAAGCATTGGCCTGATTGTGTAACTTCTCCCTCAAACAAACATTCAGTGACTCCCCATTGCCTATAAGATAAAAAAACTAATTAATCTGATATTTAAGGCCCTCTACAATTTGGCTCCCATCTATTTTTCTATTTCTGTTATATAACTATTCCCCTTCAAAAAGTCTACATACTGGTCAACCTAACTACTAGCCATTTCATAAACCTGATACTTCCTTTTCCACCTCCATACATTTACATAAGCCTTCACATTCCTAGATTTAACTTTTCCCTCATTTCTACTTCTCAATCCTTAGCCTTCCTTCAAAGCTTATCTCAGGTGTCATTTCCTATTTGAAGCCTTCCCTGATCTCAGTTGTGAGTATTCTCTCCTTCCTCAATTTTCCTTCTCTTGTATTTATTCTTGTACATATTGAATCCCTCAGAAAAGAAAGGCACAGACTATTTTGTCTTTGTTGCCATCGTGACTAGCATAGACCCTTGTACATACTAAGTGCTTTATGAATGTTTGTTGAACTGAATTATGTTAAAGTGAGTTTCCTTGGACTACACCAAGTTGGAGGCAGAGACAGGTCCAGCTCTCTCGGCTCCCAGCTCAGTATCATCATAGTAGTGATGCTTATCGTCTTTTTCTCTCAGGTTATGCAAGTGGTACGAGAGCAGATCACCCGGGCTTTACCATCTAAGCCCAACTCTTTAGATCAGTTCAAGAGCAAACTTAGAAGCCTGAGCTACTCGGAGATTCTGAGATTGCGCCAGTCTGAGAGGATGAGTCAGGATGACTTCCAGTCCCCACCGATTGTGTAAGTCTTGTGGGACATAAAGGAAGCACTTGCCAGCTCTGTCTCCCTTCTAAAAGTTCAACTGCCTCCATGAGCTAATCCTTATTCTGGTGTGTATCCTTCCCTAGGGAGTTAAGGGAGAAGATCCAACCAGAAATCCTGGAGCTTATTAAGCAGCAGCGTCTGAATCGGCTCTGTGAAGGGAGCAGCTTCCGGAAAATTGGGAATCGGCGGCGGCAAGGTGAGGTGGAGGGTAGCTTGAGCTTGTCCTGATCCTTCTTTACAAAACTCTCTAATGGAGAATCCAATCCCACTGGCACCAATACACCTGGTATCTGGCACAAGGAGCAAACTTAGAACAAATTTTCTTCTGTTCCTCCCAGTGCTTTTCCAAACCTGTTCCCCTTGACTTGCCTGGAGTCAGGGAGCCTAGACTTAGTCATCACTTAATATATGACTCTGGGCAAATGATTTCCTCTCCTTCAGCCACTCTTTCCTTGTTAGAGAAATGGGGATTGTATTTCGACTACCTATTACTTCAATCAATCAGATATTTTTTTAATGCCTATTATGGCATGTTAGACTAGGCACACAAACACAGTGGGTGAAACAATCCCTTCTGAACAGCAGATTGCCTTCTGTTTTAAAAAAGAAGTTTTATTGGGGTATTTTTTACAGAGGTGATATTCTAAGGAGGGAAAAGATACAAAATAGTTAAATGCATGGTAGTTTGGGAGGATTCTTTTTTAAAATTTTGAGTTCCAAATTTTCTCCCTCCCTCCACCCTTTTGAGATATCAGGCAGTATGATTTTGGTTATACATGTAATGTCATGTAAAACATTTCCACATTAGCCATGTTCCCCAAAAAAGAGCAGCAAGAAAAATTAAGAAAATAGAAAAATAATTCTTCATTCTTCATTGAACTCCATCTTGAAAGATGGAGTGGAATTCTTTGGGGCAGAGATGAAGAAGGAAGGCATTCTGGAAGTGCAGGACAGCCAGAACAAGTGCCCAGAGGGGAGATGGGAATGTTGTGTTCAAGGAACAGAGAGACGGCCATTTCAACTGGAAGTCAGAGTAGAGGGGGATTCTGGGGCAACACACTTCAAAGGGTATTTGTGAGCTAAGTATTTCACTAATCTGGCTTTACTTTAGAAATCTGAGCTGTGATGTTGTGTGGTTATTATCTCTGTGTTTCAGAGCGGTTTTGGTACTGCCGTTTGGCCCTGAACCACAAGGTTCTGCACTATGGAGATCTGGATGACAATCCTCAGGGGGAGGTGACCTTCGAATCCCTACAGGAGAAAAGTAGGTACAACTCTGACTGAAAGTTCATGCTGTTATGTTGGCTCAGATCCTAATTTATGTATGGCTTTGGGCAAATTGCTTGTCTCTCGACCTCATTTCCTCCTCTGTAAAATGGGGATAATAAATTGTTTCCTACCTAGAGGCAGTGTGTGATCATGGAAAGAGTACCAGTCTCTTGGGGTCAGAAGGCATGGGAAAATTAGATACATAACCTAGATAAGTTATTTCAACTCTCTGGGTCTTAGTTTCTTCATTTTTAAAACAGGAATAATAATATTTGCCCTCCTTGACTGGCTCCTGTGGTAAAAGTGCTTTGTAAAATGTAAGACAGTATAGAATTTGGAGTTGTTATTACTGTCCACTCTGTGTGATTGTTGAGGATCAGATGAATGTTAAAGTTCTTTGGAAAATATAAAATGTTCTCTGAGTCTAAAGTGTTGATTATATTGTAATCATTATTGAATGGGTGTGGGGGTCTGGTCTGCACCTAGGAGAAATCCCTGGGAAATGTGTTGTCCCACAGCCCTCTGACCTTCCATTTATTCAACAGATCTTAATTATTTGTTGTGCACAAAGCAGAGAGTGTGTGAGGAACTATGAATACAAAGGTTAAAAAACCCCCTGATAAGACCCAGAACTGAACTGATGATCTCGTTGACAGAGGGAGCAACTCAGGTGCCCCCTCCTCCAGGAGATCTCTCCTTGTCTCCCTAGCTGCTTGGTGCTATCCTTTCTAAGGTGGCCTCCTATCTACTCGGACTTCATCCTGGACGGTCACATTAAGATAGGTTAATTTCTCCCATTCCCGTGTATGATCCTTGAAAACAGGAAAAAGTTTTTTGTACTTTTTTTGTGTGTTGCTATCTTGTCTTGTACATAGTACGCACTTAATATATACATGTTGATGGTTTCATTGCTATGGGGTGAGGAGGAAAGGAGAAGGAAGAGACAAAGATGTCAAGGTCTTGAAACCTTCAACTAACTCTTTTAACCTTGGGTTTAAGTCTTGGGTTAGCAGAGACCAGTGGTCACTCCTTTAAGGCAAGTAGGGGAAGTAAAATCCATTTCATAGATGAGGAAATAGGCTCAGAGAAATTAAGTGATTTGCCCATGACCACATGACTAAGTAACTGGGATCCACACCCATCTGCTAATCAAAAAGTAGGAGTGACAATAGAGTAGCTGTCCTGTCCCAGTGGCATTTATAAGTTCAGACCCCTTGGGACAATCCAATTTTTTTTTTTTAAATGAATGCTTTATTGATGCTTTAAAAATTAAAAAAAAGGTCATCATTATCATCTCCCAATAACCCCTTACCTCCAAATAGATCTTTACTTTTAATAAAGAAGTTAAGACATATCAATATTTTTGTCTCTGGTTGTGTCTGCCTTATTGTGCACTCATATTTTACCATCTATTTGACTAGAAGAGAGAATTAGTTTCTTGTCTCAATCTGATGAATTGGATATCTGATGAAGGGGTAAAACTTTAGTATTGTTTTAATTTGTATTTCTTATTTTATCAGTGACTTAGAACATTCTTTCAAACTACTTTGCTTAGAGGCCAGCTTATAGTTTCAAGCTTTAAAAAGTCAATTTGCCCTTCTATAAGACTCTCTCTGTTTTTAGTTCCTGTTGCAGATATCAAGGCCATTGTCACAGGGAAAGACTGTCCTCATATGAAAGAGAAAAGTGCTCTCAAGCAAAACAAGGTGAGTTTGGAAGAAGTTGCTTTTTGGAATCTGTGTGTCATTAGCTGAGGACTAGGGAGTTAATTAGAGCATAACAAAATAGGTGAGTTGTTTGATTACACTTGCCTCATTTTGTGTTCCATCTATTTCTTTGATTGGCATTGGATTGAAAGACTTGAAGGTGGTAAATTGTTCAGAATCTGGGTTAAGGCTTCTGAGAAAAGATAAGGTTCTTCTAATGCTTCAGTTGAACATGGAGAAAGGATTTTGATTAACTGGGAATTAGAATAGCTGGTTTCTAATTTAGGGCTTTTATTAATTTGCTGTGTGACTTTGGCTAAGTCACATGTTGTCTTTTCTGGACCTCAATTTTCATTGCTCAAATGGTGATAATTCCAACCCTACCCAGCAGCAGTGTGGGGTACTAAAAAGAGTCCCAAACAGAGCTAGAAGACTGCATCCATAAAATGTGAACAAGATAATTTCCAAGTGTTGACATTCTCTGTTTAAAGAATTTTTCCAGTTCTGACATTTTATTTTCTAAGCTCCTTTCCAACTTTCACATTCTCTTCTCTCTCTCTCTTTTTTTTTTTTTTTTAAATTAAAGCTTTTTATTTACAAAACATATGTATGGTAAAACTTTCTGTTCCAACTTTTCCCCTCCTTCCCTTCACCCCCTCCCCTACATGGCAGGTAGTCCGATACACATTGAATATGTTAAAGTATGTGTTAAATCCAATATACGTATATACATTTCTACAGTTATCTTGCTACACAAGAAAAATTGGATCTTGGGGGGGGGGGGGGGGACCTGAGAAGGAAAACAAAATACAAGCAAACACCAACAGAAAGTGTTTTACAATCTTTGATACTATGATTTCCCCCTCAGGAAGTATTGGAATTGGCCTTCTCCATCCTCTATGATCCTGATGAGACCTTAAATTTCATCGCTCCTAATAAGTATGAGGTGAGCATAGCCTTCCTTGGAAGATGGAAGGCCTTCTTATATAATCTGTTATAATGGGGAAAGCACTTGCCTGGGAGGAGAGAAGCTGGATTCCCAGTCCCCTATCACTAACCACAGCATAATCAGTGCTCATCTTCAAGCTTCAGTTTTGGGATAGGAAGAAGGGGGATGATAATACCTGCACTGTCTCCTGAGTTGTAGGAAAGAAAGTGCTTTTATTGTGGTTCTTTAGAGTGAGGGAAGAGAAGTGTAAACTCAGCTGCTAGAACAGGGTCAGCCATCAAGGTAGTTGCATTTGATTCCAAGCCTTCAGCTTGGGGTGTGGGGGTGGATATACCCAAAAGTGGAACCTTAAGACAATTGTCTGAAAGATAAAGTTGCCCATTGCCACCCACTCAAACATGGAGGGCTATCATATCACTGGGGATGTTCTGCTGTTTGTAAATGAGCACCTGCATCCCTGCTCCTACCTCCACATGTCAGGGCAAGAACTGAGAAAAAGAAAGTGAACAGGTTTCTTACAAAATATTAATTCAATAACTGGTTATTAAATAAATACGTGTGACTGCTTGGGCCTGGGAAAGTACAAAGCTGAGGCCTGGCTTTGGATCTCATGGGACTGAAGTTTAGCAGAAATTAGCAGATTATTATGTATAGAACACTATTAGTGCCCTCTTCACCAGTGATTTTATGGTTTTGTCATGAAATATACTTATGTTTCATGATTTCATAAGTGCAGGGAACTCTGTATGGAAACTACCTTTGCTGATGCACATCAGCCACTTGGCTGTAATGTGCAGTTCTAGAGAGTTAGCTAAAGACATGAGGAAGTTTCAGGAAATGGAATAGAAAAGCCTTTCTTAAATACTTTCTAGGTTCCAGCTCTGTACTAGGTGTTAAAATACCAACAGAAAAGAGAAGCTGTCCTTTCTCTCTCATTCTAATTAGATAAACAAGAACTCTTCTAGAGGGTTCAGCATCAGGGCAGATGATAAGGCCCTGACACCATATGAGCGATACAGTGGCTCAGCAATTGACTGTTGGGAAAGGGGGTAGTGGGACTAAGAGTTTGAGAGGAGGAGGGCCCTGGGTTGCTTCCTTATGGTAAAGTAAGGAGGAGGAGGGAGTCAGCAGCTAGCCAAAACAGTGTATCCATCAGTAGAAACTGAAGCAGAGAAAGAGAAGGGTTCTTGAGGCCTGCTGTTCCTGGGCCCTGGGGCCTCATGTTGGCATCAGTGACGTACCTGTGGCATGTCAGAGTCAGAGCTTGAACTTAGGAATTCCTGACTCCAAGGCCATGTGCCCGACTGCTTCTCTTTCAGAACATTAGGTTAAAAACAAAATGCTTTGTGAGTGGAAAGCTGCAGGATTTCTTCCTGGAGGAGATGGACTTTCAGTTGGGCCTTGAAAGATGGCTAGGATTTACCCATTGAAGAAAAAAATAAAAGGACATTTCAGATGAAAGAGCAGTGTGAGAAAGGCAGGGAGCAGCAAGTGTGTAGAAGGCTGTGCAGCCCTTAGCATTTTCCTTGAGCACTGACTATACACATGGCCCCCAGAGGGCTGTGGGAGTATAAACTGTTAGAATATATAGTAGGGTGAGCCAGGCATCCCAAAAGAATCCTGTGGGAAAATGACATTTAAGCTGCTCTTCATTATCTTGGGGCTGGGAAGATGCTCCCATTTTTAATTTACCATCAGTTTAGGTCCTAATAATATCTCATTCTTTTAGGCCTTACTGCTGAGGCTATACAACACAATTAGTTGATGAATTGTACATCAAATTTAATTATAGGTGTGCCTTACTTTATATCATGAGTTCCAGAAAAGCGTAAATTGAATTTTTGTAAATAGTTCTTATTTTAAATGCATGAGAAAAGCTTGCCTTTTTTTTTTTTTTTTTTTTTTTGAGGCTGGGGTTAAGTGACTTGCCCAGGGTCACACAGCCAGGAAGTGTGAAGTGTCTGAGACCAGATTTGAACTCGGGTCCTCCTGAATTCAGGGCTGGTGCTCTATCCACTGCGCCACCTAGCTGCCCCCGAAAAGCTTGCCTTTTAAAGGAATCTTGTCTTAAATCTTTTTTTTTTTTTTTTTTTTTAAGATAAGAGGGTAAAGATCCTTTTGTAAAGTGAACAATCTTTGCTTAATTTATCTTTGTTATGAATTTGGATTTTCATACATGAAGGTTACTCAAAACAAAATCCACCCATATTAAGGTATATCTGAGGAACATTGTGGGTGGCCTAGAGGCAGGAAGACTTCAGATTCAAATCTGGCCTCAAACTTGACATAGCTGGGTGACACTGGACAAGTTACTTAAATCTGTCTGCTTTTGTTTCCCCATTATCCATGGGGATAATAACTGCACCAGCCTCCCAGAATGATGTGAGGATCTAATGAGATAGTATTTATAAAGCATTTAGCACAGTGTAGCACAGTGACTGACACCTACTAGGTGCTATTAAATATTAGCCATTATTGTTGTCATCAAGTACATGCAAAAGAAAGATCGTTTGATGTAAAAAGATGATGGGCTTATCAGCAGGAGCCTAGGATTCAGATCATGTCTCTTAACACTTTACAGTTGTGTGTCCAGGGGCCTCGCCATGTCACTCTCTGAGCCTCATTCATTATAAAATGGAACTAATGCATTACCTGTTTCACAGGACTGTTGTGAGAAAAGCTGAAGTGTGAGTTGTTGTTGTTCTCCACAGTATTGTATCTGGATCGATGGCCTTAGCGCTCTCCTTGGGAAAGACATGTCCAGTGAGCTGACCAAAAGTGACCTGGACACGCTGCTGAGCATGGAGATGAAGCTTCGGCTGCTTGACCTGGAGAACATCCAGATCCCTGAGGCCCCTCCCCCTGTGCCCAAGGAGCCCAGCAGCTATGACTTTGTTTACCACTATGGCTGAGTCTGAACCAAGAAGGGGGGGATTGGGTCCAGGAGGGAGAGAGGCTTAGATTCTGGGGCCTTGTCCTTTGCTTGTATAGAGTCCATGCTGACCGTGGTGGCCAGGCCATTGCCACTTATTCCTCAACCCCATGTCTTAGCCCCAAAAGCTTCCTGTTGATTCAGTCAGCTCAGAGTAGGGAAATGGGGCCTCTGTGCCGTACCTTCTTTCTACTGTGGATCAGACTCTGGGGCCTGGAAAGGGAGCTCTGTGCAAAGGCTAGAACATTAGGGAGCAGACAGCATCTCTTCTGCTCTCCAGACAGGGCAGCCCGCAGCCGGCTGGTACAAGGTAACACACTTCCCCTAAGGTGGCTGGCCCCTGCCTGAACTTGGAGACAGCTCAGCAGAGCTCTTCTGCGGCGGGGGTGGGGCAGAGAACTTGAGGAAGGACAGCCCAAAGGTGGCAGCACCCCCACACTGTATATAGAGAGGGAAGCTCTGAATCTGACCTCCTCTGTGCTGGAGGACTCCTTTTGTGCCCATCTCCCTACATGGTGCCAAGGCATTGCTGCTGTTCTCGTAGAAGTTCAACTCTAGAGTTTCTCTGAATTCAGAAACTGCCACATCTCTCCGCACCCAGCAGTTGGCAGGGCAGCAAGAGGTTTTTACTGGCACCCCATCTGGGTTTCTTGGAGTTGAAAAGCCATATGGCTGCTTCCTCCCTTCTCTGTCAGAAGTAGCTTGGGCCTTCTTAGAGGCTAGAGAAGGAAACAAACTCTGGTACTCGTTTGTTTGGCAGTGGATGATGTCACTCAATTTCACAGAGTCTAAGTCAATGCTGGAAAGGGTCTTAGAACATAGAAAATGGAAGGGACTTCAGAGGCAGGTGGTTGGGCAGCTCCACATGAAGCATGAATTCCTTCTTTATAGCATCCCTAACAAGTGGTCATCTATGGCTTCTGCTTGCTGACTTGCACTAGTGGGGAGCTCACTACCTCCAGAGACAACCCATTCCATTTGGAACAGCTCTTACTGTTAAGAAGTTCTTCCTATATTGGGCCTTATTCTATCCTCATGTCACTTTTACCATCTGGGGCAAAGCAGAATAAGTCTAATCCACAGGACAGCCTTTCACATATTTGAAGGCAGCCTCTATCTAATTTTCCTCATTCCTTTCTGGAGCAAAAACCAGTCCTGGTAATCTGAACTGAAGATCAGCCTCTTTCAGCCCTGAGACCTGTTTCCAATTTCCTTTTGGTCTCTGGACCCCAAGAAATCTGCCTTGCATTCCCCCAATTTGGCTTTTGCTTCCTGCCTGGTTTTCAGGGAGTTGGCCTGAGGTTATAGCTGTGCAAATGGGACTTCCCTAGCTTACCATGTAATGTCCCCAGACATCACCCTTGAACACAGCTACATTTGATCATGGTAGTTTTATGTGGAAGGTACTGGTCCAATGAAGATTGTACTATATATTTTCTCTACTATAGGCCATACTTATACAGAAGTGTATATATATATACATATATATACATATATATAAATATTTATATTTATATAAGCTCCACCCATTCTAGGATGGAATGTTTTGTGAAAAAATGAAATTGGGAAGAGAAGGAAAAACAAGATGAGCTCTGAGCCAAGATTATAATGTAAGAGTACTCAGGAGGGCAGGAGAGGAATGTCCTGTCAGTAACTGTGTTTTCAATAAATACTCTCATGTATGGACTGCAGTTGTCGGTTAACAGATGCTTCTCTATTTATTTCTTGCCTGAAGGGGATGATTTCACCTTGACAATCATTTATTCCAATGTGTTAGAAAGACTTGAATGCTCCTGATTCAGTACTTAAGCTGTCTCCCAGGAACCCCTCACTCTCTTCCTCTTCCCTCTTTCCTGGCTAATTATGTTTGGGGAAATTGCTGTGCCAGCTTTTATTTTCTACAGACACTCAAGGGGTATAGCAGAGGAAGATCCGCCCTTTTGATACACATGACTCTTCACTATGCCTCTACCTCCTGATTTTTTCAATGAGCCACTCAGATCTGGGCACTGAAGGAGACACGGATCTGATCTTCCAGCTGATGCTTTAAGGCTGTTGCTCAAAAGCTGAAGAGGTGGCTGGCGGGGAGGGGAGAGGGATAAGGAGGTAGTTGATGTGTTGATATAAATGGATCCCTTTTCTCAGTGTTGTGAGGGGGGATGGGAGGGACAGAAGTTCTTTTTAGTAGTCGTAGGAAACATGTAAAAGGCAGTCCCTTGAATACTTCTGAATAGAGCTGGGGACCTTGGGCAGAGATCCATTACAACAGCCTGCAGCTGAAAGCAGCCCACTTTCCACCTTGACCTTCAACCTCTTCAGGCCCTAATTTGAACTTGCTGTAAGTCACCTGATGTGACTTCCATTTCAGGATTGGATTGAGAGGGGATTGGGTTCAGGGAAGAAAAATGAAAAAAAATCTTTATTTAGGATGAACTTACATTCTTTTGGGTGAAACTAACAAAAATAGCATGTATAGTGCTTTGAGGTTTACTAAACTCTTTATATGTGTTGTTTCATTGATCTTTATAACAACTCCATGTAAAGTGAGTTTTATTGCAACCACTTTATGGGTGGGTTATTATTTATAACCATATGTAATAATATGGTTATTATTATAACCATAATCATTATTTTTACAACCATTTTATGAGGTAAGTCTTGGATAAGGCTCAAACAGATTAAATGGCTTGTTCAAGGTCACACAGCTATATCTAAGGCAGAAATTGAACTTGAATCTTCATGACTTCAAGCCTAACACTTGACCACTGTGCCACTTAGCTGCCTCCAAGACAAAAAATACATATATGATATTTAAGTTGATAAATTTTAAATCTTTACAAAGTAGCTAAATATAAAGTGGCATGGGAGGAAGGCCTCTAGTGTTGGGGGGGGGGGAATTAGGAAAAGATTCTTGCTGAAAATGGTATAAGAGCTGCATCTTATGCCGAGTGAAGTGAGCAGAACCAAGAGAACACTGCAAGGTAATGGCAAAATTTTGTGATGATCAACTATGATAGATGTGGCTCTTCTCAGCAATGCAGTGATCCAGAACAGTTCCAGTAGACTTGGAATAGAGGGAGACTGAATGTGAGTCGAAGCGTGCTATTTTCACCTTTTTATTGTTGCTTGTTTGTATTTTTTCTTTTCTGATTTTTCTTTTGCAACATGACTAACATGGAAATATATTTAAAATGAATGTATACATATAACTTCTATCAGATTGCTTGCTGCCTTGGAGAGAGGAGAGGTAAAGAAAGGAGAGAGAAAAAATTGGAATAAAAACTTAAAATGAATGTTGAAAACTATCCTTATATGAAACTTTTAAAAACCCAATTACATACACATAGACACAAACACAAACTCACACTCAGCTGCATCTTAGAGGAAGACCCCTAGTGGGACTGAGCAGAGGGAAGGAAGAAATACATTCCAGGCAAAGAAACAAATCAGAATGTCACTTGGGGGGTTGGAAGTACTTCAGAAGAAAGAACACAGTGTTGGCACAGGTCTACACAATATCATCTCACTGCTCTAGAAGCTTCTATGGGTCTCTAACCCCCTCTTCCCCCCACCCCCCGGACATTTAAAGTCCTTCACAATCTAGCTCCAGCCTCTCTTCCACATTTTATTTCACATTGCTCCCCTCAATCCTTCCACAGTCCAATCAGATTAGTCAAGTTGTGGCTCTATCACCAAGGATATTTTGTGTCTTGCCTTCAAATAAGCTACCTCCCATATCTGGAATGCAGCCCCTCCTCGTCTCGGTCCGGGTGCCACCACGCTGAGGAGCCCTTTCCTGACACTCTATTGCTGCTCCTCTCGTTCCCATCGTTACTGTGTTTTATGGATGCTTTCATCCATTCCTTCATTCTGCCACACAACCTGAGTAGAATGTACATTCTCTTGGGAGCAGGAACTTTTATATAGTTGCACATAACAAACATTTTCCAACATTAGAGCTGGAAGATAGCTTAGCATACAGACTATGTTTATTTGGCACATACCCAGATTGCCTGGGGTGGAGAGGGTTCCATGGGGTCCCCAGGCCTGCTTCTCCTGAGTCCTGCACTCCTGCATTCCCTACCACTGCTGTCTGCGATTTTTAAATCTGAGACAAGTGGAGCTCTCCCCGATGCTGCCCATGACTGACTGGTTCCCGACAGCACTGGGCTCGGGCTGAGGGAAGAGGGGGAGGCGTTTAGTCAACAGTCCCCTTATCCTTCTGGCTTGGTCCTACGGCCCCAAGCAGCGTGCTTGGGGTTTTGGTCTGTTTTATTGTCTCTCCGGTTCTAGGTGGAGTCCCTGGACTTTGGAGCTTGGTGTTGTTGGCCCAAGATTAGAGGCCAAATGGTGATCACAGCTGACGGAGAAACTGCCCTGAGCAGGTAGGGCTGGGATTGAAGCTGGGGGGGCTCTGAATGTTGGTGGGATCGTGGCCGTAGAGGCACGGAGCCAGACTGAGAGGGGGCCTCCCCCCTCCAGAAATCCTCTGTAGTGGTTACCCCCAGGGCTGGGGAGAATGCCTGTTCCTGGTATTCTTTGAAGTAAACATTCCTTTGGCTTTTAGGCTTCTCGGACTGTTAAGTGATTAAATGAAACGGGGATATTTGGACTAATTAATAAAACTGAGGGGACACAAGCAGTGGAAGCTTCTCAGCCCCTCTTAAAGAGCCTGAGGAGAGAGGAGCTGACAGGGCTGGGAGTTGGGCCAGCCCCTGCCCCTCCCGTGGCGATCCGTGACATGGGGATGAGCACGGGTTGGGGCGCGGAGAGACTGAGGAAACTCGCTTCTGCTTCTCCTGGCCAAGACCCTGAGCAAGGGACAGCCCCTGCCCGCTTCCCTCTCTGGGCATGGAGGTGCCTAGGGCGCCGTGAAGGCCAAGTGACACGGGATGTATAAAGTGGCCCGTAAACCTGGGTCAGCGCGGTTACTGATGCCCAGAGCAGCGGTCTCAGCTCGGCCACCAGCGCGGGGCACACGGATTGCCCGCGGGGGCGCGCGAGGAGTTAGACCGCTACCGGGAGTGCCTCCTGCCCTGGCCCTTTGCTGGGCACCAGAGACACGGACAAACCCCGGGAACTCATCATAAACAAGGTGGAGGGTGAGAGGTCAGGCGGGAGGGCTAAGGACGGGAAGGCTCCTTACAGAAGCGGGCCCAGAGTCTGGAGAAGGCTGAGGGAGGTGGGGAGGGGCGGCCGCGCTCGGCCAGGGGAAGCCCCCACAGTGCGGGGAGAGCGGTGGGAGAGACGCGAGGGCACGAAGGGCGGCCCGGGAGGCTCCGGGAGCCGGCGGGACTTTTATGTTCCACTCTGGAGGTGACGGGAAGAAGCCGCCAGCGTTACTGAACGGGGAAGGGAGGAGGTCGTGTCCGGGGAGCTTGGCCGCCGGTTTCCTCATCGGGAAGAAACTGCCGGCTCGGGAGAGGAGACGGGCGGCCGGAGGAAGCCTGGCGGGCTTCTCGCTCTCGTTGTGAAGGGCAGTTTGTGGAAGGGCACAACAGGAGAGCCCCGGACGAGCAGACAAGAATGGATGCTCTCCACTCCTCCGGGGGGACCGCCGGACTGAGCCGGTGCGGCTGCCCTCAAGGAGCTCCTAATCCAGAACTGGGAGACGCGCACATGAAGTGCCAGTCTGTCCCGGCTCAGTGTGGCTAGAAACCACGCCTGCCCCCGGCTTCCTCCGCGGCCAGCTCCGGGTTCGAAGCCAGCCCGAGCCCGGGGTCTCCGGGGGAGGGAAGAGGAGGGAGTAAGCAGCACGAGGGCAGGCGTAGCTTCCGCCGGAAGTGCTTTCCCCGCCTTCCCAATATGGCGGCTGCAGAAGCCGGGTTCGCACTTCCGGCAGGAGGAGCCACGTCTAGAGCTGCCCGGCCGCAGGTGAGCCGGGGCCGGGGCTGAGGCAACCGCCATGGGCCCGAGAGAATGGGGAGGGAAGGCAGGTGAGGGCGGCGTCCTGGCCGGGACGCTGCGGCGCGGAGCCCGGGGGCGTGGCGGGGCCGGGCGGGGAGCCGAGAGTCCGGTGACCCTGCAGGCATAGCCCAGGGCTAGCAGGAAGCGCCTCCAGCTTCCCGGTCCCCACCTTGGCGCGGGGCCGCCGCCTCCGGGGAGACCCGCGGGGTCAGGCCCAGGGGACACCCCGAACCACCCTTTTCCCGGCGTAACAACCCCCGGGCCCTCAGATTCGTGCTGCACCCGAGGGGCCCCGCCCAGCTTTTCCCGGCCCCCTCCCCCATGCCTGGGCGGGCCCGAGGCTCGGGGAATGACCTGACCTCTCTTCGAGAGCACCTCTGTTTCCTCCTCCTCCGCCAGATCCGCGGGCGGCGGGCCGGAACGTGATTCTTTGAGTGCTCCGCCTGCAGTAGTCCACATGCCAGCATCCCAGAAGTGTTAGACTAACTTCCGCGTCAGAAACGCGCTTCCCCGTCTTTCAGTCCCCAACGTCCGGCTCAAGGCCCGACATATAGTAGGAGCTTAATAAATGCTTGTTGGCTTGCCCTTTCTTGAAAGGTCCTCAGGGATCATCGAGTCCCGTCCGTTCATGTTACGAACGGCAGATCCGCGCTCTTAGAAACGGGAAAACCCGGAACCGACTAGGTTTGACTCTTTCCAAACCAGCGCGCTGAGCGTTACCAAACGCTTACTTAGTGTTGTTCAGTGATTATTGCGTTCTGGATATTGATAAAGATGGTGGGAAGACTTTGGAATTCTTGACCCAAGGCCGCTGCCCATGCCCTTGGGGAGAAAAAAATCCTGCAGGAAGAGAGGAAGAACTGTTAAAGACCAGTCATCGGGAGGGAGTACGGACTAGCGCGTGCTCTCACCTTTTTTTTTTTTTTTTTTTTTTTTTTTTTTTTTAACATCACAAAGGATCTTCCTCCCAGCCCTCTCCTTATGGGCTTCAGGGATCCTCTCTTCCCCGGAACAAGTAAAACCATTTAAGCAAAGAGAAGCCCAGACTCAGTGATTGCCCTCCACGTGGGGTCAGAGGTCCCGAGGTTGTTGCCTCTATGATGCTCTTTGACCTTGAGGAAGTTCTCCAACCTCTGCTCGCCTCAGTTTCCTCAGGAGTAGCACGAAGGGATGGCCTAGAAAAAACAGATCTCTTCCCCCTGACTGACTGACTTTTAGTGTGTGTGTGTGTGTGTGAATATGGCTACATAATGTGTATTTTCACTGACCTCCCACTGAGGGTTAGTGTGTCCTTACCCACTTCACAAGCAGCTCGTCAGCACAGGACCGGGCCCATAATCATGTGGAGGACCCGGAGCACTAGCTGCGCCATCCCAGGCAAGGACTGGGCCGGCCTGCCGCGTTTCCTCCCACGCAGAAGGAGCTGGAGAGGGCCAGTCTCTCAATGGCATTGTCTCCGCACTCTGGTGTGCGCCCCCTGTCCTTCTAACTCGTGTAGAGGACTGGGATCAGACTTGGACCTCCCTTCACTGCCATCCCCTTTCCTCTCCCCTCCCCCCAATCAGATTGTCAGGGAGCTGTGTTTGGCATAAGCTCTTCCCCTAGTCTTTTAGCTCCTTCAGGGGTGAAGCCTGCTCTTGAAACACCTAAGTTAAGAAACATTTGCTGGAGGTGTATTGTTATGCTGATGGATGAACCCAAACTCTTTTCTTATCTTTTTGTAGCAAGAAATCCAGGATTCTGTGAGCCCTGCACCCAGATAGCCATGGTGAGGTAGATGCTGTTCACCGGCCCTCAGGTGAGAGTCCTCAGCGAGTCCAGAGCTTCCGTGATCCTGTGGCCATACAAGTCTTCCCCTGGGAGAGAACCACCGCTGATGAGAGATGTTTCCACTGAAGTTCTTGGTCCAGCACAGCCAACTCTTACTTTGTGTATTGGCTTCAAGCGAGAGGGCTAGAGTCCAGCCAGGGCAGTAGCCGCTCAGTCCCACCTCTGCTGCTCACCAGTGGACAAGAAGGTGTTTGGGAAATTGCTGTTGCTGCCAATGGGGAGGTGGACCTTCGGCTTGACCTTCATATGGAAGGTGATGCTGACTCTTGGGCTGGTACTCCTCTATTACTGCTTCTCCATCGGGATCACCTTCTACAACAAATGGCTAATGAAGGTAATTCTGGGCCTCAGTGATGCTCAGCACAAGAACCCACCCTTGGGCTCTGAGTGGAGGTGGAGGAATGTGAATCCAGGTTGGAGGGCACGGGGACAAGTAGGTATTGATGAGAGGGAAATGATTGGAGAAGATATCAATGAACTGAAAGGTGGGAAAATGGAAAAAACTGCTTTTCTGGAACCTAAATGTCTGACAGTTTTATTTTAAATTCCCCCTAGAGTTTCCACTTCCCCCTCTTCATGACCCTGCTTCACCTGGTAGTGATATTCCTTTTCTCGGCTTTGTCCCGAGCTTTGACACAGTGCTGCCATCAGCGCCCCCGAGTGGTGCTGAGCTGGGCCGACTACCTCCAGAGAGTAGCTCCCACAGGTATGTCCAGTGGCAGTGTGGGCCCCAGAGTGGGTGGTGACCCGGCTGGGGGGTCAAGACCTGGAGATGGTCATGTCCTGGCTCTGACCTTCCCTTTAGATTTGCAATTGGTGTTTGTGCTCGCTCTCTCCTTCCCCTCTCCCTCCCCCTTCTCCTCTCCCTTCCCCTCCCCCTCCCCTTCCCCCCTCTCCCCTTCCTCCTTCCCCTTCCATCCCTCTTCCCTTCCCCCCCCTCTCCTTTTCCATCTCCTTCTCTCACTTTCTCATTCTCTCTTTCTAATATTGTTTTTCTTGAGGGTTTTTTTAAAGGGTGGGAGATCTATGTATGCTTTCACAACATGATTTTTATGAATATGTTTTATGTAATTTCACATGTGATTTCCTAATGGGGGCTGAGGGTGGGGATACAGAATCTGGAACTCAAGCTTTAAAAATGAATGTAAAAAGTAATTGATTAATTAGTCCATCTGGAGTTGGAATCTCAGAGCAGTGTAACTATGGGCAAATCGCTTCGCTTCTGAGCCTCAAGTCAGCTCGTCTGAGCACAGTGGCACCTGTGGTGCCTACCCCCCATGTGGTCACAGACAGGCAGCCACAGCAGGGTGTAACTAAAGAGCTGGCTTCAGAGTTAACATAGTTTGAGTCTTCCACCTTTGACACATATTGGCAGTGGGGTCCTGGATCAGTGGTGTTACCTCACGTGTCCCACTCAGCTCTGAAAGTGTGTGCTGCAGAGCAGGTAGTGCTCTGGAAGTGTTTCCCAATAGGAGTTACTCTCCAAGTCTGGTCTGACAACTCTGCTACACTACTCTGCAGGATTTGTATTGCCTTCGGGTATCTTAGGCTGAGTGTTATTGTTTGGGGCCTGTGGGTAAGCTGGAAGTAAAAGAAGCACCGGCGTGCACGCCCCTTCTGCAGCTGGTTTCAGGTCAGAAGTGAGCTTGGCCCCTCAGGAGGAGGAGGGTCATCTCCAGAGGCCGATTCTTCTTTCTGTAGCATTGGCAACGGCACTTGACGTGGGTCTGTCTAACTGGAGCTTCCTGTACATCACCGTCTCACTGTGAGTATCGGCCTGCTCCCCACCACCCTCCCTTCAGTCTTTGAGCTCTTTGTGTCTGTCCAGCGGGCTGCCTTCACGTCCGACTGATGGGCCGGCTGCCTCACCACTCTGGGATCAGTCCTTGCTCTCAGCTTCTCTCTGGCCCTCAGCAGCTGTCCTGGAAAACTCCAGCCTCGTCCGTAAGCCCAGCGCATACAGGGTGCTGAGCCCTGGGGCCTGCCTGTCTTGGCGGCGTGGGGAAGTCAGGGGACCCAGAGAGACTGGCCATTGCCATGGTATGAGAAAGAAGAGGGAGTTGAAGATAAATGACCCACTGACTGGCATGCATGGGACTGCATTATCCTTCTGTGAAACGGGCACAGTGGGGTGTGGGGGGAGACACAAGGGGGTAGTTAGTCCTTGTTTTTATTCTTTGCATAAGAGAGCAAAATTCATGCCTCCTCCTTACCTCCTCCCTGAGCTGCAGGTAGATCCTAGAATCAGGAAAGCTCAATGTCACATTCAGGTTTTCCCTCCTGACTAGTCACAGGCCTCTTAGTCACAGCTTTTTTTTCCCCCCTCCACTGAAGGTCACTTGTCAGTCTGGATAAATTTGGCTTCTCAGTACCTTTTGGGCCCAGGCTATCCTGCTGTCATGAGCAAAACTCATCTGCCCAGTCACCCTCCTGGGAAAAGCAAGTGTGGCCCCTCTTCCTCCCCTTCTTGCGTAGCTTACAGCCATGGACCCTTTAGCAGCAGGTGACTCTGCAGTTTTCACTTCCAGGTACACAATGACCAAGTCCTCGGCAGTCCTCTTCATTTTGATCTTCTCCCTGATCTTCAAGCTAGAGGAGCTGGTGAGGCCCCAGCTTACCCTTCAGCTCTTTCTCTGTTTGCTTTTGCTCTCTGTCCAGTCCCTTCCAGTCTGAACAATAAAGAAGAGAAAGTGGGCAGGGGTTCCTTGGCTGGGTGGTGGGATATAGGTCGGTGTCAGGCCTGGATAGAATGCTAGGATTTCTCATGTCCACTCTAAACAACCTTCTTGCTTTGAAGGGTGAGGGACCAGAGGAGAAGATCAAAGGCAGATGGGAGACTTTCTTGAACCAGGAAGTGGATGCAGTAAATAGTTCCAAATGTGTTAACTTTGATGATGATGTGGAAAAGTAGTGTATTTGGGGGTCAGAGAACTTGGGTTCAAGTCCCAGTTGCACTGTTCATTAGCTGTACAACCTTGATTTGCCTGAGCCTTGGTTTTGAAAAAAATGGGTTATGTAATGTTTTTTTGCCTACTTCTCTGAATTCTTAGGAGGAAAGCACTTTGCAAATCTTGAAGTGGTACATGAAAGTTTATATGAGCTTTTTGTGACCATTGGCAATTAGCTTATTTCTGTGGGCTGTAATTTCTTCTTTTGTAAAGTGAAATGATCAATAATAATCTTGTGAGCTATTTATCCTATTGCTGCTGCTCTCCAATCTGGGTTCTTCAAGATGATAGATAATGCCTTCCCATCCTTACAGCGGGCAGCATTGGTCCTGGTGGTCCTGCTTATTGCTGGTGGCCTCTTCATGTTTACTTATAAGTCCACACAGTTTAATGGAGAAGGATTTGCCCTGGTATTAGGGGCCTCATTCATTGGGGGAATTCGATGGACCCTTACCCAGATCCTCCTACAGAAAGCTGAACTAGGTGAGTATATTCAGAGCATCCCATGAGTGGGGTAATGTGGGGAAGCTGCTCCTTAGATTAGTAAGGCTTTCTCTCTCTTCCTCAGGTCTCCAAAATCCTATTGACACCATGTACCATCTGCAACCACTCATGTTTCTGGGACTCTTCCCCCTTTTTGCTGTTTTTGAAGGTATGCTGGGTTGTCACATTAAACAGAAAGGAATAGGAAAGGAACAGTTTCTTTCCAGCTGCCAACCTCTCAGGCAGATAAAGGGAGAAAATAAAATTTTTGCAGCCCGAGATTTGCCATAGCTTCCTTCCTCTTCCTGTGAGTTGAGGGCCATTGAATGTATTAAGAGTCTTTCTTTAGCTCTGCCTTTGCCTATTACCCAGAGTTCCTGTCATCATAGACAAACAGAGAATCATTTGTCTAGTATCCATTTCTTTTCTAAAAACAGGACTGGACAAATCAGAAGGTTATGTTCAATTCTTGCTGCCACATTTCACAGTGAAATTAACACCAACGGGAGCTTGTCTTGGGGTGGGGAGCTGACAAGAGACTTCTTTACCTCTAAAACATCTAGGAATGATGCCTGAGGTAATGAGGTAAAGGGCTTTATATACCCTTAAATAAATATCAACAGTTAACTGTTAACTGCATGAACTAGCCGATTGCTAGAGATAGGCAAGAGACCTTTGAGCTTCAACTAGCAGTGTCACTAACTCTTTGAGGGTATTTTTGGTTTCTCTGAGTTTTTGTTCTTTCAAATAAGAATCATGGAATTTAAACCTGGGAAAAAAAACTTAGGGACCATCTAGTCCCACTCTTTTCATTTTACAGAAGAGGAAACAGACTTGGAGAAGTAAAAGAATCATGGATATTTAGCCTGGAAAAGAGATGATCTAGAGTGCAAAAGGAGGAAAGCATAATCACTGTCTTCAGGTTCTATCATGTGGGAAAGCAATTAGACTTGTTTTGCTTGACCCCAGAGGACAAACTTAGGAGCAATGGGTTACAGCAAGGTGGATTCACTTCCACTAAGGAAAAATTTGCTAACAATTGGAGCTGCCCAGAATGTCCTGGGCTCTTCTAGAAATAGAGTCCACAAAATTTTCCCTTTTTTCTATTTCCCCCATTCTTTCATTATAGTGCCTTGTACCACACAGAGATCTCCCCCTTCCTTTCTTGATGTTTATACCATTCACATCTCTGCAAACCCTCGTCATAATGCTCCTCTTAGTCAGTCACTTAGCAAAGCTGCATGGATTTAGTTCCTTTAATCTTTTCTGCTAAATTAATCCCCCAAGCGCCTTCTTTACTTATGCTCTTCCCCAAACTCCCTTCAATTTGCTGCCGCTTTTGCAGTAATGCTGAGCCTAGCATCAAGCCTGATGGCCTACATTGGAATTCTATTGGCTTTGGTTACTACCACTGCTTGGATTTTTTTTTTTCCCCTGGTAATACTTTGCTCCAGAGAGCACAAAGCCTATTTGAAACACAAAAAGAAAAAGTACTTTTTGAATGTGTCCTATATGTCATCTTCCTGAATATGAGGTTAAGTGGGAACAGAAGTCACAGTGGAAAGAACAATTGGAGGACTCTCCTTTGAAATCTAGTTCTCCTACTTAATACCTCTTTGGCTTTTCCCTCTCTGGGCCTTGGTTTCCTCATCAGTAAAATAAAAGAATTGGAGTAGATGTCGTCTGGGATTCCTCCCAACTCTGAATTCTAGGATTCTTGTTTAGACCAGTTGTACAGATGGCAGGATTGCTAATCTGGGCCCAGAAGTCTCTGGACTGTCTAGCTGTGGAATAGAGTTACTAGATAAATTTGCCTCATTGAGTTTTCCCAATATGGTATGTGGTGTAGGTCTTTTTAACCCTGCTGTAGAGTTGAGGACACCTAGGCCCAGAGAGGCAAAGTCATTTGACTCAGGATCCCAGAGGTAATAGGACAGGAAAGACCCAGCTTTTGTTTCTAGGTGTGAAGTCTTCTAACTGCAAATGCAGGGTCCTTTCCACTTCACCACAGCTACCTCCAGTGATAATCATGCACCCTTACAATATTGATTTTGTGCTAGAAGGCAAATATAACTATCATCTCTACTTTTAAGGGGGACATTTCCTTTCAGGTATCAATGCTGAAGTAGCCCCTACAATGACCTTTATTGCTTTAACCTCTTGGAGCTTCTGTTTAAGTTGTTTTCTCCTAGGCTTCTATTAGTGATCACTTTTCCCCAAGTGTGGGATTTGCAGTCAGAGAACCTGTATTTGAACCCTAGCTCTGCTGTGTAGAACATGAGTGGCTTTGGGCAAGCAACTTAACTTTTCTAGTCCTCATTTTCCTCATCTGCAAAATGGAAGTATTGGGCTAGACAACTTTTAAGGCTCCTTCCAGCTCTAAATCTATAAATGTATAATCTGTGCAACATTATTTTTGCCTCAGATCTGCTTTTCCAGGACCTTATATAGCCCTATTTCCACAACTGATGTTGAGGAAATATCAGTTGATGATGGCAAATCTCACTTTAAATTTCATTCAATTTTGCAAATATTTACTAAGCTATTATAGTGCCAGGGCATCTTTCTCTAAGTGTTAAGGAGACAAAGACAAAACAAAAGTCAGTTCCTGCCATTAAGGGACTTTCTATTCTGGGTGTGTATGAGATGACAGAGAGCTCACCCCCTTTTCTTATTGCCCCTCTCCCTCACATTCTGGGAGAGTTCTCAGAGGAACATGGACACATCTGTGTCTCGGCACGGCACCAGTCTCTCTTCCTGTCCTTTTCAGGTCTGCATTTGTCTACGTCGGAGAAGATCTTCCGCTTCCAGGACCCAGGGCTCCTCTTGGGGGTACTTGGGACGCTCTTCTTTGGTGGCATTCTTGCCTTCGGCTTGGGCTTTTCAGAGTTCCTATTAGTTTCCAGAACCTCTAGCCTGACCCTCTCCATTGCTGGGATTTTTAAGGTAGGTTGTAAGATTTAGAGCTGAAGGGAATTTTAATCAGCAGCTCCCTTGTTCCATAGACAAAGAAATCAAGGCCCGGGGGGATTTGGCATGCCAGAAATCACATAGGGAGTAAGGAGCAGAGCTGGGAGTCAGAGCCACTGGGTTGTTTGCCTGCAAACACTGCCTGCTACGATCTCCATGGGCTCCCAGTGGAAAGCAGGGTCTGCCCCCCTGGACAACAAGCCAGATCATCACATTCTGGTTTATAAAGCATTTTCCTCTTAAATGCATTTAAGATCAGTACAAAGATTGTTGACTCCATTTTAGTATGAGGAAACAGAAGTGTACTTTCAACATTATAGCCTGCTACAATAATGACTTAAGATTTCTAATCAGTAAGTGAATAGTCTGGGATCTGAACCCTATCTCCTGACTCTGTCCAATACACTAGGTTTTATGCCATGGTACCTCCCCCAATATCATGAAAAGGCCAAGAAGCTGGGAGAGGCTTCCCAAGACAAGAACTTTGTGGCCCAAAGACTGGGACAGACCTTAAGTATTGTTTTATTTGGGGTTGCATGTATCTTCCCAAGATCATAGAACATAGGTCTGAAAAGAACTTCAGAGATCTAGTCCAATATGCCTCCCCTCTCCCTAGTCTTTTTTCTAAATAAGGTTCTGAGAAGTGAAGTCATTTGCCCAAAGTGCCCCTTTGGAGTAGCAGAGTTAGAATTTGAGCCCTCTTGTTCTTTTATCCAAGGCCACCTCCTAGCCAATAGGCTTGTATATGTGTAGAATGTTGGCCCTCATATATGGGTTAAGGAGGCACATTGGCATTCATCATTAATCTGAAAGCCACATGTCTGTCTGCCCTGTAGAGCATCAAAGAGCTTCCAGAGCTTCAGGCTTTCAATGAAAGAACCACATGGAACATAGGGTTCTCCTCAGGGGCATTCAGTGCTTAAAGTTCTTCATCTTTCCTTTCCCCTTCTGGCTCCCAATTGCCATTTTGACTTTATGAAAGGATCTTTTTAAAAAGATATAATCTTCTATATTCTGTAAAAATCTAAATACATATAAGTAATTATTCTTACTCTGAAGATTAGTACTTTTCTGCAACCTTTCTTTTCTTATCAGACCTGTTTTTGTGTCATTCCAAAGACTTGAATTCCTGAGGTGAAGCCTCTGAGAGAAGAGGTTACCTCCTCTTGCCAATCATATTTTTGCTTCCTATCTCTCTGCCTCCAGGAAGTCTGTACTTTGCTGCTGGCAGCTCATCTGCTGGGAGACCAGATCAGCCTGTTGAACTGGCTGGGCTTTGCCCTCTGTCTTTCTGGGATATCTCTCCATATCACACTCAAAGCCCTCAACTCCAAAGGTAATATAGAGTGTTACTTAGGATCTTTAGCTCCTTAATGGCATCCTCGGTGTACCCACTTGAGTGGTCTTCCTTCCTGTGAGAATGGAACAGATTGTTCTTGGTTTCCTGCAGTAGTCCCTGCTGGATTGTGCTTTACTAGCCCCCCAGATTCTTAGTTTAAACTGTTAATCTAATGCAGGAAATATGTCTCCTAGTTGCACTTCTAGCCCTTTGGGAGAAGCACTGACATCTGCAGAACAGGTGGGAGGATATATCTCTGTGGCTCAGTGAGCACAAATTTGGCTTCCGGTTGTGGCTCCAATGCACAGAAGTCAAAAGGCCAGTCCACGTTTAGTGATTCTCTCTCTCTCTCTCTCTCTCTCTTTATCTTTAAAGGTGAAAGTGGTCCTAAGCCCCACAAAGGGCCTGTCTCCAGCTCTGACCTGGAGCTCCTTCTGCGGAACAGAGAGCCTGGTGATGAGGAAGATGAGGATGAAGGGGAAAAGTACTTTGTGGCCCAGGGACAGTAGTGACCTGCCTGGCTGATAGTGCCAGAAATGTTCCACCCCTTTCCTGCACTCATTCTTCCTTGTACACCTTTGGTAGTCAGCCGTGTAGGCAGATGAAAGTGTCCTGCCTCATCAGATGGGCAGCAGTGGGCTCTATGATGCCCAAATGGGGATTCAGCTGATAAAATGTATCAATATGGAAATTGTTGGGATAAAATGGCCATTATGGTAGTGTTCTTGGTATCCAGGACCAAATGAGAACTGCATGGACCATGAGGGTGGAGGAGATATATTACCAAGTCTTGAGAAGGCTAAGACTTGGGAGGGGGGTCACAGTGGAGGATGGAAATGGGCTGGTTCCCCAGATTGCTTCCCTAAGACCTCTTAGACCAAGAATTATGTCAAATTCTTATGATAAGAATTGTCATAATTCAGGACTTAATCAAGATCACGAAAGAAGCAGATGTGAACTGTAGACTATTCTCCAACTAGGGGAAGGTGGAAGGGCTGGGACCTCAGAACCTAGAGAGCTGCTTTGCTCAGAGAGCAGTTTTATTTATAGTTTGGAAATAAATGCTTTATGGTCCACTGACCATTTCTCTTTGCCTGGAATCTAGTTTCTATCCATCTTAGGAGGTGGGGAATAAGGGAAGCAGCCACAGAGACTCCCTTTCCCAAGCCTCTGCTGGAAGTCCCTATGGATTGAAGATTAGAGGCCCAGGGGCTCCCAGAAAATACCTTGTCTTACGTGTGGGCTCCCCCATACTCACATACACCTCTGAGCCAAGTAAAATCCTATAAACAGACACAGAGGAGTCACCTGGACTCCAAGGTGAATAGAGGGACAGACTCCCTGGGGCTGAGCTTGCCTTGGCCCTTAGAACACGGCCGATCCCTGTTTGGGGCCTCTTTCCTGAGCACACTGCCTCCTTGGAGCCTCTTCCTCCGCCAGCCAGAGAGGGAGAACAGCTCTGTCTTCTGCACCTGTTCTGGACCTACTCTTCCCCTGGGCCTTTTGGTCCTGGCTGCATGCTTCTGGGAGTCTGGTGTGGTACTAATAAAGGCAGGAGGGCCTTGGGATTGGCAAGACCCTGGGGCGGTTGGTGAAGACTTGGAGATGCCCTGGTTCAAGCTGTGATAGAGGAGGGGTCAGGCTGAGCAGAGGGACCCCTTTGGGCCTGGGCCTGAGCCCCAGGCCTCTTGGCTCAGTCTGGTCTTTAACCACTTGCAGGACTGTGCTCCTGTTTTCAGGTGAGGAAGAGAAGTGGTTGGCAGGAGGGAGATTCGGATGTGGATTACAGATGAGCCCCTTGCCGCCGGCATGATCCCGCGCAGGCACTCACTTTTTAGGCCTTAGGTGGCCGCTCTCTAGAACCCGGGCTGGACCCAAGTCGCTGACTCCGAGTCCTCGGTGCCTGTGAAGTGTTTTCAGGGCCCACAGCAGGTGTCGCCCTTGCCCCACAGAGCTGCAGCTCCCAGCCCCCTACCTACTGCTCTCCTCCTTCCCCTCCCCCTGCCCCTCCTCAGCTGTAGATTTCAGCCTCCAGCTCTGAGGTTGGAAGATTTTCAGAGAAGGGCACTCAGGTGCTCATCAAGTCCAATGAGGGGGAATGAAAATTGGCATCGAGAGAAAATCACCCCCATTCAGTGCATAGAGGTTTGAGGCCAAAAGAGGCCCGTGGCCTGTCCCCACTTTGGGCCCCCCCCCCCCTCGTTCGGGGCTTCATTCCTCCCTCCTTTGGAAGGTTTTGGCAGAAAATGAGCACAAGATCAGGCCCAAGGAGGGAAAGGGCCTTGCCCGCAGCCACAGAAGCAGCGGCAGAGCCGGTTCTTGTTCTTGACTCGGGAGGCTAGTGCTCTCCTAAAGGGCTTGTGCCCTACCTCCCCAGGATGTCCTGCTGGGAAGCCCTCCCCTTCCCAGACCCGCTTAAGATGCAGCACACCTAGCGCTGGAGAAGATTGCCAGAGTCCTGCCCTTTTCCCCCTGCTGCCCCCACCTCTGCCCCAGGCACATGGGGAGGGAGAGCGGTCTGGTGCAGTAATTACAGGATGCAGAGTGGGGCTCATCCAGTGCTTGTGGGCTCAGTGACAGTCCCTCACTTAGCGGCAATTACCAGCCCATCTTTCCAGAGGCCTTCCCCTCCTCCTTCCCCCGCCTGGCCCATCCAATCCCTCAGCTGCACGGCCTAGGTGCTCTCCACACTCTGTATTAAGCTCGGCAAGCCACCCCATGCCGCTTGCAGCCGCTGTGTATTTGGGCTGCAGCATTGCCATGGCAACTCCATGTTTGCACAGGTTGAGGAAAACTGAGGATGTGCCTTGTCTCTCTGAGGCTGTGATGGTGGTCCACCCACAGCGTCCTGCCCTGAGCCTGCAGGAGTGCAGGGGATGCCTAGTGAATAGTGACAGAACTGCACCCCGGGGCTCCCAGGTTTGAGTTCTAGCAGTCGTGGCTGCTTTCTGGAAGCCTCTTGCTTCTTGAGTCAGCACTTACTTTCAGAGCCAGAAGGGGCTTTATTGTTCATCTAGTGCAGTCCCTTTATTTTACAGCTGAGGAAATACACCCAGAAAGAGAAAAGATTAGAGATGAGGTTTTCCAAGTGCTCACTTTGTGCCTCACCGCTTCCACCTGTGAGCACATAAGGAAGGTGGCGAGGAGGGCCAGAGCCATGGTTCGGTGAGAGCCCAGGGAATCGCAAGTGACCATGCAGGGGGCCCACGTCTTTCCCACCCCCTTCTCTGCCTCAGCTGGCGGTGGGGGAGAAGGGCGGAGCAGCAGCGTCCCAGGTTCCAGTCCTCTTTGGGAAACATCAACTGAGAGGCTACCAGCTTGGAAACGGAGGCAGCTGGTGCTGAGAGACGCTGACCTCGGCCCCTTCTGAGCCCTCTAGGGAAGGTGCGCTTCCAGCACAAGGTTAGACTGCTGAGGCTCCTCCTAGCTCGGAGGTCCTGAAATGAGGAGGAAATCTGCAGTCAAGAAGGGCTTGGCCAAGGCAATGAATGTTTTTGACTCTGTTTCCTCGTCTGTGAAATGACTTTGGACTGCCTAGCTAGAGCCTCTTTCAGCTCTAAATGCGCTGGTTTTCTGGCCTCTCAGGTGTTGCTTGAGGTTGCTGCCATTTTATAAAGCAAAGAAGAAAAATCCCTTAAGTTACAAGGTAGGAATTGGGACAGGAATGGGGTGTGAAAGGATGTGGGAAGGGATTTCCCTGGTTTGGAAATACTGAGAAATTGTGGGACTGGGATGAATAATTATTTCTACAATGCTGTAAGGTTTACAAAGCACTTTTCTAACCATCTCACAAATTGTTTCCAAGCATTATTCCCTGGTGGGAACTAGATCCACATTCACACTCCTACTCTTCTCCCAAAGAATACCCAAGGACTCAGGATTAATAACTGGAAGGGATCTCAGAGACCCTCTAGTCCAGGGGGTTTCTTAAACATTTTTTTATGTTCACGGACCCCATTGATGTTCCAGTGAGACTTATGGACTCCTAAAAATAAAATGCATAAGCTTACAAAGGGAGATAGTTATGTTTGAAATAGTTTATGATTTTTTTTTTAACTGTGTAGACCAAACCTTTGCATCTAGTTTAACCACCTTCATTTTACAAGAGGAGATGGGCTCGGAGATCAAGTAACTACATAGTCAATGTCAGAACTAACTTCAGTGGGGTCAGCAGGCACTTGGACTTTTAGAAGATTTAGCTTTTAAGCAGGATATATTCCCCCCCACACTGGCCCCAATAGAATAACAACAATGAGACACTTCCTGCCTACCTCTCTAATTTGACCTCTTCCCTCACCTGCTCTGAAGTCTCTAAATCTAGCTTTCCTGGCATCAAAAAGTTCCCTTTACTCTTCACTTTCTATATTTATGATTTGTTACTTCCTGTAATCCAAATTTTAACCATTTAGTGTCGTGGGGAAAATATTGGACTTGGTTTCAATTTGGCATAGGTATGCCTCCATGGGCCTACACTTTCTCTTACCTAGAACAGACTGCTTTAAGTAAATCATGGCATGACATGCTGTGATTTCTGAGTCTCTTAGAGACTCTGCTCAGCTTCTTTAGGGGGGGTGGAGAATGAACAGATTCTCTTTCTGCTGGTTAAATAATGGGGGGGGGGCTCCCAAGGAAGACAGAAATGGACATGAGACTGTGAGCCAAGGGCAGAAAGTCCCTGAAATCTGTGTAATGGGCAGTATCTAAGAACAAGGATTGGAGAGGGTGAGGGTGGGGATAAGGGTGTCACTTTGGAGAAAGTCCATATAGAACACTTCCATAGGAATTTATAGTTTTGGGGTTGGAACATCTCTTCTGGATTAGTAGGGATTTATTTTGTGATACACATGGGGGAAGGGCAGTGTGTGTGTGTGTGTGTGTGTGTGTGTGTGTGTGTGAGAGAGAGAGAGAGAGAGAGAGAGAGAGAGACAGAGAGAGACAGAGAGAGAGAGAGACAGAGAGAGAGAGAGAGAGAGAGAGAGTCAGAGAGACAGAGAGAGAGACAGAGAGAGAGAGACAGAGAGAGAGAGAGAGAGAGAGACAGAGAGAGAGAGAGTCAGAGAGACAGAGAGAGAGAGAGACAGAGAGAGAGAGAGAGAGAGAGAGAGAGAGAGTCAGAGAGACAGAGAGAGAGAGACAGAGAGAGAGAGAGAGAGAGAGAGAGAGAGAGACAGAGAGACAGAGAGACAGAGAGACAGAGAGAGAGAGAGAGAGAGAGAGAGAGAGAGAGAGAGAGAGAGAGAGAGAGAGAGAGAGAGAGAGGAGAGAGAGCGCTCACTTTTCTTTATTACTGTGCTATTTATAAAATCATTTCATCAGATCAACCTTGTGAGAGATTGGTAGAGCAACTCTTGTTCCCATTCTGTAAATGAGTAAACTGAGGTTCTGAGGTCCTTGGTCACAAAGCTACTACATTTTGGAGCCAGGATTTGAACCTAAATTTGATTCACAAGTCAAGTGACTCAGAGTACTTTCTCAACCAAAAGGCAGTGAAGAAAGGCCGGATTCCTTGCGGGCTCTCGGACATTTCTTGGGAAACCTTTCTTTGGGACACATGGGCGGCTTAGCCAGGCACTACCAAGTTGCTTTTCAGAGGAGTTAGTCCCCTGGGGTGGGAGGGGGGCTGGAGCTGGAGAAAAGGCTTCCCTTGTCCTGCTGGCCGGTGGGGCGTGCGGTCAGAGGGAAGGTTTAGCATCCTCCGGAGACCTGAGGCAGCCGCCGGCTCTGAGGGGGCCGGGGCCGCCTCCGGTACTGTTTGGCGCTGATGGAGATGCTCAGCCCCGGGAGGATCCCCACGAGCCGAAGGAGCCCCTGTCCTGTTCTTTCCTTGCCCCATGAATTAAACATGCCCCTGTGGTTAACTCGGTAATGCTTTTATTAATAGTTAATTACTTACAGCGCACTGGGGCAATGAGACTCACTCAGGCCTCGTAAATTAAGGCAGTGATCCTGTGATAGAAGCCAATGGGAGTTCATTACCCCGCACCTTCCGACGTGGCTCCTCCGGGTTTGGCATTTAGTTCGGTGCTAAATGAGATGTGCGAGGGAGGGAGGGGGGGGGGGCGGGAGGGGCTGGGCATCCTCCGTCTCCTTGGAGAGAGGGGGAGGGCGGGAGAAGAGTGCGCACTGGGAAATGTTCTCTCTGCGGCCTGGCAGCTTGTCACCGGTCCCATGTTCCCTGTCATATCTGGTGACTGGCTGCAGCCGGGATTTCAGAGAGGCCTCCAGGGGCCTTCTGAGGCTCGGAGCCGGAGGGGAGCCTCTCCTCGAGGTGCCGGCAGTTCGGCTTCACAAAGGGCCCCCTCCCCGAGAAAGGGCTGTGGGCCCCGCCCCTCGGAGCGAGCTGCCCCTCTCCCCCCTCGCTTTCCCGCCGCTGCCCTCCCTCGTCTCACAAATGTCACAGCTTCCCCTCCTGGCTTTTTGCTGCGGCTGACGGCAATTTCCCGCCCTGGTTTTTCAGCTACGTTGTGTCAGGACTTGATGGTGACCCGGGAGCCAGTCTGGCCTGGCTTTTCTAAATTTAACTTCCTTATACTTTGTATTTCTGGGGAAGCAGGAGGCTGTCATCCTCCGGAGAAGGGGGAGCAGCAGTTAGAGGCTCTCCGGCCACTCAGTGAGCATCATCCCGGGCTCACTGTCCCGAGAAGCAGCGGATGGAAACGGCTCCTGCCCTCAGCCAGCTCCTTTGGCCGGGGAGACGGCGCGCAAACAACTATGTAGATGCGCCCTTCGTGGCTCAGTATGCATTTATTGAGCACCGTCTGCAGACGAGCACTGAGGTCGGGATACTCGCCACCTGAATGCCATTTCATACATATATGCGCATATACAACGGGGAGCTCGTTTCTAGACCGGGCGGGAGTTGGGGGAAGGCCGGGGAAGGCCTCTAGCAGAACTAGCCGGTTCTGAGAAGAGACCGGCCCAGACTGAAGGCCCGGGGTGGGGTGGGGAAGAAAGTGCACAGGGCGAAGAGGTCAGGCTCGGAGGGTCTTTAACTGCCACGCCGGATTTATCCCGAGGTAAACAGGGAGCGGCTGGGGTTCCTCAGTACGGGAGGCAGAGTGAGATACAGTCAAATCAGCCCTCAGGGGAAAAGCCCTGGTAGTAAATGAGCCCGAGATTGCGGTGGGCACGGGCTTGGAGGTGGGGAGACCAATTATAAGGCTGTTGCAATAGTCCAGGCAAGAGGTGAGGAGGGCCGGCACTGCGGCCGAGGCTGGAAGGGAGGAGTGAGATTGGACAACAGCCTGGATGTGGGGAGAGTACAAATGAGGAGGCCGAGACCTACGCTGGAAGCCGCGCTGGCTGGGAGGATGGCGGTAACCCTCAGTGGTGACAGAATTTGGAAGCGGAGGGGGAGGTACTGTCATCCTACATTCCGGAGTTTTAAGTCACTTCCCTCCCGTGGAGCTCAGCTTCTTTCCCTGTAAGTGAGGAGGACCGGACTACGCGACCTCCCTCTCCGGTGTGTGCTCCCACAGCCTCGGAGGAGACCGCGCGAGCACTTCTTTTGCAAAACCTCTTTGGGCTAAGAGCGCGGGTAGATCTTTGAGTCTGCCCCGGACCCCAATAGCACACCCCTCTGGGGAGGAGAGCGGGGAATCCCCGCCTCTGATTCTGAAGTCGGCAAGGACGTGCTGGCCGGAGAGTCCCCAAGTAAGAGATTCGAGTCTCCTGCGCAGGGGGCTGTGAGCCCTAGGACTGTAGCTCAGGGTTTAAATAGAACATGTACCATTGGATTTAAATGTCACTGCTGCAGGCAGCTGACCCGGGTTACCACACAATGGGCCGCGAGGGGTTCCTGCCTCCGTCTCTTCATCTTCCTGCCATTAAGCTGACCAAAGGGAGGGGGATTTGGTTTCTTAAAAAACTAAACAGTTGTTGAGCGCTCTCCCGTTGCCTGGGCAACAGCCGAGGGGGAGAGAGAAGCTCTTTATTGTTTAAAGTTTTATTCTTGCTGGATTTCAAAGGGTTGTGTGTGGTTTTTTTCTTCCTGAAAAGGCCACATTCTCCGAGCATCCTGGTTGGTCCTTTCTCCTGGCTGGTCCCTGCGACCTCCAGCTCCCCAAGCTCTCCTTCCTTAGCATCCTCCTACACCCACTGAGCCTTCTGAAGGCAAGCGCTTAGTCTAGAACTTGCGGGGCTGGGGGAAGCGGGAGGCAGTGGGCGGGAGTGCGGGGCGTCACCGAAGGAGGCAGTCTCTCTTCGGCTCTGTGTATTTAACAGCTTGGGCCCTTGCTGTTTAAACACAGGGAGATGGGGGTGATGACACCTAGAGCAGGGTTCTATCTGCCCCCCTCCTTCCACCCTCCTGCCCTTTGAAGGGTCAGGGACGGCAGACTGGCCGTGGGGACCCTCTGGGAACAGCAATGTTAGTTAAATAACAGTGGCGAGGCCCCTCCCCCACTCCTCACAACAAAGGCTCCGTTTGCTGGTTTTTCAGGTGGTGGTCTAAGATCCCCGACTGTGGCAGAAAGGCCCCCAGCTTTGGAAACAGAATACCTAAGAATGAAGTATGACAGCACTAGCTAGTCCTACGACCAGAGCCGGCACTCTTCTACTCTTTGAGCCTCAATTTTTCCATCTGTGAGATGGGAATAATAATATTGTCCCACCTGTTTAGGTAACCGGGAGCTATAGAACTCATCCTGCCAGATCTCTTATTTTAAGAATGAAGGAAACTGAGTGGGGATGGCCTGCCTGCAGTCTCTAAGTGGTGGGCCTGGATTTGAGTCCAGGTTCTCCCCTTACACCGTCCCATGACCTCCAGCTCTTTCCACCCCAGTGCGCCAGTCTCACAGGATTGTGGTGAGTGTCAGACAAGATGATACGTGGAGAGTGCTTTGTCAACACCACCAGGAAGGAGGACCAACTTTTCACAAGGGAGGGGCTGGAGGTCCCTTCCAAGCTTTGCCACCTGGGCTCTAAGGTCGGTTCCAGCACGAAACGTTCTGTGTGGAATAATAATGCAGGAGGTTCTGAGACTGCCAATCCCTGCTGGTTCCAAGGTCCCCTTTTCACAGACAAAGAAGTCAGGGAGTCGGGCGGGGAGGGGAAGGGAGGGCAGAGCAGACACCCTGGGATTTATGTTGGGGAGTTTTTCATGGTAGCAACAACCTTGAAGGTGCCAGCAAGACAACCTGCGGGGGAAGTTAGCCAGGAAGCCTCCGGGCGGAGCGGTGCAGGGCTCCCTCCCATCTCCCAGGGCCTGGGGGCTGGCCCAGGCTCACCATGGGGGCTACAAACGCTTCTCCTAAGCCTCCGCCAGTTCCTTCCTCTGCTCAGAACCGATTCCTCATTGGGCCTTTGAAGGATCAGCAGGATCTGGGGAAGAGGGAGGAAAGACTGTAAGGGGTGGAAGAGGTGGGGTCTTTTAAAAATCTTTGCTGGGCTACTGTGGGCCTGTGACTGGTGATAACAGCAAACACACATTTCAGTAATGTGGTGTGTAATTTGCCAACCAATTTATCTCACAACAGCCCTGTAAGGTGAGGAGAGCAAATGTTACAGTCCACATATTACAGGTGAGAGGCAGTGCCACATAGAGGGTGGGTCTTAGAGCCCGGATGGATGGACTAAGCATTTATTAAGCACCTACTACATGCCAGATTCTCTTCTAAGTGCTTTACAAATAAAAAAGGGTGTTGGAAAGCCAGAGGCAGGGGGACACCCAGTGCCATGGTGAGGATGCTGAGAAAATACAAAAAGGACTAGAGATTTCTAAGATTTGGAGACATTCACCTAATATGCCTGAAGATCTTCCCCAGACAAGTCTCAGCTGTGTGACCTTGAGGCAAGTCAGCTTCACTTCTTAATGCTACTGGCAACTTTCTAAGGCTATAAATTGCAGGTTCCCGTTGAGCTGTGGTAAAACGAGTTTCTTTATTCAGGAGTTCCCCATGCAAATAAAAACCAAAGGTCTGGTTCCTTTTTCTGTCTTTTACACATAAGGAAGTGAGCCCAGAGTGGGGAAATTTAAGCAAGTAAATGTTAGAGCCAAGACTCGATCCCATGTTTTTTAAGGCCAAAGCTCTTGTCACCTCACTGTCCTCCCTCCAAGTCACCCAAGTCTTACCTCCTCTGCTCATGATATCATCAAGCATTAACTGGGGCTGCAGCCCTAGCAAACAAACTACCCACACTGGAGACTCAAAAATAGACACTCTTTTGCATATAATTTGCATGTCATTCATCCAATTTGAAAATGACTCAAAATGCTTTTAGTTCTTCTCTGAAAGTTTTCTCTTCTTCCTATGCCCCAGCCCAGATCGGGTCACCGTCTAAATGCATTTGTATCAGAGGCCTTCTGGGGCGCTTCTGGCTAGAGATAATGGAGGACTTGAAGGGAGAGGGGCGAGTAAGAAGGGAGATAATTGTCTCCAAAGATCATGCTTCAGGTGGTCACTGCGCTGGGTCTCAAAGGGACCTTGCAGATATGTTTACATGCCCTAAACTGGAAGGCAGAGACCGTGTCAGATGTACCTTCCCTATCTCTCTAGGATCTTCCAACTTTTCAGCTCTGATATGTTGGAAGAAGCCTCAGAAGCTATCTCTCTAATCCAATCCTTTCATTTTACAGATGAAAAAACTAAGGCCCAGGGGATTTAAGTGTTTGGCCCAGGGTCACACAGGTGAAAAAATGCTGGGATCTATGATCTCTTCTAGCTCCAATTTTGTATTTGGAGGTCTTTTCTGGCCCTGATCTCCCATATTGTTACATCCTTCCCAGCTCTCATAGCCTGTGCTTTCTGATCTTGGGCCCCTTCCATCTCTGACGTTCATTCTGAGGTTCTCTGGTGTCACTGGGCCTCTCCCCCTTTGGGCCCCACTATGTGGTAGCCCCTCTCCTCCTTCCTCCTCACCCTCCCTGGCTGTCCCCGTCTCTGTACTCCATGGAGACCGGGAACTGACTTCCAGGGACCTTACCACCCTGAATGCCCGCGACAGGGATGGGATCAGCACTGCCATTTGGTTACCCTGCTCAGTGCCCCCAAGGATCACGAAAGGTGTTGACTCAGCAAATCTTAATTTATGTCCCAGGCCAGGGGTTCTTGTGAAGCAATTAGTGAAATAATGGTTATGTCGCACTAAAAATTATTTATAGTGTCACCGTGCTCAGAGCTGTGATTAAATTAGACAGCCCAGGGGATTTAGACTCCTTCCTGCACAAGACTACCCCCTCTCTGGGCCGAGGCTCCGGGCCGAGGAGGACCTTGGGGTCAGGGTCAGCGATAACTCCCATCCTTCCCCCTCGCATCTACCCCACTCAGCCTGGCCTCTAAGCTCAGTCTTGGGCACCACAAACAGCAGGCTGGCTTGTCAAACGGAGACGCTCCTGATGCTGTTTGCTTTATTTTGTGGTAAACTGACTCCCTGGGGAATAGCCACAAAACCTTAGGTCCGAAAGGGATTTAAAAACCATCTGGTTGCCTGCCTAGTTACAGCTCTGATATGCTTTTTAATTCCTTCACCGTCCGAAAAAGAAGAACCAGAAAGTGACTTGTGTTCTGTCAGAGGGCAAGTCCAGAGCCAGGACCAGAGCTGTAACAGAAGGCCGCCCCCATTCTTAACCATTACTCTGAACTCCTGCCCTCCATCTCTCCAGTAAAACTCGCCAGGGAGAGAAGTTTCAGGGCTCTTCTCTATAGAGGAATTTGGGGGCGCATCCGTGCCTTCCACTTTGCCAGCCCTGACCATGAATTCCAGAGAGTCTGCCCCAAGCTGTGTTTATAGGTATGGTCAGTGATTGCCTTGGCCATGTTCTAATCTGAGTGAGAGGCTCGGTTGTGTTAGGGGATTGTGTGTAAAGTGGGGTCAGCCGGGTGAGGCGGCGGGGTGGAACAGCAGCCTGGAGTCAGGAGACACGTTACACTCACGAGTTGTGATCCTGGACAAGTCACTTACCTCGGATTGCCTCCCAAAATAATAATAATGTAAAGGGAGAGGGTCGTCAGGCAATCAGTATTTGGGGTGCCTGGCCCTGTGCTAAGTGATGGGGATACACGTGTGAAAAAGACAGACAGCCTTTGCTTTCAAGGAGTTACAGCCTAATGGGAGAGCAACACACAAAAGGAAGCTGAAGGAGGGGGGAGGGAGGAGGAGTTCCTGGGACCTTGATGGAAAAGTCTTAAGGACTACCGCTGGGTGAAAAAGGAAGGGATGGCTGTCCTGGACTACCTCTTACATGGAGGTTTGGGGAGGAGCTCTCTGCTCTGCCCTTCAGGGTACTGTCGGGGTGACTACCAAGGGTGACGCAAGCTTGCAGGATGATGAGGTGCCCCATGGGCACGATGGCAGAGTCAGGCAAACCACCTCGGCTGTGAGCTATGGCTATGGTCAGGACTAATAGCTGATATTTAAAGAGAGCTTTCAGATGTACAAAGCACTTCATACATATCATCTCATTTGGGCCTTGCACAATCTTATGAAGTAGAGAAATAGTTTTTTTTTAAATCCTCATTTTACAGATGAATAAATAACTTTTCCACACCGAGTAAGTGTTGTGGGGCAAGCCTGAAATTCGGGTCTTTTTGATTTCAAATCTGACAGTCTTTCCATCCCGGCTCTTGCCTACTCTCAATAATACTTGCCGTATTTATGTCACAGGGCGGTTGTGAAGCCCAAATGAGAAAATCTAGGAGCACTTTGCCAGCTTTCAGGGCTCCATATCAGCCACGGCCAGTCTGCTCTCCTTTATAGGCTACCTACCTTGTGTGATTTAAGGGCAGCCTGGCATAAATTGCCACCCGTAGTTCCCTCAGTGGGCTCTGCTGCTTCAGTCAGGCTGGCGCACTTCCCTTCCTGGGTGGTGGCTGGGCTGTGTGATGGAGTCATTTGACCCTGTTTCTAACAGGGGTTGCTTCCCTTGAAGCTTCAAAGGGGGGCTAAATATAGGCTCATTGGTTGGGGAGGCACTGCTATTCCCAGGGCCCTTGGCAGTTTCGCTCCTATTAAGTGATTAGTAAATGTTATTATTCCTTCATTCACTCATTTATTCATGTACCCCAAAAGGCCTCCTGCCAACTTGTTACGGTGCCTCCAGTTCTCCCACCAGAGCCTCGTTCCTGCTATTAACCTTTCTTAGCCCCCGAAAGAGTTCTTTTTGGGTACCAAGTGTCTTTCCAATAGCTGAAAGGTTTTGACTCCCAGTTCCACCATTAGAGCTAATGGAAAGAGCTGGGAGTCAGTGGGGTTCCAGTCCTGATTCTGCTGGACACTTACTATAGGGACTTGGGGCGAACTACTCCCCTTTCCTGCCCCAATTTCCTCTAATAAAATAAGGGGACTGGATCATACACTCTGTTCTAAGGTCCTTCTGGCTCTAAAATTCCCTTTTCTAGAGTCCTTGACATTCCTAACATCCTATGGTCTTTACATTCTAAGATCCTTTTCTAGGTCTGATATTCTATAGCCCAGAGAAGCTTGTAGGAGTAGTAAAAAGGCAGGAGAAAGGCACCGGCTTTTGTCCCCACGGTTACAGAGCAGGAGTCACACCTCCCTAGTCACAGCCAGGATGCTCTCTTTCTCCCAGGCCCCCCTCCCCCCAACCACTATCATGTCTCTCCTCTCACCACCCCCTCTCCCTCCAATCAGAATTCTGTCACTGGCAGATCTCTGCTCACCTCCCAGCCTCTCAGGAGATCCTGTTGTGCTCCATTAGCACCCTACCCTGGGCCCCAAGGCTTCACCTGGGGATGGAGGACAATTGGCCATAATTCCTCATCTCGGGTCCAGCCCTACAGAAAAGCTGCTGCCATCTCCTGAGGACAGGCCCCCCACCATGGCTGTACACACACCCACACACCAGTCCGGCTTCCTTAGCCCTGGACCGGGCATCTGAGGCTCATCCTTCCCACTGGACCGGCCCTCAGGCTCCGGTCCCCCCAGGCTCTACGAGAGCCCAGCCCCAAGCCCGTAGCTGTTTGATATGCAGACCTGGTTCAGGAGGCTGCAGCATAAATGTGATTAGCTTTAGTGCTGTAGCAAGTCCACACTCGTCAGCCAACCGCACACCCACTCCTTGCCTGATCTCATATGCCTGAAGCACCCCTCCCTTCCCTGGTGGGGGCTTGTTTCCCTCTAAGCTGGGCCCAGCCCAGCCTCGAGCACAGCCCCCCACCGCAGGGCCCCTTACCATTCGGTAATGGGGTTGGGGAGGCTTCCGGGCCCCATCTGATGGCTCTCAGACCTTCTTTGACATCTCCCTCTTCTGGGTACCGGGGTTAGGGGAAATGAAGCAAGCAGCCAGTCCCAGGATGGCATTTACCCAAGCATCCACAGTGCTATGGTTGTTCCCCACCTCCCCTCAGGGGAGGTTCCTTTGTTTCTTCTAGCTTCAAAACCATCTCTCTTCATCTCATTCTATTATCTCTGATGCCTTTTTCCAAACTCTCTCTTCTCATTTTCTCTGTCTTTCCCCCCATCACATTTTCTTTCATCTTAACTCTGTTTTGCTCCCAAATCCCTTCATGCCTTCTTCTATCTTGTCAAATCTTTCAGCCTTTCTCTCCTTCATTTCCCCGTCTCTACTCCTTCTTCTGATACCCCATCTTTCCTTCATCTGTCCTAAGAGTTCATCCCAGTTCTCCCTACCATCACACCTACATCTTTCCCCCATTTCCACTTTTCTTATCTTTGTACTTCTCCTGTGTGTCCCTTATCACTCTCCCTCCATCTCTTCCCTAGCTTATCCTGGATTTCAGTTTTCAATCTGATTCATTCATCCTTCCTTCATCTTTCCCCACCACTGCCCTATTCATTTCTTTCCCATGTTGCCCTCTCTGTTACCCTTCTCTGTTGCATTTTCCCCCTACCCTGGCCTCCACATCTTTTCTATTCCTGTTTCTTCCATGTTCCTCTAAATCCACATGCTTACAAGGATGAAAGTGTCCCCCAGAGTCTAGAAAAGGACTATTATCTCTCTGAAGCTTTCTCTCCCCCTACATGGGAGCCAGACAGCAAGGTGATGCAATGGATAGATGGACGGGCCTGGAGGCAGAAAGACCTGAGTTCATATCCGGCCTAAGACATCCGGCCTAAGCTGTGTGATCCTGAGCAAATCACTTAATCCTGTTTGCCTCGGTTTCCTCATTTGTAAAATGAGCTGGAGAAGGAAAATGCAAACTACTCCAGTATCTCTGCCAAGAAAATCCCAAATGGGGTCATGAAAAGTTGGACACAACTAAAATGATGCATAACAACTATGGGAGCAGGAGCCAGAGTCCTATTATATCTCTGGCTTGGAGACAGGAGAGAAGTAGAATTCTTCAGATTCAAAACTTGGAGCTTTGCACCCCCCCCCCCAGATCTGAGAACCAGCTTTCCTAATCACACCCTGGCATTTACTTGGGACCAGAGAGGTCCCCTACCTCTCTTTGGTCAGGCAGAAAAGGTTTGGGAGAAGTAGGCAAGTGCTCAACAATCTCCTGCCCTTCTCCATCCTTTTCCATCCTCCCCATACTTTCTCTCTCTCTGTCTCTGTCACTGTCTCTCTCTGTGTTTCTGTCTCTCTCTGTCTGTCTGTCTCTCTCTGTCTGTCTCTCTTTCTCTGAGATCAATAAATAAATAAGATCAATAAGATCTATCAGTAAGATCCTTTACTCTTCTAGTTCAACTGCACCCCTTGTCAGCTAACCTGGATCTTTCCCTTCCTCCTTCGAGGTGCCCCCCTGCAGCTAGCTCCCTGCCCCTGCCCTCCTTCCTTTTACTTTCCAGTAACCTGTTCAGGTATTCCTTCCACTCCTTCCCCAAAGAGGCAGGGAACAAGAAGGGTTAACCAGAGTCAGGTGGAGCTGTAATATTCCGAAGAAGGAGGATCTGTCCCAGCATTCTCTCCCACCCCACCCCCGTTCCTTTCCAAATCCAGCCTGACCAGAACTGGTGCCTCAGGAAATAGAAAGACAGGAGACAGAGGATTAGAAACCCATCATGGAAAATGGTTTTCTTATCACAGTGCCCCGGCTGAATTGCTGGGACAAACTGAAAATCTAATTGCCTCGTAGTTCTCCCCCAACATCTCCCCTCAGTTCTTTCCTCTCCGCCCCTGGAAGCTCCCAGCCTGGGGTCAGACCAGGACCAAGGCCAGGGAGACCTGTCCCCCACTCTGTCACCCCTCAAGGGGACACCAGCTAAGCCATCCTGGCGCCTCTTCTCTTGGCCTCTCTCCAGGCCTCCCAAAGCCTCAGCTCCCCAGGAGGCCGCAGGGGTGGCCTGGGCAGGGCCTGGGCCTAGGGCCCAGTGGGTGACTGGAAGCAGTGGGCGCCAGGCAGTCTGAGTTCCTGGCAATCCTCTGTCTGCTCAGGGTGAAAGGCAAGGGGACGCCCAGCTGGGGAATCAAACCGCACGACTACCTCCAACCACAGAGGAGGGGGCGAGGATCAGACATTACAGGGGAAAGATCTGTACGTTCCCGAGAAGAGAGATCTGTCCGAGAGAGCTGCAGTTTTGTACATTTGAGATGCAGATGGAGGGAGGGATAGGAAGGAAAGACCAGGAAGGAAATCCAGAAGCAGAGGCTCCTGTTCTCCCCTCTTCTCTCCTCTCCCCTTCCCCAGAGCGCCCCTCTCTCAGGGGAGACTCACTCAGGAGTCCCTTGGGTAGTGTCAGTCTGGGTGAGAGTCGGGAGGATACGAGGGGAATAAGAAGCTGCCTAGAGGCCGTTGGTCTCCCTCTTGTTCAGTCAAGGCACGGGGATGAGTGAGTGATGGATGATGGTCAGCGTGAACCCTTCCCCTCCTCCCTCCATCCAAGCGGGGCTCCAGCTAGGCGGAGCTCTGTGCGCCCCCATGCACACAGACACCCATCTGCCTGGTTCATTCCTCACCAGAAACCTGGCCAGACCCTCTTCCCCCTCCTTTCCCTATTCATCTTTTCCCCACCGATCCTTCCACACAGTCGTACTTTCTCTATTTTGTGTGTGTCCAGGGCCAGCTCCCTTCTGTTCCCAGCCCCCTTCAGGGTCCATTTTATTCATGCTCAGCTTTCTCCTCACATAAGTGCCCTTGATGGCCATTTCCTCTCTGTCCCCCCTCACTTTTCCTCCCCCCATTTCCTCTCTGTCCCCCTCACTTTTCCTCCCCCATTTCCTCTCTGTCCCCCCTCACTTTTCCTCCCCCATTTCCTCTCTGTCCCCCTCACTTTTCCTCCCCCCATTTCCTCTCTGTCCCCCCTCACTTTTCCTCCCCCCATTTCCTCTCTGTCCCCCTCACTTTTCCTCCCACCATTTCCTCTCTGTCCCCCCTCACTTTTCCTCCCCCCATTTCCTCTCTGTCCCCCTCACTTTCTCTGACCATTTCCTCTGTGTTCTAATTTCTTCTTTGCTCCCAACCCCCCCTCCTCCCTGAACTTCCTGCTCTGCCCCTTCTCTCTGTACCCCTCCCCACACACAGCCCCAGTCCTCTGGAGATGGCCCTCTGTGGAGGAGCGAGAGCTCTGCTCTCTGACGCACACTCGGAGAAGCCCTGGCTTTTGGAGGGTGGAAGACATGGCATGCTGGGGGGCTATGAGAGACTTTCTTACACCCAGTGTCCTCCTGCCCACGCTGCTCTGAGATGGAGCCTCCCACCCAGGGCCTCTTTTCTTCTGCCTCCCTCTCCTGCCTCCATCCTGTCTGAACAGGGAAACCCCCCCAGCAGGGGCTTCCCTTCCCACCCTCTCCACGTCCCCATCTTTTGAGGGGCCCAAGGATAATAAATCAAGGTGACTTTTGGAACGAGAAGCAGGGGTTTTCTTGTCCCTTCATTTGCATAATCCCGGCTGGCAATATGATAATGGTGTTTGTTAAAGACAGAGCACAATAAATTAATACCGTTAAGTTGTTGCTGCAAAATGCAAAGCAGGTAATTTACTGCCGGTGCAAGAACGCAGCCTTTAAACTGTAATGGATTAACTTTCCCAGCAGCAAATGGTCCCCAGAGGTCGGAGGCTCCTGCCTCCCTGGGCTACCCTTGCCTCCATCCCCCCTGCTCCCCCCTGGCATCTGGGGCGCAACCATGGAAGAGGCTCCCCCCAACCCAGGCTCCCCGGCCGGCCTGCCCCCAACCAGAGAGACGGGCTTGGCTCCCTTCCTGGGTCAGAAAGCACTGAGTGTCACAAATTAGAAGGGACCTCAGAGCACCCAAGAATGTTAATTAAGGCTGCAGGGCCTTGAAGGCCAGTCAGTCTAACTCAGATCAGTTTATCCAAACCTCTCACTTTACAGAGGAATAAATGGAGACGACTTCTCTGCACCAGGCGCTGTAGTAAGCAATGGGATGCAAAGGCAAGAACTCCATTCCTGTCCTCAAGGAGCTTACGATCTAATGGAGAAGACAGCACGTCGGGAGGAGGAAAGTGTGGGGACGCGGGACCCCCAAGAAGTCGGTGCGGCAGCTGAGAGGAAGGAGACGGTCCGGAGGGAGGAAGTCCTCTGTGGTCTTTTCTGGAGCTGGGCTAGGAGTCCACTACTAGGAGAAGGAGGCGCCAGAACGGAGACTTTCCCAGGAGGCACGTGAGACTAGAGGAGGGAGAGGAGAGGAGGAATCTGGCTAGAGGTGAAGAGATGGAAGTAAAGGGACTGAGGCAAAGGCCCTACTCCAGTTCTACTTCACAAACAAGTGATTAGGGCCTCGTGTGAAAGGCTCTGGGCCAGGGTGAGGACGTAAGGCGGTGACAAATCAATGGCTTCTGAGAGGGGGTCTCACCCCTGGGCCGAGGAGAGGGCGGGGCGGGGTGGGGCAGAGTGAGGAGAGGAATAAAATGCTCCAGTGCTGGAGGCGCTAAGAGCTGGGGGTGAGCTGGGGTGGAAGAGGAGGCCCAGGTCCAGATGTCCATTCAATCCCTGCTTAGAACTCGGTCCGTGGTCCAAGGTCTGTGGGCGAGGGCCGCCTCCTATAACCTTCCTTCTCTGGGTCTCTGTCTCTACTTTCATAAAAGATGAAACAAGGATGCCATTCTCTTTCTATTTACCCGAGCACTTAGAAGAATGCCTGACATACAGTAAGCACTTAATAAATGCTTCCTGGTTGGGTGGTAGTTAATATCTAAGGTCTCTTTTCTGGCATTCTGTGGAGGGGCAAATGGTGCAGTGGAATTGGAAGAACTGGGTTTAAGACCTTCTTTGGATATTTTTTAAAGCTGTGACCCTGAATAAGTCACTTTATCTTTTAAAAGCTCAGTTTTCTCACCTGTAAAATGGGGATAATAACGTTTGCACTCTAACTCACAGAGTTACCAGGGAAATGTATTGTAAACCTTAAAATGTGAGCTATGACAGCACTTCTGTCCTAAGCTCTCTCCCAGCTCTGAAATGTTATGTTCTAAGGCTCTTTCCATTCCCATGTTCTAACCTTTCAGCTCTGTCTTACAGGGGAGCAGGCTCCAGGAGGCTTTGCCTGGTTTCTCCCAGGAAGTGGAAGTAGCCCTAGCTTGTAGCAGAGGGCCTGGGGGACCCCCCCAAGCCAGAGGCTGGAGCGGGAAAGACTCTGGAGTAGGAAGGATGTGGGGGGCTGAAGGGAAGGGGAGACCCAGAGGGTGAGGGGAGGGGAAGGAAGAGACAGGAGACAGAGTGAGAGAGGGAGCCTTGCTGCCCAGCCCTGCGTCCTCACCTCCGGTACGGCTCAGACAGCTCCGTTCCCGAGGAGAATTGCCGCAGCCCCCAGTGCCGGGCTGGTCCTCGGGACCCCAGCAGAATTCTAATTTCCCATTTATCTCTGCAGCTCCTCCGCCTTTATTAAAGGGGCGATGTTGCGCCAGGCTCAGAACCGAAGTTGCCTCACAGGCTAATTGGATTCAGCGTCTCCTTGGGAATCCTGGGATCGGGCAGGTGGCTGAGCTTGGGGGCAGGGTGGGCTGAGGAGGAAGGAAAAGAGACTTCAGGTCAGTGGCCTAGGCCGGGGCTGGGGGCAAAGAAGTGAGCCTGCACAGCCCGGCTCTGCGCCCCCACAGCTCCGGGTGCTAGTCCCCTTCCACCGCCGTGTCTGCGGCAGATTTCTCAAATTTTCTAGATCTTTCTCTTCTCCTTTCTCAAATGAGGTAGTTGGACAATCTGGTCTTTAAGATTCTTTCCAAGAGTCTCTTTCAATCACTTGCCCCGGGGTCTTAGTACCAAAGGATGGTCCCCAGACCTCCCTGACAGCAAAGCTAGGGCCTGTCCGAGGGGACTCTATCTCTCCCTCCCTTCTCCCCCCTTTCCCTCCTCCCCTCTCCCTCCCCTTTCTTCCTTTTCCCATCTTCTCTTCCCCTTCCTCCCTCCCCTTCCTCTCCTCTTCTCCTTCCCTATCTCTTCCCCCCTCCTTTCTCCCCCTCCCCTCCCTCCTTGTCCCCTTCCTCCCTTTTTCCCCCCTCCTTTCTCCCCCTCCCCCTCCTCCCCTCTCCCTCTCTCCTCCCTCCCCTTCCTCTCCCCTTCTCCTTCCCTGTCTCTTCCCCCCTCCTTTCTCCCCCTCCTCTCCCTCCTTTATCCCCTTCCTCCCCTTTCTCCCCCTCCTTTCTCCCTCTCTTTTCCCCTTTTTTCAAAGCCTCTTCCTCCCCAAAAGGGAGCATCTGTAGCCTTAGTCCTTGGCCAATGTGCCCTGCAAGACTAGATCCTTAGGAAGGGATTATGTGGATAAGGGACTTTTGCTGAACTTTGTTTCCTTTTGTTAACCCCTGAGAACATGGATGTACTCATCTGTCATCAGTCAGGAGGACACCTGTGACCTCTTCCTCCCACTTCCTCCCACAGACTCATAAATGTTCTTTCTCTGGGTCCTCGGGAATGAATCACAAGGGCCATAGAATATATATTGACAAAGCCAGAATAACAGGGTATCACAGTGGAGAAGAAGGGCTAGAATGCAGGTTTTTTGACCACTGATACTTAATAGTTGTGAGCTATCAGGCAAATTCCATCACCTTTTGGGTCTGGTATCCTCATCTGTAAAATGGGGATAATAATCCTTGCCCTTCCTTCCTTATAGGGTTGTTGTGAATTGTTGTCAGTAACACAGAATGTCAGAATTGGGAGGAACTTCAGGGCATAGAGCTTGGAGCTGGGAATGTGGGAGCTGGAATGGGACCTAATTAGTCACCAAATTACAGATGGGGAAAATGAGATCTGAGGAGGGAAAATGTTTGTTGTTTAGTCTTGTCTGACTCTTCCTGACCCCCTTTGGGGTTTTCTCTGCAAGGACACTGGAGTGGTTTGCCATCTCCTCCAGTTCATTTTACAGATAAGGAAACTGAGGCAAACAGGGTCAGGGTCATACCACTACTATCCAGGATCACTTCTGAAAGCAGGTCTGGCTCTAGGGCTGGCCTTCTACATATTTGGCCACTTAGCTGCTCAGAAAGGGGAAATAGCTTTGTCCCATATAATCAGTGAGCTGGCTGCGGAGCTAAGACTTGAACGCAAGACCCCTAACTGCCAGCTGAAACTTCAGCTACATGCCAATGGTGCTCCCTCACGGTTGGCGAGGGAGCAGGGGCACAGTGGCTGAAGGAGCCCTTCTCTTGCCCGTTTGCCTCTACTTCTAGCTCTAGGGACTTCCCCAATGAGGAGGTTCCAGTTTCGAACCGCTCCCCCCTCCTCCATTCAGGTTCCATCTGTTTCTCTTCCCTTCTTCTCTCCCTCACCTGCTGCTGCTGCTCCTCCTCTCTCTGCCTGACCCTTCCACGCTCCAGAGCAGAGTGGGGATGTGCCCGATTGCCCGCCTGCTGGCCTGCTGATTTAGGGCCTGTCTGGGGCAGGAGCTTCACCTCATTAGCACAGATTGATTCTCAGATAAATTGCTTGCCTGGATAATCACCCGCCTTTTGCCTCAGATCAGCTCCTCTCCTGCCAGCAGGCTTCAGGTGCCCCAGGAATGGCGGGGACCCACTGGCCAAATACTAATGAGAGCCCCACCCTAGAGCTCCCTTTGCTGTCTGTGGAGACAGGGGGAAGTGATGGATGAGGGAGAGATCAGAAATAGCTTACATTTCTAGGGCAGACTTATGATTTATGGGATGATATGTTCACAAGTGTAAAGTGTAAATATGGTTAGTCCCATTTCACTGAGGAGGAAAACCAAGGCTCAGAATCCTAGCCAAGTCTTTAATTCCTCTGGACCTCAGTTTCCTTATCTATAAAAAGTTGGGGTTAGACAACTTCTTAATGACTTCTTAAGCTTTAAATTCTACGGCTAGTCCAGGCTGAGACTTGACCTCATCTCCTGACTTCATATTCAGGAAAACTAGGCTTTGCTTCTGGGGCCTGGGGCCTTTTGCTTTCCCCCTGGGAAAGGAATATTAGGGACCTGGCCATCTGAATAGTACTTTCTACCACGTCAGGTATATCCTAGGCAGAAGATGCAGAGCTACCTGGGAAGGACCTTAGAAGATACTCCCCAATTCCCACATTGCACAGATAAGGAAAAGTTGGGCCCAGAGAGCTTAAGTAATTTGTTCTAGATCACATAACTAGTAAGTGTCCGAGGCAGGACATGGAAATTGAGTTCCCGACTCAAAAGTGCAATGGTCCAGTGCTCTTCGTGACATCATGCTGCCCCCTTGTTTCCAGGCTGTTAACTGCCTATTTCTACTGTCAGTCTCCCTGCCCATAGCCTGTTCCTTTTTTTTTTTTTTTTTTTCCTGAGGCAACTGGGGTTAAGTGACTTGCCCAGGGTCACACAGCTAGGAAGTGTTAAGTGTCTGAGGCTGGATTTGAAGTCAGATCTTCCTGACTTCAGGACTAATACTCTATCCACTGTGACACCTAACTACCCTGCCTATTTCTTTTTTTAAAATTAATTTATTGTAAAATGTTTAACAGTATCTCATTTTTCCAAATATATGTAAAGCTAGTTTTCAACATTCATTTTTGTAAGAATGTGAGTGCCCAATTTTTCTCCTTCCCTCCCTTTCCTCCATCTTCCCTAAGAGAGCAAACAATCTGATATAGGTTAAATATCTGTACCTTGTTCCCCAGCCCTCGCTCTTTCTGCGTCATTTACCCAAACTCTAGCCAGAGACCCCTGCCCCTGCCCTGCCTGGTCTCTGGTTATCCGTGTCTGAATTTTTACTGCATTTCATGCTGTCTCCCTTACTTTTCCCCTGTCCCCCCATTCTTTCCTTACATGGGAACCGGGGGACTGGCACGAAGCCAGGACCGACACCCAGGCCCCTGAGCTCAGCCTGGTGCTTTCCACAGGCAGGGGGAAGCTGCCTCTGCCTTTCTGTCCCTGCTGCACGTGGGCTCGCCTCCCACCTCCTTCCAGGACCCGTTTGTGTGTTTGTCCTTCCGCCTCTCAGGCTTGGCTCTGGCTGTGGCCTTCTGGCCTGGAGAGTCCAGCAGGAAGGCCGGGGTCACATTTCTGCCCTTGTTCACAGGCTTGTCCAGCTGCCAGGAATCAGAATAAATGCCTCAAGATACCCTCCCGAGGCAGCTGGGGGCAGTCCATGGCGCCGGTTCCCCCACACTCCGTCCAAATGTTAATTTTGCCAGGGCCTTGATAAATCTCGCTGCTTCCCCCTGTCCGCCCAAGACATAGATTTCATCTTGTTGAGAGGTGACACTTCTGGCCTTTGGTACCAACCATCAATTTCATGCATTTCATGCCTTGGCTGTAATAAAAAGCCGGCCAGCATTAACTCACCATTATGTCGCCTACTCCTTCCCTTAACCCTTGTGGGGCTGCAGGGCTGCTCCCTGCCCCAGCTCTCAAAGGCTGCTCCTCCCCACTCTGGGAAAGGGTTGGGGAGAGTCTTCCTGGGGGGGTCATCACCAATGCCATTGGAGCCTCAGTTTCAGGAGACAGGATATAGGGACGGGGGGTTGGCAGCGCGGGCCCCTAATGTGCACCCTAGCTCTAACACTTTGTGGGCTAAGGCACCTTCCGGTTCTGATGTTCTGTGCCCTGTGGCTCTCTGAGAGCCCGGGCCTTCAGGAAGGGGCGACGAGTGGTCGGAGGCACAGGTATCCCCTAGCCTGACATCAGGGGTATCCACGGGGAGCCAGACTCCGGAGAGCTCCAAGGAGGCACCGAGTGGCCCAGTTTGGGCTGCCTCCAGGAGGAGGAGAGGGCCCCTGGTTTTGTGATGACACAGTCCCCATGGTGGGAATTCACTTCCTCCCAAGGAATATTTGACCTCCCTTACTTTCTACTCTAAAAACTCAGTGTAGCCTTCAGGGAAGCAATGGAAGAGAGCTCTGGAATCCTCTGAAGTTTGTGTGTGTGTGTGTGTGTGTGTGTGTGTGTGTGTGTGTGTGTGTGTGCGTGCGTGTGTGTGCATGTGTGTGCATGTGCGTGCGTGTGTGTGCGTGCGCGTGTGTGTGTGTGTGTGTGCGTGTGTGTGTGTGTGTGTGTGCGTGTGTGTGTGCGTGTGTGTGTGTGCGTGCGTGTGTGTGCATGTGCGTGCGTGTGTGTGCGTGTGTGTGTGCGTGTGTGTGTGTGTGTGTGTGTGTGTGTGTGTGTGTGTGTAGGCCCTGGCCAGCATCCTCTGCTGCCTGCCCCCTCCCTGTAGGCTGGCATCCCGGGGAACCAGGGGGCCAAGAGTGCTGGCTTGCAAGCCTCTGGGGGCCCATAAACCCATTATTGCCTTTCCATAAATGTTCATCCATTATTAAAAGTCCATTTGCTGGGGAGACCCCACATGACTGCTTGTTAATCCCCAGGTAAATGTGTAGGTGCCTCAGCCCTTTCTTATCGACAGCTCTGGGGCTGAACTAAAGGAAGAGGATGTGGTCTCAGAGGCCTGCTTTTGAATTCTGGCTTGGCCTGGGAAGCGTCACGTAGACCTCAGTGTCCCGGGATGTAGGATGGGGTGAGGAGACTGGGTCTCTCCTGGTTTCACATCCTTGTTTTTTAGGACCTGGAGGCAGCCCAAGGGAGCCCCACAGAAGCCTTGCCTCCTTCAGACCCCCTCCCTCCCCAAGACCCCTGCGCTCCCCAGGGGGACAGCACCAAGATCCCCTCCCGAGAGAAGCCCCAGGCCCTTGTCCGCGCTACCCACTGATCTCCCACACGCTCAGCCCGCCCCAGACAGCGCATGGTAACAGACAAAGCCCTGGCCCTGGTGAAAGGGACAGGAGGCCTTGGTTCCAGTCCTGCCTCTGATTCTTACCTGGCAGTGTTACCCCGATAAATCTCTTCTGTTCTGAGCCCAAACTTCTCCATCTATAACATGGGAGCGATAATCTTCTATTGCCCCCCTCCCTGGGCAGCTGCATAGAAAAGGACTTTGTAAACTTTAAGGAACGACAATTCTTCCTCCGTGCTCCCCCTCCCTCTCTCCATCCTCATGTCTTCCTCCACCCTCATGCTATGAGGGTATTTTCAGTAATTCCTCTCCCTCTGCGAGATAATGCCCCTGGCGCTTAGAGTGCCGAACATGTTATCACCTGGCTGGCTCCTCCGTCCCCCAGCTTGCCTGAACAGTTTGAGCTGCTTTAATCTCCCCTTGTAAGTCAATTCCTCCGGCCCCTTCATCAGCTCATGGGCTCAGCCGCCTCTGATCCTCACCCCCAGCTGTTTCAAGACTGCCAGCCGAGTTTTCCCTGAGCGTTCCGAGCTGACTGGGGGCCGTGTGCCTGAGTGGTCTACCCTGGAACCAGAGCAGGGCAGTGGAAGGACTTCTGCCCTGGAAGCCCAGATCCTGGGCTATCCCACTGACTGGATGATCACGGGCAGATTATTTCCTCCTCTCCAAACCTTAGTCTTTTTCTCTGAAAAATGGGGATTGCATGGGTTTCTGGAGGCGAAAGCACTGACGTGTTACCGAAGGGGAGTTTCCTTTCCTTGGTGACCTTTAAGAGTGAGACCAGGACTGAATTGGTCAAGATAGCCACAGGTGGAGGCAGCTAGGTGGTGCAGTGAAGAGAGTGCCCACTCTGGAGTCAGGAAGACCTGAGTTCAAATCCAGCCTTAAACACTTGACAATTACTAGCTGTGTTATATTGCAGGCAAATCATTTAACTCCAATTGCAAAGAAAGAAAGAAAGAAAGAAAGAAAGAAAGAAAGAAAGAAAGAAAGAAAGAAAGAAAGAAAGAAAGAAAGAAAGAAAGAAAGAAAGAAAGAAAGAAAGAAAGAAAGAAAGAAAGAAAGAGAAAAAAAAAAAGGTAGACATAAACCCACCTGCAGGTAGAGGAATGAATGAGTCCTGTGGAGTAGGGTACTAAATAGTCATCTCTGCCAGACTGCCTGTATCACCTTGGACAAGTCACTTTTCTCTGAGCAAATGGTAAGCCAGATGGCCTTTGTAGTCCCCATTGCTTAGCCCTGTGCCTGCTTGGCACAAACACTTTGTTAGAGCTCCCTGTCACAGACCTCCTAGTAATGTCTTCTCTTTCTCCCCAAGACTGGGCCCTTTAATTAGAGAGAAAAGTCATTAAAAGTCCTGGCCACCGACAGGAACGGGAAGAATCTAAGTTGCAAGAAAAGCTCAGAGAGGGTAATGTCCTGGTCCCTTTAATGATGGAATCCCAGACACTTCGATAGGCAGGTAGGAGAAGGGCTTGGGGGCAGGAGGCTTTTCTGGAGCCCTGGAGAAAATACATGGACCTTATGGACAGATCATCTTTCAGACCCTTAGAACTGAGATTTGAATGAGACTTAAACATCACAACATCTAACATTTACTCAGGGCTTTAAGGCTTACTTAAGCCTCTTGATGACAATCTTACCTCAGCAAGTGCTATTATTCCCATTTTTAAGGCGAGTGAATTGAGGGTAGGAGACTTGTCCAGCATTTCTTAATAGGGGCAGTGTTTAAGTCCAGGTCTTCTTGACTTCCATATTTCTTTCTCCATGTATTTTTATTTATTTATTTTAAAATATTTTGTTTCTTCCCCAATTACATATAAAACAATTTAAACATTCATTTTGAGTTCTTTCTTTTTTCCTCCATGTATTTTTTAATTTTTAAATATTTTATTCAATGTTTCTTTCACCTAGACATCAAGCCTCTTAAGAGCATAGGGTATAGAATGTTGGTTTATAGAACATAGACTATCAGAAGAATCTTAGAATGTAAGATGTAACAGGTCAGATTTAGGAAGAACTTTAGAAAGCATCAGGTACAATCCATTTGGAGAGGAGGCACTGTGGTCCCTAGGGAAACAGTGATATAGTTGTTCTAGGTCCTATATAGAACAAGGATCAGAGCTGGGGCTAGAACCCATGTCTTCTGATACCTATTTGTGGTACTTTCTACTTCCCCAGATCTGCCTTTGGGTCACCCAGGCTAGAGGACAAAGGAGAGGGTTTGGGGGAATGACAGAGAAGCCTGATGTCCAGAGGTGACAGGAGGTGGTAGCCTCTTGTTGCAGGGTGGGATCAATACTAAACCAATCTGCTCTGGACCCTTATAAGATTATCCAGTCTCTCGTATCCAATCACAAAGAATATCAGGCAATGCGCTGGGGAGACGTGAAAAATGCTGTAGATTACAGTTTAGGATGTTCACAGTGAGAGTAAGTGAGTCCAGGATTGTTTCTTGCAGTAAATAATTCATCCACTTTAAATTTCATTTTATTTGGCTCTTTCCCTCCCACCTTTTCCTTCTCCCTCAGTCTCCGGTTAGTTTTTCCTCTGGATTTCTCCTTCCTGACTGCTCCCTTGCCTCCTAGTGACAGTGGGTGGGTGGGGTAGGGAGCTTCCTACCAAGGCCACCCAGCCTCTGAACAGCTCATAAAACAAATACTTCGTTCATTTGTGATGTTAATTAGGAAGGATGTATCCTTCTCTCTCTTTTCCCCATATTTCTAGGGAGAAGAATTTCTACCAGATTGTAAAAAAAAAATCAACAACTGAAAAGCATTTGGGCTAGGCTCATGGAACCCACTTAAACTTGCCCACCTAATCCTAGATAATACTTGAGAGGAATGGGAAGTGAGCTCTATAGAAGGTCAAGGAAAGGAAGGACTCTGGGCCAGAGTTACAGGGCACAGAATTCTCTATGGGAGTTTTGAGATCATTAGATCCCAGAAATTAGATCTGGAAGGTACCTTAAAGAGCATTTAGTCTAATCCTCTCATTTTATAGATGAGGAAACTGAGGTCTGGGGAGAAGTGATTTGTCTATGTCTATAGTAGTACCGCTACTTGACACTCAAAGTTAGAACTCCTAACTTCTGATCCAGTTCTCTTTTCCACTTTCATGGTAGGTTTAACTCATAAACCAAACTTGTATGTGATTTTGGGCAAGTCACTCTTAAAACCTCTGTATCCCCATCTGTAAGATTAGAATGATTGACACTACTTAGACTAAAATCTCCCCAGAAGTACTTTAGTCCTTTGGTTTGAGCATTTCTTTCCTCTTGCATTGTTGTTAAAATGCAGTTATCCCAAGGGGGAGTCCCTGGCATTTCAAGGGGATGGGGTGGGGAGAGCAGTTTATCCCAGGAAGTACAGAAAAATTGTCAAGGGGAAAAAGGTAGTGACTAAAAAATAAGGGTGGGTACATATCACCACAGCCTTAGACATATTTTTTCCAAGAATGGGCCTTTGCTTTAGCTGAATTTTCTGGCTGCTTTTCTCCTTCAAATCAGCCATTGCCTGAGTCAGTCACAAAAATCACAGAACATTAGACCTGAGAGGGCCCTTAAAGTTCATCTATCCCAAACCTCTTATTTTGGAGAGGAAGAAACTGGAGTGACTTGTCCCAGATCATACAGCAAGTGAGTTGGCAATGCCCAAGCAGCTGTATCTGAGGGAAGGTGGAGAGAACAACAGAGGTGCAATTGGAAGCCCTGGATTCAGGATTTCTTAATCCCAGACACCCCATTCCTGAGTCCTGAGAATGGCACAGACTATCTGAATGGTAGCAGTCAGAGGAGGATCTTTTGAACAGGGGTAGTTGCAGAAATCTTTTGGGGGGAGGAAGTGAGCCTTAAACTGAGGCTTGAAATAACTTCAATTTATTGAAACAAAAAACATTATGGAGAGGAAGAATCGTTTGGGCAGGAGAGGATAGTGAAAAAATTGTCTCAGATGACACTTGAGGTTCATTCAGAAAGTAGTAGGCATTAAAGTAAAGAAAATATGGCCAGATTGTAGAGGGCCTCGAATGCCAGGCTCAGGAAATTAGATTTGATTCTAGAGGCATTTGGGAACAAATGATCCAAAGATGATGCTCGGCTCTCTCTTGAACTGGTCAATCTCTGCCCAAGAGGCCAAGTATGAGCCTCATTTACGCCCAGTGAGACAGACCTTGCCAGAGTGACTTTCTAGGAGAGGTTCTCCAGGAGTGATGAATAAGTCCAGCCAGTCAATTCAAGTTAATTAACCTTTATTAAGTGCCTATTATATATGTCTTCTGGGGGTACAAGGATGAAAAATGTCATAGTCCCTACCCTTGGGGAGCTTGTACTCTAATTTGAGGGACATAAAATGGAAACAAGTGTTGGACAAGGTAAGATCATAAGATTTATGGTTGCAAATCTTGGGGATCCCCTTGTCTAGCTCTCTTGTTTTATGTGCTAGGAAAATGAAGCCCTTTGATACCTTGCTCAGGGTCACACATAGCAAAGTTGGGTTTCAAATCTTGGTAAGGAAGTTTCCAACGGAGCACCTCCCCCTTCACCCCAGCTGCTTCCAGGGACCTAGCACCTCCAATTTGAATTCAGATCTTACTGACTGCAGACCTGATGCTCGATCTACTGCACCACTTTTTTAAATAAAAGAAATCTTACTAGACTAGAATGTTGGGCAGAATCCATTAAGATGTAATCTTCTAGGAATAAATACAAAGTCTTAGACTTAGGTTCAAAAAATCATCTTCACTAGTATATTTAGAGCTTCAAGAGGATATTTAAAGCTTTTTATAACCTGGCTTTCCTACTTCTTCCTGACAACTAAAGCTGTCCAATAGTGGAATTGGGTTCCTTTTTTAATGAGTGAGAGCTCTCCTGTTGGTAGTCAGGCAGGCGCATCTAGACAGTTTATCTGCAAAACATCTGGGATTTTTGGCAAATCCAATTATGCGTTGATAGTGTGATGGGGCAGCCAAAAGGCTAATGTGGCCTTCTTGTTGTTTTTCAGTAATATCCAACTCTTTATAACCTCGTTTCTTGGCACAGACACCAGAATGGTTTACCGTGTCCTTCTCCAACTTATTTTCTAGATGAGGAAACTGAGGCAACTTGGATTAAGTGACTTGCCCCGGGGTCACAAGGGACAGCTAGTAAGTGTCTGTGGTCACATTTGAACTTAGATCTTCCTGATTCCAGTCTCAGCGCTCTATCGACTGTGCCATCTACCTGCCCTGATGTGGACTTAATTTGTGTTAAGAGAAGCCTAATATGCAGGAAAATGACATACTCCCGCTGTGTTCTGTTCTGGTCAGGCCATACTTGAAACAGTTGTTCAATCCTGATTATCCCCTTTTAGGAAGGATATTGATGACATTGTCTCTCACTAAGCTGGAGTGTCTAGAATGGTGAAAGGCCTTAAGAACATGCTTCAAGAACCTGGATTGCTCAAGGGACCTGGGGATGTTCAGCCTAGAGAAGAGAATTATGGGGAACATTATGGCTGTGCAGTGGAAGAGGAATTAGCTTGTTTGTTGACTCCAGGGGAAAACTTGACAACTGGACTGTCCAGCAAAAGAACTGACTGCCTTCTTTCAGTCTTCAGTTGACTGACTGACCACTTGTTGAGTAGGTTATACTGAGGAGGATTGTTCAGCTTTGGATTCAGTTCCTTGAAGTTTAAGATCCTCTCTAATTTTAAGATTCTCTGATTTTGTGATTGTGAGCCCAATATTTTTTTCTACTGTACCACAGATTTGTATCGGGGAAATCTCATTGAACAAGTGATCTTGGGTGTGGTGGGGAAAAGGGGAAAGGGATGGAGGGGAAGAATGAGACAGGAACAATGAGCTTGATCTTGTGAGGAGAGAGGTTATCTGCTGGGAGAGAAGAAAAGGTCCTAGTTGGAGATTATCTGTAGGTCTCCAGTTCTGTTTCTTGACCTCCAGGCATAAAAGTCTGAGATATCTCATTGATGACAATAAATCTGTGGTGCACTAGAAGAAAATACCGGGTTTACAATCCCAGAATCAGAGAATCGTAGCATTAGAGGAGATTTGAGGAGGGAGATGAGGCAGTATAGTAAGAATGCAAAATTTGGGATCATGGCACCTGAGTTCAAATTCAGCCTCGGATACTTACAATCTGTGTGATCTTAGACAAATTAGTGTATGGTTTTCAGTTGCCTCCTCTTTAAAATGAGGGACTTGACTAGATGTTGCATTCTAGGGAGGTCCTTTCCAGCTAAGTTCTATGTCTTAGGACTTTGACCTGGGAAGAGGATGGGACTATCAGGGAAGACTTCATTGAGCAGGTGCCATCTGGGCTGAATCTTAGAAAGGGATTTCACCAGATGGAGATAAGAGATCTGAATGTGAGAGACAAGGAAATTTGTTCCAGGCATAGTGGGATGGCCTGAAAAAAGGCATGGAGAAGGTATAGGATGAAAGCACAGGGTTGGAGAATCGTCCAGTTTGGCTTCTACACAGAGGAGAGTGATATGTGATAAACCTGCCTCTACAAGTTGGAGTCAGGTTATAAAGGACCTTGAATGTCAGTCCCAAAAAGGGGAGGGAGCCACTTCAGGACTGTGAGGGAACAAAGAGTTAACCTGGACTTGGGGTTTCAGGTGGGCACTGAGCCCAATCCACTGTGTTCAGTCAGTTTCCTGCATCTGCTTCTGCCTTTCATCTCTTTGGACTCCAGGTGAGACAAGCCGAGCAGTGGCCAAGTGGGAACCCGGCCCACTGGGAACTGTTCCCTCGGCCTCCCTTTGATACCTTGGTTCAGATGCCCACAATCAAAGCAGTACAGGCTGAGTTCCAGGGCCCCAGGGCTGCATAGCCTCAGGCTACTGCCTCCTTCTCCCTCCAGCCCAGGCTCCCTGGGAACAGGCAGAAATGTGACAAGCAGGCAAGGTGGGATGAGATGGGGAGCGGGCATAGCAGAAAAAGAGTTCAGGTGTGGGCAGGAGAGGACTTAGTGGCAGGGTGGAGAAGCAGGCTATGGGAGGAAAGGAGCAGGCCCTGGGGATGTCAGGGAGAAGGGGACAGGATCTGAGGAAAGAAGAGATCTGTATGTGAGGAAAGGGACAAGTCAGGGGATAGGGAGGAAGAGTTGGAGTGTGTGTGCCTGTGTATGAAGGGGTAAGGAACTGGGAAGGGGAAAGAGGAGTAGGGCCCAGGGATATGGGTGGAGAAAGGGCCAAGATCTATGGAAAGAAGGCATCAGCATATGGCGGGGGTGTGTGTAGAAGGGATATTGTAGGAGGGAGAAGGGACCAGAGATCCTGGTGGAGGGCGGAGAAGATGGATGTGGGAGAACAAGTGATCCTG